>NC_041388.1:266489328-266515953 GCF_002162155.2 Triticum dicoccoides
CAACTAGGAAAAGGGGGGAATCCTACTCCCGGTGGGAGTAGGACTCCTCCTGGCCGGTCGCACCTCCCCCTGCTCCTTTATATACGGGGGTAGGGGGCACCCCTAGACACAAGTTGATCCACGTGATCATATTCTTAGCCGTGTGTGGTGCCCCCTTCCACCATAATCCTCGATAATATTGTAGCGGTGCTTAGGCGAAGCCCTGCGATGGTAGTACATCAAGATCGTCAACACGCCGTCATGCTGACGGAACTCTTCCCTGACACTTTTCTGGATCGGAGTCCGGGGATCGTCATCGAACTGAACGTGTGCTAGAACTCGGAGGTGCCGTAGTTTCAGTGCTTGATCGGTCGGGCCGTGAAGACGTACGACTACATCAACCGCGTTGTGCTAACGCTTCCGCTGTCGATCTACAAGGGTACGTAGATCACACTCTCCCCTCTCGTTGCTATGCATCACCATGATCTTGTGTGTGCGTACGAAATTTTTTGAAATCACTACGTTCCCCAACACCTACATACCCCCAAACGAACAGAACAGGAGCCAAAAACCTAATTCCACCGCCGCAACTTTCTGTATCCACGAGATCCCATCTTGGGGCCTGTTCCGGAGCTCCGCCGGAGAGGGCCGTCATCACGGAGGGCTTCTACATCATCATAGCCTCTCCGATGAAGTGTGAGTAGTTTACCTCAAACCTTCGGGTCCATAGTTAGTAGCTAGATGGCTTCTTCTCTCTTTTTGGATCTCAATAGAAAGTTCTCCCCCTCTCTTGTGGAGATCTATTCGATGTAATCTTCTTTTTGCGGTGTGTTTGTTGAGATCGATGAATTGTGGGTTTATGATCAAGTCTATCTATGAATAATATTTGAATCTTCTCTGAATTATTTTATGTATGATTGCTTATATTTGCAAGTCTCTTCGAATTATCCGTTTGGTTTGGCCAACTAGATTGGTAGTTCTTGCCATGGGAGAAGTGCTTAGCTTTGGGTTCGATCTTGCGGTATCCTTTCCCAGTGACAGAAGGGGCAGCAAGGCATGTATTGCATCGTTGCCATCAAGGATAACATGATGGGGTTTATTTCATATTGCATGAATTTATCTCTTTACATCATGTCATCTTGCTTAAGACGTTACTCTGTTTTTAACTTAATACTCTAGATGCATGTTGGATAGCGGTCGATGAGTGGATTAATAGTAGTAGATGCAGAATCGTTTCGGTCTACTTGTCACGGACGTGATGCCTATATACATGATCATGCCTAGATATTCTCATAACTATGCTCAATTCTGTCAATTGCTCAACAGTAATTTGTTCACCCACCGTAGAATACTTATGCTCTTGAGAGAAGCCACTAGTGAAACCTATGGCCCCGGGTCTATTCTCATCATATCAATCTCCATCACTTTAATATTGCTTTGCTTTTTTACTTTACCTTTTTGCATCTTTATACCAAAAATACCAAAAATATTATATCTATCAGATCTCACTCTCGTAAGTGACCGTGAAGGGATTAACAACCCCTAATCGCGTTGGTTGCGAGTAGCTATCGCTTTGTGCAGGTACGAGGGACTTGAGCGTGGCCTCCTACTGGATTGATACCTTGGTTCTCAAAAACTGAGGGAAATACTTACGCTACTCTGCTGCATCATCCCTTCCTCTTCGGGGAAAACCAACGCAAGCTCAAGACGTAGCACAAGTCGAGGATCATATTCCCAGGTAATAACCCAACTGCCTTTATGTGCAGGTGGCTGAGGCTTCGGTGGCTAGCCGAACTGATGTGTTTACTGAGCTAAAGCGGCAACTTGATGCGGCCGATGCCGATATCGTGCTTGTTAACCAACGGCTTGACGAGGCACAGGGTAAGTGATTTCTCTGGTGATCGTCACATAATAAGCGGAGCATGATGCCAGTATCTTTAAATGTTGTGACTGCAGATGGAGCTGCTACCGTGGAGACCCTTCAGGCGGAGCTTGCCCGAGCCAAGGAACAAGCAAGGAGTAGTACTGCGGCCGCTCTGAAGGCGGCCGAAGAGTTGAGGGCCGAACAGGCCGCGCATTGCGAGAGATGGAAAGAATAGCCAAAATGGCTATAGGGTTGAAAGATTCCGCTGACCTGGAGAAGAAAGTCGAGCGAAGGCGACGGACCTGGAGAAGGCCCTGGTAGCTGCCAAGGAAGGCCGCTCCAAAATTAGAGCAACGAAGGAGGAGTTGCATCAAGCTGCAGATATCATGTCTGGGAAGCCCTTCTTGCTGCGGACTAAGTTCGGAGATCCGAAGTATGCTCCTCTTGACTGACTATGGAGTTCTGCGGACGCCTATGTGGATTTGGCTGCAAGTGCTGCTGATGCGGCCGAGTACTTCAAGGATCAGAAAGATCACGAAGTGGAAAATCTGTTCTAGTCACAGTTTCGTGCTCCAGTCCGTCTGCTGCTGTTGAATGAGCGAATGGTCGAGTGGGTCGAGCTCCATAGGTTGTCCGGACTTGCCATGAGGTCCGTTGTGGATCATCTGTGGCCGGGAGGGCCAAGGCCGAATAGCTATTTTAGTTTAGTGCAACAATTCCTTGGTGCCGTGCCACGCATCGATGCTATGAAGAGATCGGCATGCATAGAGGGTGCACAGATGGCCTTTGCCTGTGTCAAGACATACTGGGCGGAGATGGAGGCCACCACTGTTGTGACACAGGGTTCGGCCGTAGGCCGAGTGGCTGCCGAGCACTACTTTGAAGAAGTTCTTGAAGGCGCTCGTTCGATAGAGGCTCAGTGCTCGAAGAATATTATGTTCTAGTGCCATGTACCTCCATTGTAAAAACAATGTTTTATTGAGTTATCAAGGCTGTATTTATACTTTTGTCCGAAAGAACTATGACGCCTCCTGTGCGGCCGTTTATGTATATATGTATATAACCTGAAAGTTTGCAGTCGTCGGCTTCCGCCCCCACGCATATAATGTGGGGGTGTTCACAGAAAACGCGAATCCACACTTGATCCAATGTCTTGGTCCATTAAGGAGGTGGTAGCGCAACGAACGAGGCAATCAGACTATATTGCATTAACACTTTCACTTAGCCATAGGAGTTTGACGGTGGGGCTACTATATAGCCCCTGGTACTTCTGCGCTCGTCCAAATACGGGGCGCGTATGTACATGACCGGGAAATGGCCCTTCGTTAATGCCGAGGAATCCTGAAGATTTCACTGAGTCATCGAGTGGTTGACCAGTCTCTCACTACATCATGACAGTCAGTTTTCGGCTTTCTCTACTGAGGTGCTCATCCGGATGAACCAGGGCACAATCGCAGTAGTTCTCCCAGTGCTACCTTAGCCGATATAACGGAACGTAAGGTACCAAAACGTGGGAGCCGGGCAAACCCAACATTTGTCCAAAGACATGATTCTGAGCTGATGCATATAGGGCCAAACTCGCGACGCCGAACACTCCCTAAGGTGCTCGGTCTTTATAACATATACCGGGCTAAACAATGCCCTTAATAATAGAACCCATGTGTCCAGGTACATCAGCATCCTTCTCGGTTGTGTGGAGTATCCGGAGGATGTGAGCAACAAGAGACAGTAAAAAAGTTTTACGCAGGAAAAGAAACCTTTGGGCGGGTCCCTGCTGTACGTCTGCGCCTGTGTCTTCGTTGTGCCGTGTCGTGGATGGGTGTAGCACGATTGTCATCTGTAAAAGGAAAGAACTTAGGTGAAAGTTGATGTGCCAAAAAAAGAATTGGTTATTATCAATGAACTATCAAAATTCAAGAGAAGTCAAGTTGAGCCGGGCTGGCCCTGATTACACGCGGGAAGCCCCTGGTATCGTCTATGAGGGTTTGATCATCAAACCAATCTCGTGTATATGTGGTGGAGCGCCGGACTCGTCTAACCATGTCTGTGGTCTTGACGACCTGTCATTTTTCCTGGTTGGTGAGGCCGTCTAGTTCGCGGTTGTTAAAGCCGCCGCATCCTCTTCCGCACGTAAAAACACCCGTTATTTCCGCTAACTGTGATGATGCCACGTGGACCGGGCATCTTAAGCTTGAGAAAAGCATAATGCGGTATTGCATTAAAACGAGCGAAAGCTGTTCTTCCGAGTAGTGCTTGATAACCACTTCGGAATGGAGCGACGTGGAAAGTTAACCTTTCGCTTCGGAAGTTATCGGGAGAACCGAATACAACCTCTAGCAGTAGAGAGCCCGTACAGCGGGCCTCTTGACCTAGTATTACTCCCTTGAAGGTAGTATTACTGTGGCTTATTTGTGTCGGGTCTATCCCCATTTTGCAGACTGTGTCCTGATATATCAGATTTAGATCACTGCCGCCGTCCATGAGGACTCGTGTGAAATGGTACCCGTTTATTATTGGGTCTAATACCAAGGCCGACAGTCCTTCGTGCCGGATACTTGTCGCGTGATCCCTACAATCAAAACTGATCGGGCAGGCCAACCAGGGGTTGAACCTAGGGGTGACGGGCTCTATGGCGCGTGTGTCTCGGAGTGCATGCTTGCTTCTCCCCTTCGTCACATGGATCACGTTTACCATTTTAACCTCTAGTGGGAACTTTTTCTGTCCTCCGGTGCTTTGCTGGCGAGGTTCATCCTCGTGTTCGCTTGATGTCTCTTCCCCTTTGTGTTCGGCATTTAGCTTACCGGCCTGCTTGAAGACCCAACATTCTCTGTGGGTGTGATTTGCAGGTTTGTCGGGGGTGCCGTGAATCTGACAGAGCTTGTCAAGAATCTTGTTTAGGCCGGATGGTCCTTCTCTACTGCCTTTGAAAGGCTTTTTCCGCTGACCTGGTCGAGAGCCCCTGAATCCGGCGTTTACCGTTGTATTATCTGGGCTACCTTCTTTATTTTGATGCTTGTTTTTGTTGCGTCGTGGTTTTCCATTGCCATCCCTGACTTCGGATGTGCTTGGGTCGCTGGTGCTGCTACGGGCCAACCAGCCGTCTTCTCCCGCGCAAAAGCGGGTCATGAGGCTTGTTAGGGCTGCCATTGTTTTCAGTTTTTCTTGGCCGAGGTGTCTGGCAAGCCATTCGTCTCGGACACTATGTTTAAAAGCTGCTAAGGCTTCGGCGTCCGGGCAGTCGACGATTTGGTTTTTCTTGGTGAGGAACATGTTCCAAAGCTTTCGGGCGGACTCTCCGGACAATTGGATTATATGACTTAAATCGTCTGCATCCGGAGGTCGGACATAAGTCCCTTGAAAATTAGCCCGAAAAGCGTCCTCGAGCTCCTCCCAACTTCCAATTGAGTTTTCGGGGAGGCTTTTCAGCCAGTGCCGAGCTGGCCCTTTAAGCTTGAGGGGCAAGTATTTAATGGCATGGAGATCGTCTCCGCGAGCCATATGAATATGGAGGATAAAGTCCTCGATCCAGACTCCAGGGTCTGTGGTCCCGTCGTACACCTCTATGTTCACTTGTTTGAATCATTCTGGGAATTCGTGATCTAGCACCTCATCAGTGAAACATAGGGGGTGTGCGGCACCCATGTATTGGGATATGCCATGGTGTTCGGACGGTTGTAGTATTCGGTTTTGATTTTGTGCCGGAGCGCGCTTCCTACATCCATAGATGGATCTGGTCATGCCGGATTTTTGGCGCAAGTTCTCACGTAGATCATGTGTTGACTTATCTACGACTTTGTTAGCCGCTCTATCGCGGTCACA
This sequence comes from Triticum dicoccoides, assembly GCF_002162155.2. Classification (NCBI taxonomy): domain Eukaryota; kingdom Viridiplantae; phylum Streptophyta; class Magnoliopsida; order Poales; family Poaceae; genus Triticum; species Triticum dicoccoides. The sequence continues at coordinate 266,494,991 of NC_041388.1, forward strand.
AGGTGGTGCATCCAGCCAGTTGGCCGTATCATTTTTCGGCTATGTGGGCTCTAAGGCCTCATCATCGAATTCAGGTAATAGCTTGCGATTTCGATAGCTATTTGTGTGGTAACTTCCACCATACTTTGTTTTGTTGTCGAGCACTTTGTTCCACCTGTTGTTGAGCGTATCTTGTGCGGCCTTAAGCATTTGCTTCTGCTTCTTCAGGCTCCTTGCTGTGGCAATAAGCCTTCTCTGGAGGTTCTCTTACTCCAAGTGCGTTTCCGGGATGATGTGTGCATCTTCGTCTGGACTCTTTTCCTCCCCGGGCGGGGTTTGATGAGGTTTATCCTTGGCGTCGCCATGTTCAGACGTCGGATCTGCACTATGTTCGCCGTTTGCATCTTGATCGTGCTTTGCCACCGGGGCGGTGCAGTCATCGTTTCTTCTAGAGTCGACTGGACTGTTATTTCCTCTTGCGCTGTTATTGCTGTTTTTGCTATGGCGGGACTTAGAGCGGCGCCGCTGACGTCGGTGCTTGGGTTGCTTGGAGGGGGCATCCTCCGCTGTTTCTTCGCCATTGCCCTCTTTGGGTGTATCCACCATGTATATGTCATGTGATGAAGTGGTTGTCCGATGCCCAGTGGGCGCTGGTTCCTATTCGTCTCCTGCATCTTCGTTCATGTCGTCGATGTCTTCGGAGTCGAAGTTAAGCATGTCGGTTAAGTCGTCGATAGTGGCTACCAAGTGGGTGGTGGGTGGGCAGCGAATTTCTTTGTTGTCCGCATCCCATTCTAGCTGGACATAGTTCGGCCAAGGTTCTCCTGACAGGGAGAGAGGCCTTAATGAATTTAGCACATCGCCGAAGGGCGGGTGCTGAAAGATATCCGCGGAGGTGAACTCCATGATCGACGCCCAGTTAGATTCGACGGGCACGGATGTAAGCGAGTCGGAGTCCGTGGCCGGAGGCGAATCCAGTGGTTCAACGACACGGCTCTCGTAAGGGGTGAAGTCAGTATCCGGCTCTATCGCCACTGAGAGTGCGGCCTCCATGGCGGGGTCTATCCCTCCGCTATCGGATGGCGCGATTTTCTCCAGATTGACAGCCGGAGTAGTTGCAGATGCGATCTCCCAAACACTGTCCGACGACAGAGTTACGTCGTGCTCGTCGTGACTATGCGGCGCACCTGACACGGGCTTGAATCCATCGAAGATCAAGTCTCCATGGATGTCGGCAGTGTAGTCTAAGTTTCCGAATCTGACCTGATGGCCAGGGGCGTAGCTCTTGATCTGCTCCAAATGGCCAAGCGAATTGGCCCGTAGTGCGAAGCCGCCGAATACAAAGATCTGCCCGGGGAGGAAAACCTCACCCTAGACCGCATCGCTACCGATGATCGAAGGAGCCATCAAGCCTTATGGTGACAACATAGTGGAACTCTCAATGAAAACACCAATGTCGGTGTCAAAACCGGCGGATCTCGGGTAGGGGGTCCCGAACTGTGCATCTAAGTCAGATGGTAACAGGAGGCAGGGGACACGATGTTTACCCAGGTTCAGACCCTCTTGATGGAGGTAATACCCTACGTCCTGCTTGATTGTTCTTGATGATATGAGTATTACAAGAGTTGATCTACCACAAGATCGTAGAGGCTAAACCCTAGAAGCTAGCCTATGGTATGATTGTATCTTGTCCTACGGACCAAACCCTCCGATTTATATAGACACCGGAGGGGGATAGGGTTACACAAGGTCGGTTACAAGGGAGGAGATTTACATATCCGTATTTCCTAGCTTGCCTTGCACGCCAAGGAGAGTCCCATCCGGACACGGGACGAAGTCTTCAATCTTGTATCTTCATAGTCCAACAGTCCGGCCAAAGGATATAGTCCGGCTGTCCGGAGACCCCCTAATCCAGGACTCCCTCAAAGACCTTGCCGCCCGTGGGGGTGCAATGCTTCGAAGTGAGACGCTAGTGGGGTGATGTCGTGGAGCCGTGAAATAGTGGTAGATGGCACGATTTAGCTGTGTAGACGTCACTATCCATCCATCGCCATCAGATTGTGTCAGGACACGACTGGCGCGATATACTACCTTGGAGATGACGCCATACATCGAGGTATTCAACTGTGGCCATCATGCCAATAGCTCCGCAGATGTCTTGTACCCATACTTGGCCCAGGATGGCATCACACGCCACCCGACGGTTGTATCATCGTCGGGGTACAAGGGCGATAAGGGCAGGTCTCCGCGATCGAGGCTCCTGTGAGCCAGGGGTCTGTACAGAAGCAACACTTTGCGTCGGCTCCAAGGGTCCATGATGTTGAAGCTCGAAAAATCGGCCAGACCTTTGTTTCGTAGGGTAGGTGACTTCGGGGTCTCAATGGGTTTGTGCCCTTTCGCCAAAGCCAGTGTACATGAAGTGTGAGGTTTGTGTGCTGTAAATCGCGAATGCTAAGTCCCCCAAGCTGCAATGGACGACTGACCCTCGTCGAGCTGACAAGGCAGTTGCCGAGCCATGCCTCTTTCCTCCCATGCCAAAGGAAGTCTCATATCAGGCGGGTGGCATGGTTGGTCAGAGTGTCATGGTGAGCATAAGGTGGGCGGGCATCACAGTGAGGACGTGGAGGACAAGGGTGAGTCTCTCGCCGTGGGTGAGTAGTGGTGCACGCCAAGAGGAAAGTTTCCATGCCATCTTCTTGATGAGTGGCATAAAGGTGGAAGAGTGCACCTTCTGCACTGAGAGCGGGAGACCAAGGTATTTGATGGGGAATGTTGACACTTGGCAAGAAAACGTTGCGCCATGGCACTCGTGACTTTGTTTTTGCATGGATTGGTGTTACTGAGCACTTGGCGTAGTTGGTAGCATGCCATAGCCGACTCCAAACATATGCAAGATGCTCCTGATGGTCATGAACTTGGATTGGTCCGGGTGGCAGAATATGACCACGTCATCCGCAAAGAGTGAGATGCTCAATGTGATGTGCCTATTGGTGAGTCATCGTAGAACTCCATCATTAACCTCATGTTGCATGAGGAAGTTTAGTGTGTCAATGACTATGATGAAGAGCATTGGCGGGAAAGGGTCTTCCTGGCGGAGTCCCCGGCCATGGATCATGGGCGGACTCGGATCTCCCGTTGATGAGGACATGGGTCCTTGCAGTGAATATGAGAATCGAGATTCATTCACGCCATCTGCGGATCGAAACCAAGGTGCTAAAGTGTCTGGAGGAGGAAGGCCCAAGAGATGGATTCGAAAGCTCTTGCGATGTCGAGCTTGAGCAATTCCCGTGGCACTCGCAACTAGTGTAGATGACGAGCAGTTTACTGCACTAGAAGGAAGTTGTAGTGGACACGACATCCAGCCATGAATGCACTCTATTTTTTGGAAACAAGCTCATAGAGGGGTGGTGCAAGCCTCAACAATAGGCACTTGTCAAACAGCTTGGCGAAGAGGTGAATCAGGTTTATGGGGCGATAGTCGAATAGAATGGACGCAACTAGCTTCTTGGGAAGTAGGACAAGGAGAGCATCCTTGAGTTTTTGGAATCCACGAGCGTTGAGGCTGAACAACTTGTCCAAGGCTGCGCAAAAGTCTCCTTTGATGATGGGCTAAGGCGATTGCAAGAATTCCAAGGAGAATCCATCTAGGCTTGGCGCCTTGCCCGTGGAGAGCCGCATGATAGCGTTGCAAATGTCGTCTTCAGTAAAGGGCCTATCTTGCTCGTCAAGATTGAACCACTGATGGTCAATGTGGTCAAGATCAATGGAAATTGGCGGTTTTCACATGATGGACACACCCAATCATAAGCTTAGCATCTAACTGTGTCACTAACTTTAAATTGCTACAATTTTCTTAATGTTAAGTATTTGTTCCTTAGACCATGAGATCATGCTACTCCCTAGTACTGGAACAATTCTTTGTGGGCATCAACTGTCACTTCGTAGCTGGCTAATCATAAAGGTGCTCTTTGGGTATCTCAGAAGGTACTAGTTGAGTTGCATGGATCAAGACTATGATTTGTCACTCCATGTGACGGAGAGATATCTCTGAGCCCTCTCGGTAATACAAAATTCTAAGTAGTTTGCAAGCATGTGACTAATGTGTTTGGTCACAGGGTTATTGTATTATAGAACAAATAAAGAGAACTTACCGGTAAAGAGATTGGACTAGGTATGGTGATACCGATGATCGAATCTCAGGCATGTAACATATCGCCGGACAAAAGGAATTATATACGGGGTCATCCGAATCCTTGACATCGTGGTTCAATCGATGAAATATCTTGGTGGAATATGTGGAAACCATTATAGGCATCCATGGTCCCGCTATTGGTTATTTATCGAAGAGGAGTCTTGATCATGTCCACATATTCTGAAACACGCAGGGTCACACACTTAACGTTCAACGTCGCTAGGGTTTGATGAGATAATAAGATGGCGTTATCAAATTTTTATTCGGAGTCTCCGATGGGATCCCTGACATCACGAGGAGGAATGGTCTGGAGACAAAGGAAACATATATAAAAAGTATTTTCTGGGTTACCGAAAAAGTTTAGGATTTTTCGGCATTGTGCTGGGAAGGTTCTAGAAGGTTTTGGAGTGGGACCGACCTACATGGAGGGAACCACATGGATGTTGGTGGTGGGCCAAGGCGCCACACCTCTAGTCCATGCGCACCAAAATCCCCCCTTAAAAAGAATAGGATAAAATCCCGAAGGGATAAGATAAAGAGCTCTAAAAAGGAGGGATCACGATCGGTGGGGAAGGAAGGAGGAGATTTCCTTCTCTCCCTTTGGTGAGCAGCCCTGAGAGGATCAGAGGATGAGCCAAGCCACCTCCCCCACGCCTATAAATAGAGGAGGGAGGGGCTGGCCGCAGCAGCTCACACCACGCATGTTGGCCGCCTCCCTTTCGTTCCATAGACCCCTCATCCACATGGTTCTTAGTGAAGCTCTGCCGAATTTCCACCATACTTTCGCCACCAGCTGTCATGCCGCTGAGATCAACCTCATTCACCTCCTCCCCTTGCTTGATGGATCAACAAGGGGGAGACGACATCAAGCTGCACATGTGTGCAATTCGGAGGCATTGTTCGTGTGGTGCTACATCAGATTGATCCGACGAAAGTACGACTACATCACCCACGATCTTTAGATCGTTAAACGCGCATGTTATACAAGGGTATGTAGAACTTTTCCCACTCGTTTCTAGCATCTAATAGTTTGGATCTTGGGTTTATTCGTTCTCTCGTAGGAATTTTTTTCCTTGCAACCAATCCCATCAGAAAAAATCTTGAAGGTCACGTGACCATGACTTGCTCATTATGGATGGGCACATCCACCACATGTAGATCACGGTTGAGGTTCTTCTGCTGGTGATGGGATGCATGAATCTTGAAGAAGGTGGAATTCATCTCGCCTTCTCGAAGCCAAGAGAGCCTAGTTTGTTGTCATGCAATGGATCACTCTAGAGAAGCTAACCCCAGGTATGAGCCCTTGAGTCTTCGCCGTGGCCAAGCCTCGTCAGGAGCGAGGGGCGCGTGTCTTGAGTAGCATCTAGCCCACCAATCAGTTCCCAAGCGATTTGGAGTTGGGGAGAAATGTGTCCCAGCTTCTTTAGGCTTTAACTTTGCACGCGTCACGTTGTTGCATTAAGGCGCGCAAAGATCCACCATAAAGAATCGGGATTGGGCTGCACCAAGCCCCAAGTCTCGGCCACCACTTGGTCAAAACCATCGAGCTTGGGCAACAATCTTTCAAAACGAAAGTGCCTAGGTGCACGATGGTGAGGAGTGTAGTCAATGGCGAGAGGATAGTTGTTGGATGTTAGGGAAGCCAGGCAAGATAACATGCAGATAGGGTAGCCATCTCCCAGGAGGCGGTGCAAAGAATGCGGTCATTGCAGACGAGAGTGGGGTTGTCCTGCTCACTGGACCAGGTGTAACGCTGGCCATGGAGGTAAAGGTCGTGCAACTCCATGCCCGCGATAAACTGGTGAAACCGGTGCATGGTGTGACGGTTGACGCGACCGTTGTTTTTATCGGCGGCCTTCATGATTATGTTGAAGTCACCACCAAGGAGCCAATGGCCAGCCAGGTTTCACACAAGTCTTGCAGCTTGTTGAGCAATTCAAGCTTCTTCGGGTCCCCTTGCGGGCCATACACACTTGTCAGCAACCAATGTTGATCACCGATAACGGGGACACGAGGACTGTGACATGGTGGTTGCCGATGGAAGGGTAGGAGAGGTAGAGAGAAGCGAACTCTTCCAGTCAATAGGGACCCCTCCTCGGGTGCCATTCGCAGGGAGGAAGAAGAAGTCTTGGAAAGTTGTGACATGTGTCTGTACAACAAGATCCAATGAGACCAAAGATAATTTTGTTTCTTACAGGCAAACAAAACAAGGTACATAGGCTGCAACCACGCTTCTAATCGCCGTGCGCTTGGCCCGACTATCCACAATGTTCCAAAATATAATCTTTGTACTATCCATGGATGGGTCAGGTGGATTAGATATGGGATAATATCTCTACGAATTTGGGCTTGGTCATCCCTGTCACAGCAGGCGATGCAAGGCTCTCTAGTAGGTGGCTTGGCACCATCCACCCGTAGAAATCGGCAAAAACCTGGACAACGTCGGCAACAAACGGTAGTGAAGGACAATCTAAAAAACCCAGTATTATGCACATGATAATGGTGTGTGATACTATATTCCCAATGCATAGTATCATATTGATATTATATATAACCATTTGAAAATCTTAATACAAAGTTGCTGTTAGAATTTTACTCGTTCGACGTGCTATGTTGTTGTGTGATAGTATGATATTTAAAGCTTCTTCTACACCCTTAATTCCAGTGTCACATCAACCTTTTCTTCGAAGGTAATGCATGATATTTTTAAAACACTCCCATCACGAGAGGTCTTAATTAAACGAAATATATGGATTTTATAAATAGATGACCACTCAAACAGAACACTTGAACTCGCATTAGGAGTCACACATGACAAACAACAAGCCTACAAATTTACAAAGAGGGAGGAAGAAAAGGCGAAAGCTCCTATATGGAACTCTCTGTGTCAAATTGATTGAGAAATGCTTAGGGTGCTCGCTTGGACCGGCCCACTGACATGTTGCAGTGCATCGCTACCTTTTGCCGCAGCTTTTCGTTATATGCATGGCTTTTCCCTTATAGCGATCGACCAATATTTTTTCCCAATTAATCATTTAAAAATATAAAACATATTTTTAAAAAGAAAAACATTTCAAAATTTTAATTTCATTTTATTAAGCATGTGAACATTTCATAAAATATTTTTGGTAAAATTGTGAACAATTTTCAAGACTTTATTGAACAATTTCTAAAAATATTGAACATTTAAAGAAACACGGAAAATGTTTTAAAAACAAATTTATAAAATCGTTTTTTTACTTTTTTTTCCATCAAACGGTATAATTTATGAACATTTTCTAAATTTGTCGAAAAAAGTTCAACAAATCAATTTTTTGAAAGTTTGAAAAGTTCACAATTTCAAAAAGTTCATGCAGTTGAAAAAATCACAAAAAAGGAAAAAAGAAAAGGAAAAGAAAAAAACGAATAAAAAAAGTACAAACCCTGGTGCAGGAAAAAGCTAGACACAAAAAAGAAAAGAAAACACAGTCTAGAAGTTTCCAGAGTTTCCCAAAACAAGAGCAGAAATCACGTCGTTGCGCTTCCAAATGGGGCGGTCCATTTTGTGGTGGTGTGTATCCGTTTGCACTAACACCTTTAACCGGCGCAATTGGCGCCAGAGGATTGGGTCGCAAATGAGCCGGTCCAATTAGCACGCGCAACCAGGTTCATTTGTGAGAAAACGGAGGCCACTGTCTAGTAGTATTTAACAAAAGAAAACGGACTAGATAAATGAAACAAGAAAACTAGAGGAAGAACAGTGCAAAAAATGAAAACGGAGAAAGAAACAAAATAAAACTGGAAAGAAAGAAAAAGAAAACAAGGAACCCGAAAGAAAAATCGGTGAAGAAAAAAAAGGACAACAATGGCGAAACCGAAGAAGAAACCCACACAGAACAAACTGGGAGAAAATAGTGAAAACCGGGGGGAAATAAAAACAGAAACTTAGAGCATCTCCAGCCGTTGGCCCCCCAGGCGGTGATTTTACGCGCCCTCTGGGGGCGAGCCGGCGCTAAAATCGGCGCGGGGGCGAGTGGGTTCCCAGCCGCTCGCTCCATGGTCGCCCCAGATGCGTTTTTTTATTTTTAAAAACTGAATTCGGTAAAGTTTGACTAAAATTAGGAAAACTTGATATTCATGCTCGGCGTTTTACATAAATTATTTAAAAAATAATAATCTACGGGGCAAAGAACTCGATCAGCGCGGCGAAGTCGCCGACATCCTCCTCGTCGTCGTCGGCCTTCTCTTTCTTGATGGCGCGGCCGCCCCTGGTGGACCCTGCCTGGCGTCTCCATGGCGGACAGGCGGTGGCGGCACATCGTCGTCGCTGTCGTCGAGGACAACAATGCCTCCCTCGTCCCGGCCACGGCGACGAGCTTTGAACCGCGGGAAGGCGGCGCGCTGGCGCTCCCTCTCCGTCTACACCCAGTCGCCGCGCGCCCATTTGAGGGCCGCTTCGTCGTCGAGCGCCTCCTGCTTGACGGGCTCCGTCTTCACGATGGGGAGCCCCGGCTCCGTCTTCGGCTTGACGAAACACGGAGGAGCCGAGAAGGTGGCACGCCGGTCGCCCTCGCTGATGAGGATGCCGGCGCTGCGTGTGCGCCGGCCGAGCGGCGTCTCCGCGGCGGGCTCTGCCTTGACGCCGAAGAGCGTCGGCGAGCCGAAAGAGTGGGAGGAGGAGCGGGAGGAGGAGGAAGAGTGGAAGGAGGAGGAGGCGGCGAACCTCCTGGACACCCACGGCCCGGCGCTCCGGCGAGGGGCCGGCGCGGCCACCGCGGCGGGGTACGCCAGCGGTGGGTTGTCGCCGCCCTCGAGGTGTGCGATCACCTCGTGCAAGGTGCGGCCGGGGGACCCCTCACCAGACGCGGCGGCCGTCGCTATTCTTTGTGCCACCGACCATCGTCGCCCCGTTCGTGGACGCCAGCCTCTGCGCCTGTCGCCGCTGGAAATATTCAGTCCAGGCGGCGTGGTTGTCGGCGGCAAATTGGGGGAGGGCGCGCTGCTCCTCCGACAGGGACGCCCACACGTGATTGACCTCGGCAGCGAAGAGGCCGGGGCGCGCATCGACGTTGGGCACATGGGGGATGGGGACGCCGCCGTTGCTGAGTTTCCACCCCGTGCGAAAGAGAAGCCACGTATCGCACTCCTGGAGCGTGCGGAAGCCGAAGCTGTTGGCCGCCGCGGCGTAGTCGGGAAAGCGTTCGGCCATGGAGAGAGAAGGGGAAGGCGAGGGAAGGGGAGAGCTCGGCAGCGGATGAAGGGACGGCGGTTGGTTTGGGATCGGCGGCGGAAGGGAGGGATGGCGGCTGGTGTGACCAGCGGCAAGGGAAGGCTCTATTTATGTAGCCCCAGGTCGTGTGAACGCCTGGCAGAAGGGGAGGCGTTGCCGCGCCTGCCCGCCCGTGACGCGCCGCCCGTGATAAAGGAATCAATGGCAAGGCTGACTGGCGGCAGCCTTGCCTCCGCGGGAAACCGAGACGTTTCGGGGAGGACGAGGCGCGTGCCGCTGACTCGGTGAGCCCGCCGAGTTTTCGCGCCAAAACCCCTCGCCCTGCCGCCCCCGAGCGCCCCTAGCGCGCCGGGTTCGTCCTGGGGCCGCCGGTGTTGATTTTGGCCCAAGCCGGCGAAAAACGGGTTCCTGGAACGCGACTGAGCCGAATTTTGGGCGCCGACGCGGTAAAAACGCCTAAAGAGGGCTTGTTGGAGCCGCGACGGAAGATGCTGTTAGACATCAGTGTGCCGGCCAGGTCGCGATGCGCGTGAGGCAACGGGAGTATGTATCTTGCTGTAAGGGAGATATAAAAGGTGTTTGTTTTCATAGACTTATTGATTTAGGGACTTAAAAAAGTCTCTATAAGTCCCATCTAAACCAAATAGGAGGGACTTATAGAGACTTAAAGTGGACATTTAGAACTTATGAAATAAGACTCTCAAGAAGGGACTTATCAGTACTTATAGTTGTAATGTAATCTTTTAGTCCATGTTAAGTCCCACAAATCAAGAAGTTAGAGATTTTTTTTTTGAAATTTGTTAGGGATTTTTTAAAGACTTGAGACTTATAAGTTGGGACTAAAAAAATCCTAGAACTTATAAATCAAACATGCCTATAATTCGGGCGACATTTTGTTGCAATGAGCGGCGATAAGGAATACCGAGACAGGTCTCTGATAGTTGAACCTTACTAACGGCCGAATTACTGGCGAGCCTAATACAGCGATTCTGGGTTCTTCAGCCCACAACATGGGCGATAACACGAAGCTGCATATATTGCAAGTTAAGCCCGCCACAAGAATAATACGGCCGCTTGTTAAGTAAGTCAAACTTCAAGAAGCCACTCGTGCTGTCACGCACTGCACACCTTTTCGAAATTCTAGGCCATGTTTGGTTTCAATAAGTCACCTGACTTATAAATTAGGTGACTTAATACCAGTGACTTATAAGTCATGCTTATTTGGTTGTCATCTGACTAAGTCATCTGATCACACATTTTTCATTTTATTTTTATGTAAAGGTAATGGGACCCATGCAAAAAGGGGTGACCTATAAGTTTTAAGTTGGGGTGAAACAACTTATGACTTATAAGTTGGCGTGACTTATAAGTTGGGTCTGTTTGGCAAAATAAGTCTTTTTTTTCACTTTTCGACTTATAAGTTGGTGACTTATTTGGAACCAAACAGGGCCTAAAGTAACTGGCCTATATCCGAAAGTCCTAGGCCAAATCAGCTCGGAATGAACAGTAAAGACAAAAAAACTGATTTTTTTGACAAACCTTGACAAATATTTTATATGCTTGACAATTTTCAGCACGAATTGACATTGGTGGCACCCGCAAAAAAAAGACATCGGTGGAGGTCATAGCAAAAAAATCAGCACTCCAATATGCTTTCAATAATAGAATTTTTGGAGCATCAATTTTGTTTCTTTTGTCACGACTTCCACGAATATCTTTTCATGATAATTTTTTTTGAGCACACAACATTTTTCAAAGTTTACAACACATTTTTTTGGATTTTTTTATTGTTTACTTTTTTATTTTAGTATTCATCTGGGAGCATTTGAGTTCAGGAGCAGATACTCCACTCCAACCTTTGCTGTTGTTCCCCACTCTTGTACGCATTTATCTACGGAAGCGGACTATTTCAGGTCGAGCTCATATGAGTCGCGTGAACAGTAAAATCCAAAAAAATGGGATTTTTTTTTATAAATAATCAAATTTCTGTTTTCGCAAACATTGATGAATGTTTTGAGAGTTCTTGCAAAGTTTCATCATGAAATAACATTTCTCTAAGTTGTGGAATAAAAAATCTATGCTCCAAAATGCTATTTTCAAAAGCATCTTGTAGTGCTGATTTTGTTTTTTACATGACTTCTACGAATGTCATTTCATAATGAAACTCTGGAAGCACTCAAAACATTTGATAATATTAGCCACAGTTTTTTTTTTAGAATTTATTTTTTGTATTACTGTTCATACAAAGCTCACATAAGCTCTAGCTGAGAAGAGACTTTTCATTCTCTACTATTTAGAAAAAGAGTAGCGTTCCTTTTTTTTTCCAGTCAAGTAGAGTGCTTCATTCAACCTTACGTATGTTCCTCCCTCTCTTTCCATGTTTTGATTTTTTTTCCTTCTATCTCTGGTCTATTCACTAATTTCCCTTGAAACCCGTCTTAACCATCCCATGTTTTTATTGAATTATCAAATAAAATTCTAGAAGGTATTGAAGTAGGTCAATCACGGGCAAGATTTATTAACACATTTAGTTACACAATACATTAGTGCATACAGGTAAATCATGGGCTAACGTATTAGAATATTTATGTCCGTTGCAACGCTCAACAGAATCTGAGTTATATGCCACAAAAATAATAGCACTGAAAACTTCTCTTAGAATGAATCTAATGATATAATTCTATGTTATAAAAATAATATTTTGTTGAACGAATTAATGGTCAAAATCTCTATTATTAAAATATACATGTGAGACTTACTATAAGTTAGGATAGAGGGATTAGTAGATACATTGCGTGCACTCGCGCTAATCATGCTGTCTAACCATCTCAAGCACGCGGCAAAATTCACTAAGCAGTTACATCTATGATGATGTAATTCAAGTTTGCAAGTTGCAGATAATTATAACCCATTCGCCCCCCATCTAATTAGCTCCCCTAACCCTGAGGCAGCACCAAACCCACTATTAATTGTTCTTCCCCAGTAAACTAATCAGGTTTAAGGAGGCGATGATTAGGATCACATTGCAAAAGCGGCAGCATCACGAGCGACGTAGTGGCAGCTACTTCGTGAGGAAAGGCTAGCTAGTTAGCTGGTTAACCTCTTCCTCTTCGACCTAATCTTGTCAGTAGCGTCAGCTAAACCCGCCGTCGTTTGCGATGTCCAGGGTGACTAGTGACGTGCCGAGCCTTGTCCGTTTGCCATTAGCCATCCTGTGAGTTAAACAGTGGGAGAGCATTAAGGAAACCAGTTGTTGTTAATTAAGGGAAAGTGATCCCACGGGCAAGAGATAGCTGACGCTGTGTTCTCACCTGAGTCTTCACTTGATCGAGACCATCTCTAGTCTAGATATAATGCACATTCTCTTTTGGCCCTAGCTTATGCATGCATGGATGTCAGGCATCTGCATTCCGTTTGACCGTCAAATGCAGCTGATCCAAATTTGAGATGATGTACAGGTAGGAATGTACACGCTTGCATGTTTGATGTGTGTAATTGGAAATCCTTACATGTACTAATTCACACCAGGCACTAAACATTTGAACGAGGAGCTTCTATGTCTTTCTCTTCTGCTACGGCGAAACCGAAAGCAACCTTATTTTCCATGCGTTGTGTCGTCATGAATGCAAGTTGCACACAATATTTCATGCATAGGGGTAGACCGGTTGTTGTCGAAAAGAAGAAAAATGGAGAATCTTTTTCTCTTATTACGTGCGTGCGTAGCAGATGTAGTGGATAGCAGTGGATGCGTGCTTAGTCCCAGCTAGCGATCAAATCAAAATCAGATCGAGGAGGATCCCAAACAACCCTTCTATAATTCAACCAGTTGTTCCTTGTCAGGACCTACTTTTCCGTACAAGGAAGACTAATGGTGACTGGTCTAGTCGTGCAAATATCGCCACTAGTTTCTTTGCCGCTGTTTGTGATGCAACAGCTCGATCGATCGAGGGCCATCCATCGATGCTAGGCCACGCATGCATGACGACCATGGCCGCCATGACTTAATTCCCTATCCAAGGATCGAAGAACTCCACTTCAACCACACCCACCAAGGCAGGAACAAGATTTTATTTTATGTTTCCGGCATCTTGGGCTTTTTCACGCTTGCTTGCACGGGTAATTATTCGTCCCGGTGATTACTGATAGTTAACCACCTACTAGTAGTAGTAGTATATGTATCCCTAGGATAAAGTTAGTCGGGCATAGCGTGCTCGGGGAGACATAATTAGATGCATGTGTGAAGATGACTTAATTACTGTGCGATGAAGCTATTAGCAATAGAAACAGACAGGGTGGTAACATCGAGGACATGCTCTTGTTCAATGAAGCTATTAGGAAGCTAGCTCCGGTGAAGATCCCATTAAAAGGCAGAAGCTCCACTTGGAGAATTATGCAGGAGGCAACTTTGCTGGAGAAATTGGGTTGGATCTTCTCATCTGAAGCTGGGACTTTCAACAATCCTAGCACTTTTGCCACCCCTTTGACTAGAACAGCTTCTGATCATATCCCTTGTGTCATCAAGATTGGTACCCCTATTCTCAAATCAAACATCTTTAGATGTGAAAATTACTAGTTGGAACACAGTCAGTACAAACAGATTTGAAAGGCATCACTAGAGGTACAAACTACCTCATTCTATTTTATGACACTCTCGAAGAATACAAAGAACTCACGGTAGAAGAAAAAAAATGGCATGGTGATACTGAAAGCTCACTTGGAGTAAAATTTATCCCATCAAATAATTTATTGCAAGCAAAGGGCAACTATCAGATTTGTCAAAATTGGGGAAGCTAATACCAAGTTTTTCTAGGCCAAAGCAACTATAAAGTACAAAAATAATTCACATCTCTAAGCTTAAATATGATACTCCCTCCATTCCTTTATACAAGGCCACTTTGTTTTTTTCATGTTAAACTTTGTCTTACAATTTTGGTCAAGAAAATATGGATTACATGTCATAAAAAATACATCATCGGAAAGTTCTTTGAAATGTGCATCCAATGGAATGTTTTTTGTGGCATGTAACTCATTTTATGTTGATAAATTAATGGTCAAAGTTAGACATAAAAATATGAAGTGGCCTTATATAAGGGAATGAAGGGAGTAATGGGATTGAACACCATGATCACCAAACTAAAGCTGCTATCTTATTCAGAGCTTCCAGAGATAGATTAGGAAGCACATCTAAAACATGAAACCTCTTGCTCCTGGATTCTATGCTGCAACACAATACTGAAGAACTGGAGGCTCCTTTTACTAAGGAAGGGATATATGATGTGATTAAGAATATGCCAAATGATAAAGCTCCCGGACCTGATGGATTCAATGTTGCATTCCTTAAAGCATGTTGGGATATTATTGCTCCTGACTTCTACAAAATGATTGAATATTTCCACAAAGGGGATATAAATATAAAAAGCATCAGTTACTCTTTCCTTACTACGATCCCCTGAAAGTACTCTACAGCTGCACATGAAGATTTCAGATCTATCTCTCTACTAAATTGCACCTTAAAGATCATCACCAAGCTATTGGCAAAAAATTACAGAAAATGTTGTCAGAATTGTACACAAGAATCAATATGGATTTCTGAACAAGTGTCTTCAAGACTATTCGGCATGGTCTTTTGAATATATGCATCAGTGTCACCGGTCAAATAAGGAGACTGTTCGGTTCAAACTTGACTTTGAAAAGGCATTTGACATTTAAACCATGACATTATCATTGATATCATGTTTGCTCAAGGCTTTGGTCACAAATGGCTTCAATGGACCAAGATGAATTACAACATTGGCTTCTCTTCAGTTGTGCTGAATAGATTACCTAGCAAACAATTCCTTCGCAAAAGAGGAGTCGGGCAAGAAGACCTTCTCCCTCCATTGATTTTTGTATTGGCTACTAATCTACAACAATCTATGTTCAATGAACCTATGCATAAGAACTTGCCTGAGCCACCACTTCAACACACCTCATTGAAGGAAATATGCCCTAGAGGCAATAATAAAGTTGTTATTTTATATTTCCTTATTCATGATGAAGGTTTCTTATTCATGCTAGAATTGTATTGATCGGAAACTTAAATACATGTGTGAATACGTAAACAAATACCACGTCCCTAGTAAGCCTCTATAGACTAGCTCGTTGATCAATGATGGTTAAGGTTTCCTAACCATAGACATGTGTTGTCATTTGATAATGGGATCACATCATTAGGAGAATGATGTTATGTACAAGACTCATCCGTTAGCTTAGCATAACGATTGTTCTGTTTATTGCTATTGCTTTCTTCATGTCAAATACATATTTCTTCGACTATGAGATTATGCAACTCCCGGATACCAGAGGAATGCCTTGTGTGCTATCAAACATCACAATGTAACTGGGTGATTATAAAGATGCTCTACAGGTATCTCCGAAGGTGTTTGTTGAGTTGGCATAGATCGACATTAAGATTTGTCACTCCGAGTATCGGAGAGGTATCTCTGGGCCCTCTCGATAATAAACATCATAAGCTTGCAAGTAAATGACTAAGGAGTTAGTCACAAGATGATGTATTACAGAATGAGTAAAGAGACTTGCCAGTTACGAGATTGAACTAGGTATGAAGATACCGACGATCGAATCTCGGGAAAGTAACATACCGATGGACAAAGGGAATTACGTATGTTGTCATAACGGTTCGACCGACAAAGATCTTCGTAGAATATGTAGGAGCCAATATAGGCATCCAGGTTCCACTATTGGTTATTGACCAAAGAGGTGTCTCGGTCATGTCTACATAGTTCTCAAACCCGTAGGGTCCGCACGCTTAACGTTCGATGACGATATAGTATTATATGAGTTATGTGATTTGGTGACTGGATGTTGTTTGGAGTCCCGGATGAGATCACAGACATGACGAGGAGTCTCGAAATGGTTGAGAGGTAAAGGTTGATATATAGGACGATGGTATTTGGACACCGGAAGTGTTTCGGGTGGTACCGGGTACTTATCGGGTCACCGGAAGGGGTTCCGGGTAGCCCCGGTAGGTTTTTGGGCCTTGTGGGCCAAAAGGGAAAGAGCACACCAGCCCACAAGTGGCTGGTGTGCCCCTCTACCCCCTACCCACGCACCAAAGTAGGGAGGGAAGGAAAGGGGAGGCGCCCTAAGGCAGTCATCTCCCTTTCATTTCCCCCTCATATCCAAATAAGGAAAGGGGGCGCAGGGCAAGGCAGCAGCCCTAGGGCTGCCACCAGGTCTCTTGGGGCGCCCTAGGGGCTGCCTCCTCCCCTCCCACCTATATATACATGGGGAGCGGGCGTCACTGATACGTCTCCGTCGTATCTACTTTTCCAAACACTTTTGCCTTTGTTTTGGACTCTAACTTGAATGATTTGAATGGAACTAAGCCGGACTCACGCTGTTTTCAGCAGAATTGCCGTGGTGTTATTTTTGTGCAGAAATAAAAGTTCTCGGAATGACCTGAAAATCAACGGAGATTATTTTTGGAATATATAAAAAATACAGGAAGAAGAATCCACGTCAGGGGGCCCACACCCTGTCCACGAGGGTGGGGGGCGCGCGCCCCCTGCCTCGTGGGCCCCCTGATGCTCCACCAACATCCATCCTGACTCCAAATATTCACTTTCGGGGAGAAAAAAAATCAGAGAGAACGATTCATCGCGTTTTACGATACGGAGCCGCCGCCAAGCCCTAAACTCTCTCGGGAGGGCTGATCTGGAGTCCGTTCAGGGCTCCGGAGAGGGGAATCCGTCACCATCGTCATCATCATCATCAACCTTCCTCCATCACCAATTTCATGATGCTCACCTCCATGCGTGAGTAATTTCATCGTAGGCTTGCTGGACGACGATGGGTTGGATGAGATTTATCATGTAATCAAGTTAGTTTTGTTAGGGTTTGATCCCTAGTATCCACTATGTTCTGAGATTGATGTTGCTATGACTTTTCTATGCTGAATGCTTGTCACTAGGGCCTGAGTGCCATAATTTCAGATCTGAACCTATTATGTTTTCATGAATATATGTGAGTTCTTGATCCTATCTTGCAAGTCTATAGTCACCTATTATGTGTTATGTTCCGTTAACCCCGAAGTGACAATAATCGGGATACTTACCGGTGATGACCATAATTTGAGGGGTTCATGTATTCACTAAGTGTTAATGCTTTGATCCGGTACTCTATTAAAAGGAGGCCTTAATATCCATTAGTTTCCAATAGGACCCCGCTGCCACGGGAGGGTAGGACAAAAGATGCCATGCATGTTCTTTTCCATAAGCACGTATGACTATATTCGGAATACATACCTACATTACATTAATGAACTGGAGCTAGTTCTGTGTCACTCTATGTTATAACTGTTGCATGATTGATCGCATCCGACATAATTATCCATCACCGATCCATTGCCTACGAGCTTTTCATATATTGTTCTTCACTTATTTACTTTTCCGTTGCTACTGTTACAATCACTATAAAACCAAAAATATTACTTTTGCCACCGTTACCACTACTATCATATTACTTTGCTACTAAACTCTTTGCTGTAGATATTAAGTTTCCAGGTGTGGTTGAATTGACAACTCAGCTACTAATACTTGAGAATATTCTTTGGCTCCCCTTGTGTCGAATCAATAAATTTGGGTTGAATATTCTACCCTCGAAAACTGTTGCGGTCCCCTATACTTGTGGGTTATCAGTCACACAAGAACACAACATTGTCTTAGCCATGTGCGGCGCCCCCATCCACCGTTTACTCCCTCGGTCATATTTTCGTAGTGCTTAGGCGAAGCCCTGCGGAGATCACATCATCATCACCGTCACCATGCCGTCATGCTGCCGGAACTCATCTACTACCTCGCTGTCTTGCTGGATCAACAAGGCGGAGGACGTCACCGAGATGAACTTGTGCAGAACACGGAGGTGTCATGCGTTCGGTACTAGATCGGTTGGAGAGCGAAGAATGTTCGAATACATCAATCTCGTTGTGAAACACTTCCACTTACGGTCTACGAGGGTACGTAAACATACTCCCCCCCTCATTGCTATGCATCTCCATGGATAGATCATTGCGTGTGCGTAGAATTTTTTTGTTTTCCATGCAACGATTCCCATCTCTCATGTCCTGATTTCCCAATTTTGCAATATGCAGATGACACAATCCTTGTTCTACCTACAGTGGACGTCTTTTATATGACATCAGGAATTTATTGATTCATCACTGGTCTCAAGGTTAACTACTCCGAGTTCCTCATGATTCAATCAATATCAATGATGATATTAAAGGACAATACAAATAACTCATGAATATATAGATAAAAAATATCATCACATGATTTTTTCCAGGGCATATTTCTAACGTGAGGAGTCCAATTTTTGTGATAATTTATGCCGTAAATTTGTTTACATGGCTTAGGATCCTTCGGATTTTATCTCGTTCGCGTACCTTCTTTTGTATGTTTTCACCAGGATACTTTGCACGAGAATTGTTTGGCGTCTAAGGAAAGAAGGCCAATTGATGGTGATGAATCACATTAACATACAAAGGTGGCACATGAGGGAGAAGGAACAGTTGTCGGTGTCAAAACCAGCAGGTCTCAGGTAGGGGGTCCCAAGCTGTGTGTTTGAGGATCAATGGTAACAAGGGATAATAGGGATACGATGTTTACCCAGGTTCGGGCCCTCTTAAAGGAGGTAAAACCCTACGTTCCTGCTTGATTATACTCTAGCTGTCTAGCCTATGATTATTCTGATAGCCTCTACAGACTAAACCCTCCTGTCTATATACACAAGGACGGGCCTAGGGTTGTACAGAGTCGGTTTGCAGAGGAAGGAAATAATACATCCGAACACCAACACTACAAAAAAAAATACACTTTCATGATGATACATGTTTGTCACAATAGGTCATGTTTTCTGTCATGCATGTACATCCATGACGATTTTATGACAGAATCGAGATAGTCATACTTGTGCTGTCGTAGAAGTGTTCCATGACAGTACCAAAATTATCATCACAGAAGTGTCCACTTCCATGATGATAAATGGTGCGTCATGAAAGTGCTTTCGTCAAGGGTGACCGACACGTGGCATCCACCGTAACGGGTCGCCGTTAAGCTATCGGGTCCAGTTTCGGATCCGATAACCCGTTAACAGCCCGGACCAATGGGGATTTTCCACGTGTAAAATTCTCATTGGCTGGAGGAAACACGTGTTGGCTCACCGTTGGGACAGATGTCATCCAGTCATTGGACAGGAGGCACCTATGATAGGTCAACACGTGGCACGGCCCAACAGTGGCCCATTCTGGTGAAAAAGGTGTTGGGGAACGTAGTGATTTCAAAAAAAAATCCTACGCACACGCAAGATCATGGAGATGCATAGCAATGAGAGGGGAGAGTGTTGTCCACGTGCCCTCATAGACTGAAAGCAGAAGTGTTAGCACAACATGGTTGATGTAGTCGTACGTCTTCACGATCCGACCGATCAAGTACCGAACGTACGGCACCTCGAGTTCAGCACATGTTCAGCCCGATGACGTCCCTCGAACTCCGATCCAGCCGAGTGTTGAGGGAGAGTTTCGTCAGCACGACGGCGTGGTGACGATGATGATGTTCTACCGACGCAGGGCTTCGCCTAAGCACCGCTACAGTATTATCGAGGTGGACTATGGTGGAGGGGGGCATCACACACAGCTAAAATATCAAACGATCAATTGTTGTGTCTCTAGGGTGCCCCCTACCCCCGTATATAAAGGAGCAAGGAGGGAGGTGCGGCCGGCCAGTAGGGGGCGCCCCAGGAGGAGTCCTACTCCCACCGGGAATAGGACTCCCTCCCTTTTCCTTGTTGGATTAGGAGAAGAGGGGGAAAGAGGTGGAGGAGAAGAAGGAAAGGGGGGTGCCGCCCCCCTCTCCTTGTCCTATTCGGACTAGGGGGGAGGGGCGCGCGGCCCTTGACCTGGCCGCCTCTCCTCTTCTCCACTAAGTGTTGGCGAACGTAGTAATTTCAAAACATTTCCTACGCACATGCAAGATCATGGTGATGCATAGCAACAAGAGGGGAGAGTGTTGTCTACGTACCCTCATAGACCGACAGCGGAAGCATTATGACAACGCGGTTGATGTAGTCGTACGTCTTCACGGCATGACCGATCAAGCACCGAAACTACGACACCTCCGAGTTTTAGCACACGTTCAACTCGATGATGATCCCCGGACTCCGATCCAGCAAAGTGTCGGGGAAGAGTTCCGTCAGCATGATGGCGTGGTGACGATCTTGATGTTCTACCGTCGCAGGGCTTCGCCTAAGCACCGCTACAATATTATCGAGGAGTATGGTGGAAGGGGGCACCGCACACGGCTAAGAAAACGATCACGAGGATCAACTTGTGTGTCTAGAGGTGCCCCCTGCCCCCATATATAAAGGAGCAAAGGGGGGTGCGGCTGGCCCTAGGAGGAGGCGCGCCGGAGGAGTCCTACTCCTACCGGGAGTAGGACTCCCCACCTTTTCCTAGTTGGATTAGGACTTGGGGGGAAGGAGGAGAGGGAAGAAAGGAAAGGGGGGGCGCCGCCCCCCTTCCTTGTC
>NC_041388.1:266516433-266544842 GCF_002162155.2 Triticum dicoccoides
CAGCCCCTAGGCCTCCTCTCCTCTTCCTCCACTAGGCCCATTAAGGCCCATTAGGTTACCGGGGGGTTCCGGTAACCTCCCGGTACTTCGGTAAAATGGCGATTTCACCCGGAACACTTCCGATGTCCAAACATAGGCTTCCAATATATCAATCTTTATGTATCGACCATTTCGAGACTCCTCGTCATGTCCGTGGTCACATCCGGGACTCCGAACAAACTTCGGTACATCAAAATATATAAACTCATAATGAAACTGTCATCGTAACGTTAAGCGTGCGGACCCTACGGGTTCGAGAACAATGTAGACATGACCGAGACATGTCTCCGGTCAATAACCAATAGCAGAACCTGGATGCTCATATTGGCTCCCACATATTCTACGAAGATCTTTATCGGTCAGACCGCATAACAACATACTTTGTTCCCTTTGTCATCGGTATGTTACTTGCCCAAGATTCGATCGTCGGTATCTCAATACCTAGTTCAATCTCGTTACCGGCAAGTCTCTTTACTCGTTTTGTAATACATCATCTCGCAACTAACTCATTAGTTGCAATGCTTGCAAGGCTTATGTGATGTGCATTACCGAGAGTGCCCAGAGATACCTCTCCGACAATCGGAGTGACAAATCCTAATCTCGAAATACGCCAACCCAACATGTACCTTTGGAGACACCTGTAGAGCTCCTTTATAATCACCCAGTTACGTTGTGACGTTTGGTAGCACACAAAGTGTTCCTCCGGCAAACGGGAGTTGCATAATCTCATAGTCATAGGAACATGTATAAGTCATGAAGAAAGCAATAGCAACATACTAAACGATTGGGTGCTAAGCTAATGGAATGGGTCATGTCAATCACATCATTCTCCTAATGATGTGATCACGTTAACCAAATGACAACACATGTCTATGGTTAGGAAACATAACCATCTTTGATTAACGAGCTAGTCAAGTAGAGGCACACTAGTGACGTTTAGTTTGTCTATGTATTCACACAAGTATTATGTTTCCGGATAATACAATTCTAGCATGAATAATAAACATTTATCATGATATAAGGAAATAAAATAATAACTTTATTATTGCCTCTAGGGCATATTTCCTTTAGTCTCCTACTTGCACTAGAGTCAATAATCTAGATTACACAGTAATGATTCTAACACCCATGGAGCTTTGGTGCTGATCATGTTTTTCTTGTGGAAGAGGCTTATTCAACGGGTCTGCTACATTCAGATCCGTATGTATCTTGCAAATCTCTATGTCTCCCACCTGGACTAGATCCCGGATGGAATTGAAGTATCTCTTGATGTGCTTGGTTCTCTTGTGAAATCTGGATTCCTTTGCCAAGGCAATTGCACCATTATTGTCACAAAAGATTTTCATTAGAACCGATGCACTAGGTATGACACCTAGATCGGATATGAACTCCTCATCCAGACTCCTTCGTTTGCTGCTTCTGAAGCAGCTATGTACTCCGCTTCACATGTAGATCCCGCCACAACGCTTTGTTTAGAACTGCACCAACTGACAGCTCCACCGTTTAATGTAAACACGTATCCGGTTTGCGATTTAGAATCGTTCGGATCAGTGTCAAAGCTTGCATCAACGTAACCATTTATGATGAGCTCTTTGTCACCTCCATATATGAGAAACATACCCTTAGTCCTTTTCAGGTATTTCAGGATGTTCTTGACCGCTGTCCAGTGATCCACTCCTGGGTTACTTTGGTACCTCCCTGCTAGACTTATAGAAAGACATACATCAGGTCTGGTACACAGCATTGCATACATGATAGAGCCTATGGCTGAAGCATAGGGGACATCTTTCATTTTCTCTCTATCTTCTGCAGTGGTCGGGCATTGAGTCTTACTCAATTTCACACCTTGTAACATAGGCAAGAATCCTTTCTTTGCTTGATCCATTTTGAACTTCTTCAAAACTTTGTCAAGGTATGTGCTTTGTGAAAGTCCAATTAAGCGTCTTGATCTATCTCTATAGATCTTAATGCCCAATATGTAAGCAGCTTCACCGAGGTCTTTCATTGAAAAAATCTTATTCAAGTATCCCTTTATGCTATCCAGAAATTCTATATCATTTCCGATTAGTAATATGTCATCTACATATAATATCAGAAATGCTACAGAGCTCCCACTCACTTTCTTGTAAATACAGGCTTCTCCAAAAGTCTGTACAAAACCAAATGCTTTGATCACATTATCAAAGCATTTATTCCAACTCCGAGAGGCTTGCACCAGTCCATAAATGGATCGCTGGAGCTTGCACACTTTGTTAGCTCCCTTTGGATCGACAAAACCTTCTGGCTGCATCATATACAACTCTTCTTCCAGAAATCCATTCAGGAATGCAGTTTTGACATCCATCTGCCAAATTTCATAATCATAAAATGCGGCAATTGCTAACATGATTCGGACAGACTTAAGCATCGCTACGGGTGAGAAGGTCTCATCATAGTCAATCCCTTGAACTTGTCGAAAACCTTTTGCGACAAGTCAAGCTTTGTAGACAGTAACATTACCGTCAGCGTCAGTCTTCTTCCTGAAGATCCATTTATTCTCAATTGCTTGCCGATCATTGGGAAAGTCAACCAAAGTCCACACTTTGTTCTCATACATGGATCCCATCTCAGATTTCATGGCTTTAAGACATTTTGCGGAACCTAGGCTCACCATCGCTTCTTCATAGTTTGTAGGTTCATCATGATCTAGTAGCATGACTTCCAGAACAGGATTACCGTACCACTCTGGTGCGGATCTTACTCTGGTTGATCTACGAGGTTCAGTAGTATCTTGTTCTGAAGTTTCATGATCATCATCATTAGCTTCCTCACTAATTGGTGTAGGTGTCACAGAAACCGGTTTCTGTGATGTAGTACTTTCCAATAAGGGAGCAGGTACAGTTACCTCATCAAGTTCTACTTTCCTCCCACTCACTTC
Organism: Triticum dicoccoides; assembly: GCF_002162155.2. NCBI lineage: Eukaryota > Viridiplantae > Streptophyta > Magnoliopsida > Poales > Poaceae > Triticum > Triticum dicoccoides. The sequence continues at coordinate 266,519,390 of NC_041388.1, forward strand.
TTTCGAGAGAAACTCCTTCTCTAGAAAGTTTCTGAATTTAGCAACAAAAGTCTTGCCTTCGGATCTGTGATAGAAGGTGTATCCAATAGTTTCCTTTGGATATCCTATGAAGACACATTTCTCCGATTTGGGTTCAAGCTTATCAGGTTGAAGCTTTTTCACATAAGCATCGCAGCCCCAAACTTTCAGAAACGACAACTTTGGTTTCTTGCCAAACCATAGTTCATAAGGCGCCGTCTCAACGGATTTTGATGGTGCCCTATTTAACGTGAATGCGGCCGTCTCTAAAGCATAACCCCAAAACGATAGCGGTAAATCAATAAGAGACATCATAGATCGCACCATATCTAGTAAAGTATGATTACGACGTTCGGACACACCATTACGCTGTGGTGTTCTGGGTGGCGTGAGTTGCGAAACTATTCCGCATTGTTTCAAATATGCACCAAACTCGTAACTCAAATATTCTCCTCCACGATCAGATCGTAGGAATTTTGTTTTCTTGTTATGATGATTTTCAACTTCACTCTGAAATTCTTTGAACTTTTCAAATGTTTCAGACTTATGTTCCATTAAGTAGATATACCCATATCTGCTTAAGTCATCTATGAAGGTGAGAAAATAACGATATCCGCCACGAGCCTCAACATTGATCGGACCACATACATCTGTATGTATGATTTCCAACAAATCTGTTGCTCTCTCCATAGTACCGGAGAACGGTGTTTTGGTCATCTTGCCCATAAGACATGGTTCGCAAGTACCAGGTGATTCATAATCAAGTGGTTCCAAAAGTCCATCAGTGTGGAGTTTCTTCATGCGCTTTACACCGATATGACCCAAACGGTAGTGCCACAAATAAGTTGCACTATCATTATCAACTCTGCATCTTTTGGTTTCAACATTATGAATATGTGTGTCACTACTATCAAGATTTAATAAGAATAGACCACTCTTCAAGGGTGCATGACCATAAAAGATATTACTCATATAAATAGAACAACCATTATTCTCTGTTTTAGATGAATAACCGTCTCGCATCAAACAAGATCCAGATATAATGTTCATGCTCAACGCTGGCACCAAATAACAATTATTTAGGTCTAATACTAATCCCGAAGGTAGATGTAGAGGTAGCGTGCCGACCGCAATCACATCGACTTTGGAACCATTTCCCACGCGCATCGTCACCTCGTCCTTAGCCAATCTTCGCTTAATCCGTAGTCCCTGTTTCGAGTTGCAAATATTAGCAACAAAACCAGTATCAAATACCCAGTTGCAACTGCGAGGATTAGTAAGGTACACAACAATAATATGTATATCATATATACCTTTGTTCACCTTGCCATCCTTCTTATCCGCCAAATACTTGGGGCAGTTCCGCTTCCAGTGACCAGTCTGCTTGCAGTAGAAGCACTCAGTTTCAGGCTTAGGTCCAGATTTGGGTTTCTTCTCCTGAGCAGCAACTTGCTTGCTGTTCTTTTTGAAGTTCCCCTTCTTCTTCCCTTTGCCCTTTTTCTTGAAACTAGTGGTCTTGTTGACCATCAACACTTGATGCTCCTTCTTGATTTCTACCTCCGCAGCTTTTAGCATTGTGAAGAGCTTTGGAATTGTCTTAACCATCCCTTGCATATTATAGTTCATCACGAAGCTCTTGTAGCTAGGTGGAAGTGATTGGAGAATTTTGTCAATGACGCAATCATCTGGAAGATTAACTCCCAATTGAATCAAGTGATTATTATACCCAGACATTTTGAGTATATGCTCACTGACAGAACTGTTCTCCTCCATCTTGCAGCTATAGAACTTATTGGAGACTTCATATCTCTCAATCCGGGCATTTGCTTGAAATATTAACTTCAACTCCTGGAACATCTCATATGCTTCATGACGTTCAAAACGTCGTTGAAGTCCCAATTCTAAGCCGTAAAGCATGGCACACTGAACTATTGAGTAGTCATCAGCTTTGCTCTGCCAGATGTTCATAACATCTGGTGTTGCTCCAGCAGCAGGCCTGGCACCCAGCGGTGCTTCCAGGACGTAATTCTTCTGTGCAGCAATGAGGATAATCCTCAAATTACGGACCCAGTCCGTGTAATTTCTACCATCATCTTTCAACTTTGCTTTCTCAAGGAACGCATTAAAATTCAACGGAACAACATCACGGGCCATCTATCTACAATCAAACATAAACAAGCAAGATACTATCAGGTACTAAGTTCCTGATAAATTTAAGTTCAATTAATCATATTACTAAAGAACTCCCACTTAGATAGACATCCCTCTAATCCTCTAAGTGATCACGTGATCCAAATTAACTAAACCATGTCCGATCATCACATGAGATGGAGTAGTTTCATTGGTGAACATCACTATGTTGATCATATCTACTATATGATTCACGCTCGACCTTTCGGTCTCCGTGTTCCGAGGCCATATCTGTATATGCTTGGCTCGTCAAGTATAACCTGAGTATTCCGCGTGTGCAACTGTTTTGCACCCGTTGTATTTGAACGTAGAGCCTATCACACCCGATCATCACGTGGTGTCTCAGCACGAAGAACTTTCGCAACGGTGCATACTCAGGGAGAACACTTCTTGATAATTAGTGAGAGATCATCTTAAAATGCTACCGTCAATCAAACCAAGATAAGATGCATAAAAGATAAACATCACATGCAATCAATATAAGTGATATGATATGGCCATCATCATCTTGTGCTTGTGATCTCCATCTTTGAAGCACCGTCATGATCACCATCGTCGTCGGCGCGACACCTTGATCACCATCGTAGCATCGTTGTCATCTCGCCAATCTTATGCTTCCACGACTATCGCTACCACTTAGTGATAAAGTAAAGCATTACAGCGCAATTGCATTGCATACAATAAAGCGACAACCATATGGCTCCTGCCAGTTGCCGATAACTCGGTTACAAAACATGATCATCTCATACAATAAAATTTAGCATCATGTCTTGACCATATCACATCACAACCTGCCCTGCAAAAACAAGTTAGACGTCCTCTACTTTGTTTGTTGCAAGTTTTACGTGGCTGCTACGGGCTTAAGCAAGAACCAATCTTACCTACGCATCAAAACCACAATGATAGTTTGTCAAGTTGGTGCTGTTTTAACCTTCGCAAGGACCGGGCGTAGACACACTCGGTTCAACTAAAGTTGGAGAAACTGACACCCACCAGCCACCTGTGTGCAAAGCACGTCGGTAGAACCAGTCTCGCGTAAGCGTACGCGTAATGTTGGTCCGGGCCGCTTCATCCAACAATACCGCCGAACCAAAGTATGACATGCTGGTAAGCAGTCTGACTTATATTGCCCACAACTCATTTGTGTTCTACTCGTGCATATAACATCAACACATAAAACCTAGGCTCGGATGCCACTGTTGGGGAACGTAGTAATTTCAAAAAATTTCCTACGCACACGCAAGATCATGGTGATGCATAACAACGAGAGGGGAGAGTGTTGTCTACGTACCCTCGTATACCGACATCGGAAGCGTTATGACAACGTGGTTGATGTAGTCGTACGTCTTCACGGCCCGACCGATCAAGCACCAAAACTACGGCACCTCCGAGTTTTAGCACACGTTCAGCTCGATGACGATCCCCGGACCCCGATCCAGCATGTCGGGGAAGAGGTCCGTCAGCACGACGGCGTGGTGACGATCTTGATGTTGTACCGTCGCAGGGCTTCGCCTAAGCACCGCTACAATATTATCGAGGAGTATGGTGGAAGGGGCACCGCACACGGCTAAGAAAACGATCACGAGGATCAACTTGTGTGTCTGGAGGTGCCCCCTGCCCCCGTAAATAAAGGAGAAAAGGAGGGGTGCGGCCGGCCCTAGGAGGAGGCGCGCCGGAGGAGTCCTACTCCTACCGGGAGTAGGACTCCCCACCTTTCCCTAGTTGGATTAGGACTTGGGGGGAAGGAGGAGAGGGAAGAAAGGAAAGGGGGGGCGCCGCCCCCCTTCCTTGTCCAATTCGGACTTGGGGGGGGGGAGGGGCGCAGCAGCCCCGAGGCCTCCTCTCCTCTTCCTCCACTAGGCCTATTAAGGCCCATTAGGTTACCGGGGGGTTCCGGTAACCTCCCGGTACTCCGGTAAAATGCCGATTTCACCTGGAACACTTCCAATGTCCAAACATAGGCTTCCAATATATCAATCTTTATGTCTCGACCATTTCGAGACTCCACGTCATGTCTGTGATCACATCCGGGACTCCGAACAAACTTCGGTACATCAAAATATATAAACTAATAATGAAACTCTCATCGTAACGTTAAGCGTGCGGACCCTACGGGTTCGAGAACAATGTAGAAATGACTGAGACATGTCTCCGGTCAATAACCAATAGCGGAACCTGGATGCTCATATTGGCTCCCACATATTCTACGAAGATCTTTATCGGTCAGACCGCATAACAACATACTTTGTTCCCTTTGTCATCGGTATGTTACTTGCCCGAGATTCGATCGTCGATATCTCAGTACCTAGTTCAACCTCATTACCGGCAAGTCTCTTTACTCGTCTCGTAATACATCATCTCGCAACTAACTCATTAGTTGCAATGCTTGCAAGGCTTATGTGATGTGCATTACCGAGAGGGCCCAGAGATACCTCTCCGACAATCGGAGTGAAAAATCCTAATCTCGAAATACGCCAACCCAACATGTACCTTTGGAGACACCTGTAGAGCTCCTTTATAATCACCCAGTTACGTTGTGACGTTTGGTAGCACACAAAGTGTTCCTCCGGAAAACGGGAGTTGCATAATCTCATAGTCATAGGAACATGTATAAGTCATGAAGAAAGTAATAGCAACATACTAAACGATCGGGTGCTAAGCTAATGGAATGGGTCATGTCAATCACATCATTCTCCTAATGATGTGATCCCGTTAATCAAATGACAACACATGTCTATGGTTAGGAAACATAACCATCTTTGATTAATGAGCTAGTCAAGTAGAGGCACACTAGTGACGTTTGGTTTGTCTATGTATTCACACAAGTATTATGTTTCCGGATAATACAATTCTAGCATGAATAATAAACATTTATCATGATATAAGGATATAAAATAATAACTTTATTATTGCCTCTAGGGCATATTTCCTTCACTAAGGCCCACTATGGCCCATTAACCCCCAGGGGGTTCCGGTAACCCCTCCGGTACTCTGGTAAAATCACGATTTCACCCGGAACACTTCTGATATCCAAATATAGGCTTCCAATATATCAATCTTCATGTCTCGACCATTTCGAGACTCCTCGTCATGTCCGTGATCATATCTGGGACTCCGAACAACCTTCGTTACATCAAAACATATAAACTCATAATATAACTGTCATCAAAACTTTAAGCGTGCGGACCCTACGGGTTCGAGGACTATGTAGACATGACCGAGACACGTCTCCGGTCAATAACCAATAGCAGAACCTGGATGCTCATATTGGCTCCCACATATACTACGAAGATCTTTATCGGTCAAACCGCATAACAACATACGTTGTTCCCTTTGTCATTGGTATGTTACTTGCCCGAGATTCGATCGTCGGTATCGCAATACCTAGTTCAATCTCATTACCGGCATGTCTCTTTACTCGTTCTGTAATACATCATCCTGCAGCTAACTCATTAGTTGCAATGCTTGCAAGGCTTAAGTGATGTGTATTACCGAGAGGGCCCCGAGATACCTCTCCGATAATCGGAGTGACAAATCCTAATGTCGAAATACGCCAACCCAACAAGTACCTTCAGAGACACCTGTAGAGCACCTTTATAATCACCCAGTTACATTGTGATGTTTGGCAACACACAAAGTGTTCCTCCAGTAAATGGGAGTTGCATAATCTCATAGTCATAGGAACATGTATAAGTCATAAAGAAAGCAATAGCAACATACTAAACGATCAAGTGCTAAGCTAACGGAATGGGTCAAGTAAATCACATCATTATCCTAATGATATGATCCCGTTAATCAAATGAAAACTCATGTCAATGGCTAGGAAACATAACCATCTTTGATCAACGAGCTAGTCAAGTAGAGGCATACTAGTGACACTCTGTTTGTCTATGTATTCACACAAGTATTATGTTTCCGGTTAATACAATTCTAGCATGAATAATAAACATTTATCATGATATAAGGAAATAAATAATAACTTTATTATTGCCTCTAGGGCATATTTCCTTCGTGGTCTTGTTGACCATCAGCACTTGATGCTCTTTCTTGTTTTCTACCTCCGCAGCCTTTAGCATTGCGAAGAGCTCAGGAATCGTCTTATCCATCCCTTGCATATTATAGTTCATCACGAAGCTCTTGTAGCTTGGTGGCAGTGATTGAAGAACTCTGCCAATGACACTATCATCAGGAAGATTAACTCCCAGTAAAAATTAGCAGGCCGGCCCATATAAGGCCTACTTGTGTCAGGTCCATTTAACCCCACGACCCATACGAGATGTGCCAATTCGGCCCGTCAACGGCCCGTTAAAGATTTGACACCATTGTAGCCCATCGTCAGTTCGAGCCCGTTAACAGCCCGCTATATATTTGGGCTCAATATCGGACCGATGTGTTTTCGCCCTGTTAACGGCCCATTCAAGGGATGGGCCAATTTTCAGGATGTACATCTTTCGGCCTTTTAGCAACCCATTTAAGTGTTGGGCCAATTTCCAGCCCGGTGTGTCTTTCAGCCTATTGACGGCCCATAAATGAGTTGGGCCATTTGTAGTCGGACCTTAGTTTTGGCCTTTTAGCGACCCATTTAAGTGTTGGGTCAATTCCCGGCCCGGTGTGTCTTTCAGCCTGTTGACGACCCATAAATGAGTTGGTCCATTTGTAGTCGGACCTGAGTTTTGGCCTTTTAACGGCCCATGCTTTTCATGGTCCAATACCAGCCCGGTTTCTCTTTCGGCCTGCTAAAGGCCCACAACACAGTTGGGCCATTTACTGTATGACCTAACTTTCGGCCTCTTAGCGGCCCATGCTCTTCATGGTCTAGTATGAGCCTGCTGTCTCTTTTGGTCTGCTAAAGGCCCACAGTATAGTTGGGCCATATGTAGCCCGACCTTAGTAACGGCATGTTAACGGCCCGTGAAATCAAATGGGCCCACCTGTCGCCCGCTTCGATGTCGTCCTGTTAACGACCCGGGAGGTAAGAGGGCCAACCATTAACTTTCGGCCTGGTAACGACCCATTAACTTAATGGGCCCACTAAAGTTCATACATGTCTTTAGGCCCAATTAGATAATTTGAGCCCATTACGACGAGAAATTATGCACAGGACCAAAACCGATCAAGCAAACGACATACAGGGAAAAATGTTGCACATCTAGCATATATTACAGGAAATTACATCCACTGGGCAATCAAAGATTGATGCTAGTGCAAATAAATGAACAGAACCCAACGATCTACAACATCACAATTTGCAACCTTAGCGCGGATGACGCTCATAAGCATGTGGCAAGTTCTTGCTGCTTTACTACACTGTCTCTGAAAACATTGATCAGTTGTTGTTGCGCACGAATGTGCACCTTTGATTCCTCCACCACTTCCATCTTTGCTTCAGCCATTAATTTGTTCACAAACATACATTTTATCCATTGCATTCGATACAGAGGAAACTGAACAGATTCAGATGGCGATTTTGGAATGCTTGTATCATTGATAGTGGATAGTGTCTCAACCACTACATCATAACATAAATTAGGAGGGGAACCGAACAGATTAATCATGAGTTATTGCCATATTACCTGGCCTAGATTTATTTGAAAGAAACAATGGTGTTGCCTTGCTGTTTTCAGAGTTTGTCTTCTTATCTTCAGTAGACTGCACCAAATTAACACACTAGCATTGCTATCATTGGCCAAGTCAGATAATAGGAAAGCAACATTGACACACTGAACGTTTGGGCAACTAGCCTACACCAAATTAACACAATGCCACAGCTATCATCAGCCAGGTAAGGTAATACGAAAGCAACATTGACAAAATGAATGAATAGGAAACTAGAGTAGCACTACAATTCAGTAATGTGCATGATATGAGATAGTACACTCATGCAGCTCAGTATGCAAAACTACCAGGCAGTTTTCCTTACAAAAATCAACATTGGCGCCTTTAACATTTTGCTACAACTAATTTTAGATCAGATATAGGTTGGATTCATGCAGATTAACAAAATACATGCTGGTGTTAAAATATAGTGATATACAACAGGTACTTACATCAGCATTGGAGCATAGAGAATTCCCGCAAGATATTTTCCTCGAATATGATCCCAATCGAGGAAGTCTTCTATCGTTTAACCTTATTTTCTAAAAGAGATATGTGTAAGAAACATGTAGAAAATATGATCAGAATGCTATAAAATTTCATGATGCGAGGATACGCACACGCTTCTTAGAATGGAGTTGACATATTTTTGCTGGACTGGAGCGGACTAGTTCTTTGGCCACTGGAATCTGCTTATTATCAGTGGGAGTTGGGTTTCTCTGTGCTGGAGCAGTATCTATGAAAACTGGAGTTGGTTTATTATCTCCTGGCGTTTGGATCTTTTGCAAAGACCTGGTTTGTAACCCTTCAGATTCTAACATAGACGTCTTCCCCTTGCATGCCTTATATAGAAGAATGGTGCTTCAATTATAAAACATGCTACAATAGAGATGGAATAGGTAATGAAGAATAGAAAAGCATGACATATTGACATGTATTCCCTCCATCCGGAAATAAATGGATGGGTCTAGGCGTATTTTAGTTCTAGATACATGCAGTTTTATCCATTTCTACGACATGTAATCCGGACGGAGGGAGTATGATGTAAGATCTAGGCATACGACAGGACAACCGTGTAAAAAAAACATTACTTGAATGTAAAACTATATGCTAGCAGAATACATACAGAAAAACACTAAGGCAACATATGCGTGTATGGTTGTGAAACTAAGATGGCATTGCAAGAGACCTCTAGAACAACACTTCAATGTAAAAAAACATGGTATGGTAGACAGATGAAGTACATACTGATGAATAACAATGCATAAGATATTGAGAAGCAAGATGTTCATACTAAGCAGATGGCATTACGATAGAGTAGAATAACAGTACTTGAATTTGAAAACATGTTATCATGAATGGAATAGGTACTGAAAAATAGGAAGGCATGCCATATTTACATGCATGATCAGCAGGCTAAGCACAAGGCATTGCAACAGAGTAGATGCACTCCATGACATTATATGCATGATGTACCCATATCAAGGGCCAAGTTAGAACAAGGACCTTATGGGGTGAATAGGATTCATCATCTTTCTGCAAGTCTTGTGAAGAACTGCCTTTACATGTTCCATCATATTGAGTATCATTGACGTCATGTTTGTTGGCCGTTACATTGCTCCGTGAGGTTCTTGTGGATAAATTAGTGTGTGCAATTATATCTGACATGCATGGAGGACAACTAGTAGTTAGATTTATGTAATAAGTGCATGTAGGAGACGACATAAATTTTAGGACTGGGGTTAACTAGAAGCAACAGGTCTCAAAAACTAAATGGAGAACACAGATGAAAGATACAGAATATGTATCGTTTGTACTCGAGATTAACTAGATGGCACACAAAAGTATTAAGGAACAACATAGGTTATACTAGAAGTGGTATAATACTATAATCACCAGCCTATGGGATAGCATTGGCTGATGGATGATAACTATGGAACAACGTTACCTAAAGAACATTCTCTTAGCTGAACTATGGAACAATGTTAACTCCTGAACAAGACCCGTAAGAGATCAACATGAATATACAGTGAAATGTGATAATCTATTTTCCATGCTTGAATGAATAACAGAGCCACAAATGTTGCGCACAAGTAAGATGATGGTACAATCTATCTGGCCGCCATCCATAGGAGTGACCATCATGTGATGACTTGTTGATGGCCCTGCAGTTGTTGTGGATGTCCATGTCGGGTACGCGCATTCGATGCAGGGAACTATTGAGTGGGGACTATAGCTCCCTTCTGGTGTATGCTTCCCTTGTTGGAGCAGCTGTGGTGAGTCGGAAGACGGTGTGCCTAAAGATGCAGAAAACACATAATGTTAAGAACGACACATATCTCTGATATGAAGAAATACCCTAAGAGATCAACAGCAAGGTACAAGAGTGGTCACACGTCTGTTGACTGAAGACTAAATTGGGGTCACACAATTTTATTTTATTTTATTTTGGTACTGTCCGATCTACGCCGGATGGCTTGATGGCCGTCTTGTGCTTCTTGGCTGACACTGTTCGGAATCTTCCCCGAAGAGCCAGCAACCACCGGCAGAGCAGCCTGCCTCCGCCATCCGTGGCCCCGACCAAAACCCCGCTCCCCGCCCCACCGCACTGTCGTGGTTGCACCGCCCCGGACCAATCCACAAAGACTCGCCGTCATCCAGATCCGGCGGCGGTAGTACCTTCAACCCACGCAACTCTAAGATAGCCATCTAAGCGCTGCTTCCACGGCGAACTTGTGGCCCCGGACCCTTACATTAGACACCAGCCAACCGGAAGCCTAGGAGCTCCGCTGGCTCAAGGGGTGCTGCTTCCCATTGGGAATCGATTGGCCCAGAATAAAAAATTCAGACAACTGACACCTAAATAAAGTGATTTGAGATGAGGGTGCGACCTATCTGGCGGCTTGGTGAAGTAGGTAGCTCAAGCTGCCTAGTCGGTGAGGCCGGCGCGATTGCGGTGGCTACCGGCGGCAGGGAAGCAGAGATGTCGTGATGGTTGACGGCTATGGGGAAGCAGCGCCGGGGCTCTGGACGGGTCAAGTTGGAGCCGCTCCGGCGCCGTGAGCAACAACGGGGTGAATCGGCTCCGGTACGGTTCACGCAGCCGTCGTCGAGGCAGCTCCGGCAGCATGGAGTAAGAGGCACACAGCCCAGTGCACGGCGGCAAATGGGCAGCGTCTCCGGGATTAGAGAGGAGGGCGGCTATGAATTTGGTGTGGTGGGGGCGCCATGGAGGAGGGGCTGAGGTTTGGCGGCTCGGGAGAAGGGAGCTTCCGGGGAGAAGGTGATTTGGCGCCCACGAGGTATGAATGGGGAATTGGGAGGGGGAACCATGTCTTACGGACGCATTTGTCTGAAATGTGGGAGGGAGTTATAGTTCTACGCCTGCCTTTAGGCTTCTCGGCTTGGGTCTGTGTACTGAGGGTCGGGGGTAGCATAGTAACTTTGCTTCTCCCAAATAGCGGGTGTGAGCGATTTCGAGCGAGGAGGGCGTGTTTTGAAATATAGTGGGCGCGAGCGATTTTGGACGAGGAGAGCATGTTTTGAAATAGTGGGCGCGAGCTATTTCCGGCGAGGAGAGGGTGTTTTGCCGACCATGGTTTATGAATTATTCGGCACATGTCATTTCGGCGGAGGAGAAGGTGCACTTGGATGAAGTTACAAACCTACCCTCGATGTACAACAGGCCAATTGATGTGTGTCCGACATAGGCCGGTAATTTCACGTCTCCCATTTATTTGCTCGGGCGAATTCCACCGAGCAGAGGGTGTTTAACGGTTCCTTCAAATTTTGGGAGAACGAGCATCCACGTCTACCTTACCAAGTCGATTTGAATCAAATTTTGAACTATTAGCTTGCCAGTTCTTTTTTAGATGGAGAGATGATGCTCGGGAGTAATGTGTTTTTACATGCTCGTTGCTAGCGATTTACTATATGAAAAATAGTTGACCCACTCAAAAAAGGGAATCAAACCAAAATGAAATATCTCGATTCAATGAAATAGCTCATTCACCAGGTCAAAATAGTGAACTAAATCCAAAATTGAACACCTCAATCGAGTAGCATGTTGTACAGTATGATAGTACTCCATGACCATGTTGAATGTCAAATTAATGAACTTGTTTGATATACGCATATCTCCGTTCATGTGTGGATTGCAGACAACATGTTCTCCAATTTAAATATTTGAATGCAAGTATATATCGAAACATGGTTTATATTAGTCTTTGATGCATAAAACGCCCTCCCCCTCTCCCGGACTCCTTCTCTCTCTCTCTCTCTCTCTCTCTCTCTATCCGACAATCTTCTATTCTGTCGCACACATCCAACACACAAATCTTTTTGGTCCCTATCCCTCTCTCTCTCTCTCTCTCTCTCTCTCTCTCTCTTTGTGTGTGTGTGTGTGGGGGGGTCTTTCTAGTTCGCATGCATATATACTCCATCTATAGGTCTCTCTCGCACAATATGTATGATTATCTAGTCCAAGCTAAATATCTTGGGTGCACTCATCGTACGCACACAAATTCCTTGGCTCGTTGCCCGTAACTCTCTCATGCACCACTCTGTCGTCTCGTAGCTCTTCCTTCTCTCTCTCAAACTCTCCATATACCTGGGTCACACATACACATGCAAATCTCACTCGCACTCGATAGACCCATCTAAAACTCTATCTCTCTCCCTCGTTTTCTCTCCATCTCACACGCACACACACACACAATCTCATGCCTAGCCAAGTATGATGGTCTCTCACTCAAATGTAGGCACACGCAGTCCCCCCCTATATGTGTATGACTAGCTAATCTTAGTCTCCATCACAAACATGTGCATGGTCTATCTCGATTTCTCTTGGGGCATCTTTCTATCGCGCACGCAGCTCCCTCGATCTCCCACCCATATAGTCCCCTCACGATCTCAAGGGGATCTCTCTATCACAAACACACCCTCTCTCCCTCCCCATGCGTCCATGTTCTCCATGTGTCCCTCTCGATCTTTGTTCCTTGTTGGCCAGACCTCTATTGGACATGTGCTATAGGGGTGTCTCTCTCTGTTGCAAACAATCACGCACTAGCTATCTTTGTGTATCTCCTCACCTCACTTTTCTATCTCGGAGATTCATGCGTGATATGTTTGCATAAGAAATGAAAAAACACACACACACTCTCTCTCTCTCTAATTTATCATTTGTTGTCCCTTTCTCTTTCACACGCATACTCTTTTTGCACACTCACTCATTCTCCTTCACACGCACTTGATCTCTCTCGACTTAGGCACTCTCTTCGGTCCATAGCATATAGATTTATTGAAAAGTCAAACATCACAAAGTTGGACCATGTACGTGGAGAAAAACATTTATATCTAGAACGGCAAACATATACCATTAGATTCATCATGAGATGTAGTTTCGTATGATGTATCTTTGGTATTGTAGATATAAATAACATTTGCGTAAACCTGATCAAAGTTTCCAAAGTTCGACTTCTAAAAAATTTACGTGCACTGCATTATCGAGCGGATGGAATATCTCTTTCCCCCTCTCAGCTATCTGACGCAACACTCAGCCTTATCAGGGCTCCTCTATCTCTCTCAAACTTTATATCTCCCTGGTTCACACATACACATGTCTCGCTCGCGCTACATATTGACCCATCCAACACTCTCCGCCCTTGTTCTCTCTCTATGTGACACGCACCCTCCTAAGTACCATAATCCCTCACTCCATCATAGGCGCACGCACTCCCCCCCTAAGTATGATTATCTCTCACGAGCCATCTGGAACACACGTATTGTCTCCTTCCATCCATACGTCTACCTCGATATCTCTCGGGGTATCTTCTATCGCGCACACACCTTGTCACTTGATCTCCCACCCATGTAGTCCCATCATGATCTTCAAGGGATCTCTCTATGACAAACATACACTCTCTCCTCCCCATGTCTGCATTTTCTCCGTACGTCTCTCTCGACCTCTCTCCCTTGTTTGTCAGACCCCTCTTGGCCACGTGCCAGGGGTCTTTCTCTCTCGGTTGCACACAACCACACACTATCTCCTCACCTTGCTTCCATTGTCAAAGATGCATGTGTGATATGTTTGCATAAGACACACACGCCTTTTCTCTACTTTTATCGTGTGTTGTCCATGTCTCTTTCACACACGCACATACACTTTTTTCACTCACTCTTTCTATTTCACTCTCTCTAGTTAGGGACTCTCTCACGTCCATAAGCATATGGATGTTTTGAAAAGTCAAACCTCACAAAAGTTTGACCAGGTACATGTGGAGAAAAACATTTACATCTAGAACGATCATTAGATTCATCACAACATGTACTTACTTCATACTATCATTTATCTTTGGTATTGTAGATATAAGTAATTCCTTTATAAACTTGGTCAAAGTTTCAAAAGTTTGACTTTAAAAAAATGTTGGCACTACATTATAGAACGGAGGGAGTAGCTCTTTATCTCTCTCTGCTATCTCTCATGGGCTCATATACGGCTAGAGACTCAAAAATTTATTTGCCCATTAGTGACTTGTTAGGGCGGTGGATTTTAGTTTGTACGATAATGCTGCATCCACCTAAAGTAACGAAAGTTCTTACGTAAACTTCCTAGATTCCCTCTTCGTAGGTGCAGCATTACTCCTAAAATTTGTAATATCAGTTTGAAACTTGTAATATTGCCGTGTGCTATTCATGCGTTTTCAAAATCCTGCGAATCAAAGAGGTCCTGAGTTGGTGATGATGTTGTGCCTGCCATCTTTCACCAATAGCCGTCGGATCTAGATCTGACGCATACAAACCAAACTTCTCCAATTTTGCAAAAAGATACCCGCACTTGTTCCCTATTTACAAACAACTCCTTGTCTCTCACAATCAGCCTTATCTCCTCCCACCACATCTAGAAGGCCATGGAAAAATCCGGCACGATGGTCGCTTCCGGCGCCGTCCACCCCCAACCTTGGTGTTCCATGCAATGCACAGGCATCTACGCACGGGAAATTATGTCGAACACGGCTAGTTGTAAGTAGGCTAGCTCTATAGCCATGATGGTAGTGACTGCAGATGGTGAGGTTGACTTATGTGTTATGCCGAACACGGCGCCTATACTCAGGTGTCATCTCCGGCGCAGGGTCTTGTCACTTCACTGTGATGAGCATCACATAATAATTTGACAAATGGGTAGTAAAGTGCTACTACATTGGTAGTACTACTACTAGTACTAGCACCACCGTCTGGATTTAGTAGTACTACCACGTCCACCTGGATTTAGTATTTGACTAGCAATATCTAGTAATGCATGTCACAAAAAATGTACTACTCCCTCTGTAAATAAATAAATGGTGTATTGTTTTATTCCTTCCGGTAGATGGCTCAAATCTGAAGTCACACCAATCAGACTACTATTGTACTCACCGAGCGCTCAGCTTTGTAAGCTACCAACAAAAATTTACAATCAAAGACTACTATTGTACTCCCTCCGTACTGGTGCATTAGTCACGTTACAAAAACCAAATAGTAATCCCAAAACTTTTAGGCGCGGTGCATTAACTACCCACCTCGTTCCCTGTTTCTTGCCACGAAAAAAGAAATCACCCAATACAAATACGAGACGTGGGGTGTGTATGCATCCAATGACTTGAGACTACTCCCTCCGTCTAGGTGTATGACTAGCCACAATGAAGAGTAACATACACTAGTACTACCTTTCATAGTGGGTAGTAACATAAGTATGGTAACATGCAAAGCCTCATTTATTAGGTTATAGACTCATATTGCATTGGGACATGTGATGTTACAGTAATAACTAGCTAAGTTACTCAAACTACCTCTCTCCTCATTAACTCATTGCCACATAAGCAAATTTGTTGAGTTGGACTCGATGTTACTACTGAAGTTACTCCCACTATGGCTAGTCCATGTCATCTTAGAGCAAGTGAAAAAGAGGAGTGGGCTCTCATGCAAGAGCCTAGCTATATGCGGATTCTTATGCCGATATGCAATAAATATTGAGAAAGAGAGAGAGAAGATGAGAAAAAGTAGTACTCTTATAGCCAGCCTTATAGCTAACATTATTGTATGAGTGGCTACAAGTGATGGCTCTACTATGACATGGCAACATAATATAGCCAGTAGCTGGCTATACTATTAAGTATTAACCATGCTCTTAGGTTGTGCACTGTGACCAAGACGAAGGGGAAAGCAAGAGAACTTAATGTCTTTTTGCTAATTAATAGGATTACATGCAATGAACTAACCACTGCATGTCATGTTTGGTAGTCTCAAGTCATTGAAAGCATGCACGGCCCACATCTCTCATTGGTTGATATGTCACAAAATAAGAAACGAGGGGGGAGTTAATGTACCATGCCTCATTGACTTACTGCACCTGCGTTTGGGTGAATGGCTCGTGGGCCCAACAGGTGGCTGGCCCACCTGTCATACAGCCAAAGGCAGGCGCAGTAGACGGCCGAGGAGTAGATGGCCAACACACACGTGAATGCAACAGTCTGCACTTCTCATATAAGTCTAGCCATAGTGGGGGTAACATAAGTAGTAACATGTACTTGGGACTCACAAACATGCTTATGTGGCAGTCAATTAAAGAAGAGAGATTGTTATAGTAACATAGGTAGATACCGTAACATAATAAATGTTATGCTACTATGTGTCATGCATGGCAATAAATGAGACCACCTATGATACTAATCTATGTTACTATGCACTATGAATGTAGTATCATACACTAGTATCATATGCATGATACTAGTATATGATACTCCCCACTATGACCAACCTAAAGGCTCCCCGCCAGAACAATCTACGAAATCCTACGCACCTACGCACCCTAACCAAGGGCAAGAGTGATCACTCCAATCGCAAGATCAGTTGACTAGAAGCTAGACCCATGGAGGCGATGAGCGCGAGCATCAGCCGGCTGTGCCAGATGGTCCACGACGCCGGCCTGCGGCCCGGCATCGAGGAGCGTCTCTAGGTCGTGCTTGAGGCCGCCAGGGCGAGAGGCCGCTTGGACGACAACTTTGTCTCCTTGTTCGATAAGGTCCTCGTCGGCTTTCTCAACAAGTTCATCATCGTCAAGAAGCTCGCGGACGACCTTGACGTACACCTCGAGCCCACGCGCCCAGGCTCTGCGATGCCCGCCACCCTCAATGGCCTCTATGGTGGCAACCTCTTCGACGCACTGGTGGCCCTGCGACTGCCCGTCGTCGTGCTGGAAAATTGATGTCTACTACACAACCTTCTTCTTGTAGTCGTTGTTGGGCCTCCAAGTGCAGAGGTATGTAGGACAGTAGCAAATTTCCCTCAAGTGGATGACCTAAGGTTTATCAATCCGTGGGAGGCGTAGGATGAAGATGGTCTCTCTCAAACAACCCTTCAACCAAATAGCAAAGAGTCTCTTGTGTCCTCAACACACCCAATACAATGGTAAATTGTATAGGTGCACTAGTTCGGCGAAGAGATGGTGATACAAGTGCAATATGGATAATAGATATAGGTTTTTGTAATCTGAAAAATATAAAAACAGCAAGGTAACTAATGATAAAAGTGAGCACAAACGGTATTGCAATGTGTTGAAACAAGGCCTAGGGTTCATACTTTCACTAGTGCAAGTTCTCAACAATAATAACATAATTGGATCATATAACTATCCCTCAACATGCAACAAAGAGTCACTCCAAAGTCACTAATAGCGGAGAACAAACGAAGAGATTATGGTAGGGTATGAAACCACCTCAAAGTTATTCTTTCTGGTTGATCTATTCAAGAGTCCGTAGTAAAATAACACAAAGCTATTCTTTCCGTTCAATCTATCCTAGCGTTCGTACTAGAATAACACCTTAAGACGCAAATCAACCAAAACCCTAATGTCACCTAGATACTCCAATGTCACCTCAAGTATCCGTGGGTATGATTATATGATATGCATCACACAATCGCAGATTCATCTATTCAACCAACACAAAGAACTTCAAAGAGTGCCCCAAAGTTTCTACCGGAGAGTCAAGATGAAAACGTGTGCCAACCCTTATGCATAAGTTCACGAGGTTACGGAACTCGCAAGTTGATCACCAAAACATACATCAAGTGGATCACATGATATCCCATGGTCACCACAAATAAGCACATGCAAGACATACATCAAGTGTTCTCAAATCCTTAAAGACTCAATCTGATAAGATAAGTTCAAAGGGAAAACTCAATCCACTACAAGAGAATAGAGGGGGAGAAACATCATAAGATCCCACTATAATAGCAAAGCTCGCGATACATCAAGATCATTCCGAATCAAGAACACGAGAGAGAGAGAGAGATCAAACACATAGCTACTGGTACATACCCTCAGCCCCGAGGGTGAACTACTCCCTCCTCGTCATGGAGAGCGCCGGGATGGTGAAGATGGCCACCGGAGAGGGATTCCCCCCTCCGTCAGGGTGCCAGAATGGGTCTAGATTGGTTTTCGGTTGCTACAGAGGCTTGCGGCGGCGAAACTCCCAATCTAGGTTATTTTATGGAGGTTTCTGTATTTATAGGAATTTTTTGCGTCTGTCTCACGTCAGGGGGGTCTCCGAGTCGTCCATGAGGGTGGAGGGCGCGCCCTACCCCATGGGCTCGCCCTCCTATCTCGTGGACGGCTCGGGACACTTCTGGCCCAACTATTTTACTCCGGGGGCTTCTTTTGGTCCATAAAAATTTATCAAAAATTGGCACGTCAATCGGACTCCATTTCGTAGTTCTTTTCTGTAAAACTCAAAAACAAGGAAAAACATAAACTGACACTGGGCTCTAGGTTAATAGGTTAGTCCCAAAAATCATATAAAATAGCATATAAATGCATATAAAACAGCCAAGGTTGATAATATAATAGCATGGAACAATCAAAAATTATAGATACGTTGGAGACGTATCAAGAATGTCCACCTCGAGGGCGCTCGCCGCGCAGCGCCTGGCGCAGCAAGACACCATCGACATAATCACCCACATATACGCGCAAATCGTCCACAAGGACTACTACGTGCCAGAGGAGGAAGATAGGTCACTAGACTTCTTGACCCCCAGGTCAACCTTGGATGGCATTGTTCAGAAGCACGTTGAGCTCGCCGCCAAAGTCGCTGCTCCTCACACGTCGGTTGGTGTCGTGGTTTTGTCACGACAGATGTACTAGAGAAAGGACTTAGTCGTGGAGCCATCGCAACGGGTTATCTTGAAGGGGTTAAAGCGGACACCGGGACGCAAGAGAGTTTATACTAGTTCGACCCCTTTGATGAAGGTAAAAGCCTACGTCTAGTTGTGATGGAATTGATGGGGTTTCGATGACTAGGGAGCAAACAAGCTTCGCCTAAGTCTCGAGTTGTTCTCTGTTGTCCTGAACCGCTGCCGGGTTGTCCCCTTATATACACGGGTGACGCCCGTCAGTTCACAGAGTCCTAACACCGGTTCATATTCATATCCGGGTTGGTCTCTCCTTATTCCTATCTTACAATACAATTTTACATACAGATTGCCGGTTTATGGCTACAAGTCTTAAACCGACTACGGGCCTCAGGCCCTCATCTATCTTCTTGGGCTTTAACACTCTTGAGTTACTGATGAAGTTAACCCGGCCCACATAGGCCGGTTTACGCCCAATAGTAATATTCCCAACATTAGGCCCCAGATTGATTTGAACGGGTTCATGTCAATCTTTAGCAAAATCTTCATCTTCAACATCTTCTCGTAGTTGCTGAACTGCCATGATGTCATCCTCTCCAGTTGCTGTAAGCCGAGGTGACGTCATCTGTCATAAAGAAAATATCCATGATATCTCCTTGTTTAATAAACTCACAACAACCGAGGCGACAGCTCCGCTTCCGAAATTTTCGGTTCCTGGATTCACGCGCCTGACACATGTCTTTTTGCCTTATAAATAGGGCCGAAGGGTCATTTCTTTTCTCCCCTCCGTGCCTTTCCTCTTTGTCTTCCTCGCGTCACCAGTCTCAGAGCTCCGCCGCCGCCGTCGTCTTCTGCATCGACTTTGGCCGCTGCATCAACCTGAGCATACCAGAAAACTGCGGCGACCTTCCGCATCTTCCTCAGCTCTGGTAGGTCTTCTGCTCTTCTCAACATAGATCTGTTCTAGGGTTTCATGTTCTTGCTGCGTTCATCACCTATTCATGTTCGTATGCTAGCTCCTGGATGCATCTATGAACCCCTTCTCTATGTAGTCATAACTTTTAGTATCCGCCTTTAGTTTCATGCCTAAAACCATAGATCTCACATATATTTCCGCCCATTGATTCAATACTGTTCTGCTTTGAGCTTTTGAACATTTTCCTTCTTTTCTGAACTTGCTTCAGATCCATCGCCGTAGAGAAATCTTGTGAAATCTGTTTCTGTACACTTACCCATCCGCAATCTCAACTGTTTCAATGCTTAGATCCGGCGGTTTAACTTGGTGTAGAAAAAATTAACAAACCGGTATATACCATTAGTCCCCTTGTTGAACCGCCAGATGTTGTTGCTTCATAAATCTCCGGTTTAGATAGAGCTATCTCCGGTTTAACATTGTACATACCAGTGTACTTTAATCAATGCATTCTTGAACCGGAATCACCTATCTTGTAGATTTCATCACGGCCAGGCAAGTATATGAGTGCAACTGGGTTCCTTCTCGCGTCACAGAGACTCAACTGAACAATTTAGTCCTGATCGGCGCCTTAGGCAGCAAAATACCATCCATTGGAGGGTCCCTGGCAAAGAATGCCCTCCCACACCTCAAGAAGGAGAGGTCGTTGTTTTCGTAGATCACTTAGCCCGGGGCTTTAAGCCGCCCGGTTCTAAATTTTACCGGGATGTTTTAGCCAATTTTCAACTCCGCCCACAAGACACTGGCCCCAACTCTGTTACAAACATGTGTCACTTCCAAGTGCTCTGTGAGGTGTTCTTTCAAGAGGAGCCCATAGTTGAGTTGTTCAGAGACTGCTTCCATCTAAACCGCCGCACTGAGTTTACTGACGGTTCCAATACGGAATTGGGTGGTGTGGCGATTCAGAAAAGGAAGGAGGTCACATACCCTCATGCCAAACTGCACAACCACCCCAAAGAGTGGAAGCAAACATGGTTCTATTGCAAAGACACCTCCCCTGCTAATGAAAATCCTTTGCCTGGCTTTCATCCGGAGCGGCTTAGCAATACACACCCCTTTCTGCAAAGGTTGATTGCCAAGGAGAGAAGCAAATACGCTCCTCAACTGTCCAAGCTCAGAGCCTTCATGGCCAGCGGTTTAACAGGGGTTGATCTCGCTCGCTGTTGGATATCGTGGAGCATACTGCCCCTTAGTCAGCGCTCCGGTTTGATGTGCGAGTATACTGGCAGTGTTGATGACCCTCTGCGACATGCTAACATCAAGCTCACCGACGAAGAAATCACAGAGGCTGTGAATAAAATGATGAATGAACCGGAACACATCTGTGCTCGAACCGGCCTGCTTCCCTTCTGTGCCACCAACAAACCGCCAGCTGCAAGAGTTTGATTTTTCTTTTTACTGAACCTGTTATTGATATATCTGGTCATTGTTTAATATCAATGTCTATTTAAATAGGACAATGGTCCGTTTTGGAGCAAGAAGCTTCCACAGGAGAAGCCAGAAAAAACAGACAAACCGGAAAGACCAACCCGGCCAAAGACTAAAGT
Organism: Triticum dicoccoides; assembly: GCF_002162155.2. NCBI lineage: Eukaryota > Viridiplantae > Streptophyta > Magnoliopsida > Poales > Poaceae > Triticum > Triticum dicoccoides. The sequence continues at coordinate 266,540,882 of NC_041388.1, forward strand.
CGTGAAACGGCCTGCTCATAAGAAGAAAACCACTGCATCTTCTGATCCGGCCGCTGATGATGATGTGGGTAATCCGGACCTTGAGGTAGAGCTTGACTCACTTGGCTTATTTTTCACACGCCTTATTGATGATGATATTTGTCAGGATGATGCTGAAGCCAGCCATGCTGATGCTGCAGAGGTAATTACTCTCTCTTCCGATTCAAACCCTTTGCCTTCACTAAAAATCCGTCAGGCAAACCGGAAGGTTAAATTTTCTCATCCTCTTGCTTACTTGGATCCCAAATTTCTTATGAAGACCCAACAGCACGAAGCGCGCCGCACAACCCGTCACAGCGGCCAGGTAGTTACCTCCGCCGGTTTACCGAATAGTCCGGTTCAGAAACGTCGTTCAGAGGTCTCTAATTTGCTTGTCAGTGCTTGTCCTAAAGCGGGCTGTTTTCGTCAACCTCTTAATCCATCTGACTCCGATTATCATGTTACTTCCCACTCATCCTCTGGCGAGTCATCGGCTACTCAGCTGCCACCGCTCAAAACGGTGCTTGGGTAAGCTATACTTATCATAATATTTCTGGTACATCACCTTGGAACATATGCTGTATTTGACTTTGTTATTCCTTTCAGGGCCAAGCCTAGGCCGAGCAAGAAGGCTCGCCTGGATAAAGCGGCCGAGGAGGACGCCGTCCCTGAATCGGGTAAAACACCAGATCTTGAAGCGGCTATTCATGAAGATATACTCAATGATCCACCACAGCAGAATGACGATTTTATTGCTGAAGAAAGGCCTATTGACACCTAAGGCCCTGTCAACCAGCCCACAAGCCCCATCCGGATTGAGAAATCCACCAGTCCATCAAAGCCTACTGATAAGCCAACGGCCTCAGTGCAAACCGGTGATGCCAAGGATGATGAGGTTGTCATTACTGGCATTGGTCGCACAGAGCCAGGCAATCCCGTTGCTTTATCCAGACACATTGCCAAGGAAGAATTTGCTGCCATTGGCAAGGGAAAATGGAATGCCGATCTGACGACCTATGCCGCTCTGAACGCCCAAGATCTCCATTCCGGCTATCTGAACCGGCTATACACCAGCCGTGACTATGAAGCTGGTCTGGTTAATATGATGAAAGAGAAATATGAGGTAACTTCCATATGCTTATTTGTGTATGTACTTCAATCTGTCAACTCTCCTATCCCCCAAGGGCCGGTTTAGAATCTCCGTTCAAACCGGGACTTGTCAATGCAGACTTCAATGTTTTCTGAATTAGCTGATATAGCCCCCAAGGGCCGGTTCAACTTAGTGTAGTTAAACCGGGACTTTAGGTAATCAAGATTGTAGCAGCAGTATTAACTGAACAAATAGCCATTAGCCCCCAAGTGCCAAGTTGAATACTTGTATTGAGCTTATGACTTTTCTGAATAATTGAAGAGCAAATATGCATTAGCCCCCAAGTACCAAGGGCATAACTTGTTATGTGGTTGGTACTTCAATTCGTGTACCGTTATCTGAATCGTATGACTGTCTATATGCAGGCTGAGCTGAACAAAAGGGAAAACCAAATCGCTGATCTGCAAGAAAATCTGAAGTGCCAACAAGCTGAAACCTCCAAAGCAAAAGAGGAATTAACCAACACTTTAAGTGCCATGGAACAGCTTAAGGAGGGCTTCAAGAAGGAGCGGGCGGATTGGGCCACTGAAAAATCCCCTTTAACCAAACCAGCAGAAGATGCCGAGGCTGCACTGAAACCGGTGGTGGACAAACTGACTAGCATAAAGCAGCAAGTGCATGCCATGACCGCTGCTATCTTTGGTAAGCTGGTTTGATTTCTGGATTGATTCGGCCGTCTTATAGAGCTGCCGGTTTGTTAACCCTTTGTAATATTTCAGGGACACGCATTGGTCACTTGGGGTCAGATGTGCGAAAGAAATTGAAAGCCGCCTACACATTGATCAAACAACTATACACTGGTGCACAGCGGATCATTTCTACTGCATCCCACAACAATCCGGCGCCCACTTTATTCAGGACACTCTGAAGAGACCATCGATGCTTCCTGCCTAGGTTGAAGAGCTGAAGAAATCTGCTGCTCGAACCGGTGCGATCAATGCCTTAATCCGGGCAAAAGCTTGGGTGCCGGATTTTGATCCTATTGAAGCGGCTTAGGGCTATCCCAGCTTGAAGGAAGACGGGTCAGAGTTTAGTGAAGCGGATCTGCGAGCAATAAATTGGGAGGTGCGTCCGCTAGCTTGTCAATTGGTTGAAGAAGCAGACTTGTCTCATTATCAAGCCCAATATGACAACCAAAACAAGCGAGTAGTTGCACCAATTCCTGAAGCGGAAAATCTTATCCCTCCAATCCGTAAGCATACTTACGCTCCCGATATTGAACCGTCGTTGCTGATCCATGATGAAGCTGTCTTTCAAGCATTAATGGGAATCGACTGGACAACTATTGATTTCCAGCCGCTGGGTAGAGAAGCTGAAGTTGAAGCGGCGCGGGATGACCCACAACCATCAGGCCAGGCTGGTGACCAAGCTTGAACCAGAAGCCGGTTTAAACTGCTTCTCCTTTGCGAAAAAACAATGATCTTATTTTGGGCACCGTGTTGCCTTGTAATAGGCTAGCCGATACTCTTGATTTTGATATGCCTTCATGCATAATTACTGCAACTTGTTCTTCCTTTGGGCGATGAACTTTCCAAAGTATTTTCTGCAATACAAAAAATCTTAAAGTGCCACCGTGGTTGTACCGTCAGGCGGAGTATGATGTCTGCATATGTGAAATCAAAATATCTGAAATTTAAGCATATGATCAAATCTTTGGGATACATAATACCTGCCATCGTTGGGCATGAAGTTGGCATTGCCAATCTTGAAACGGAGGTATATAAACCTATACCGTCGAAGGAGAAAGTAGCTCCTGTGTATGTAATGCCGGTTTACCATGTAAACCGTGCCGGGTTATGATAAACACCGTGTTATTTCGAGATGTGAATAGAAAGCAAACCGAGCAAATAGTCTCCGGATTAAAAATGGACCGTGTTCCGTCAATTGACAATTTGAACCGGTTTAAAACTTTGTCGATTTAAAAAACGCAACAAAAAGAAAGAAATATCTATCAGAGAAAATTGTGAAGCAAAGGCAATGATAAAACCGTTTGCAAAAAGAGGCTTATTTGAGCCGATCAGATGGCGTTACCATGGTCGGACATGTTGGGGAACGTAGTAATTTCAAAAAAATTCCTATGCACACGCAAGATCATGGTGATGCATAACAATGAGAGGGGGAGAGTGTGATCTACATACCCTTGTAGATCGACAACGGAAGCGTTAACTGGGTTGATGTAGTCGTACGTCTCCACGGCCCGACCGATCAAGCACCGAAACTACGACACCTCCAAGTTCTAGCACACGTTCAGCTCGATGACGATCCCCGGACTCCGATCCAACAAAGTGTCGGGGAAGAGTTCCGTCAGCACGACGGCGTGGTGACGATCTTGATGTACTACCGTCGCAGGGCTTCGTCTAAGCACCGCTACAATATTATCGAGGGCTATGGTGGAAGGGGGCACCGCACACGGCTAAGAATATGATCACGTGGATCAACTTGTGTCCATGGGGTGCCCCTTGCCTCAGTATATAAAGGATGGAGGAGGCCGGCCAAGGCAATTGGTGCGGCCAGGATGTGGAGTCCTACTAGGACTCCAAGTCCTAGTAGGAGTCCACCAAGAGGGGAGGAAGGGAGAAGGAAGTAGAGGAGAAGGAAAGGTGGCCGGCCCCCTTTTCCCTAGTCCAATTCGGACCGGAGGGGAGGGGGGGGGGCGCAGCAGCCCCTTGGCCCTTTCTCCTTTTCCCACTAAAGCCCATCAAGGCCCATTGCTTCTCCCGTAACTACCCGGTACTCCGAAAAATACCCGAATCACTCGGAACCTTTCCGATGTCCGAATATAGTCGTCCAATA
>NC_041388.1:266544871-266609249 GCF_002162155.2 Triticum dicoccoides
TGCCCCTTGCCTCAGTATATAAAGGATGGAGGAGGCCGGCCAAGGCAATTGGTGCGGCCAGGATGTGGAGTCCTACTAGGACTCCAAGTCCTAGTAGGAGTCCACCAAGAGGGGAGGAAGGGAGAAGGAAGTAGAGGAGAAGGAAAGGTGGCCGGCCCCCTTTTCCCTAGTCCAATTCGGACCAGAGGGGAGGGGGGGGGGCGCAGCAGCCCCTTGGCCCTTTCTCCTTTTCCCACTAAAGCCCATCAAGGCCCATTGCTTCTCCCGTAACTACCCGGTACTCCGAAAAATACCCGAATCACTCGGAACCTTTCCGATGTCCGAATATAGTCGTCCAATATATCGATCTTTACGTCTCGACCATTTCGAGACTCCTCGTCATGTCCCCGATCTCATCCGGGACTCCGAACTCCTTCGGTACATCAAAACTCATAAACTCATAATATAACTGTCATCGAAACCTTAAGCGTGCGGACCCTATGGGTTCGAGAACAATGTAGACATGACCGAGACACGTCTCCGGTCAATAACCAATAGCGGGACCTGGATGCCCATATTGGCTCCTACATATTCTACGAAGATCTTTATCGGTCAGACCGCATAACAACATACGTTGTTCCCTTTGTCATCGGTATGTTACTTGCCCGAGATTCGATCATCGGTATCTCAATACCTAGTTCAATCTCGTTACCGGCAAGTCTCTTTACTCGTTCCATAATACATCATCTCACAACTAACTCATTAGTTGCAATGCTTGCAAGGCTTATGTGATGTGTATTACCGAGAGGGCCCAGAGATACCTCTCCGACAATCGGAGTGACAAATCCTAATCTCGAAATACGCCAACCCAACATGTACCTTTGGAGACACCTATAGAGCACCTTTATAATCACCCATTTACGTTATGACATTTGGTAGCACACAAAGTGTTCTTCCGGCAAACGGGAATTGCATAATCTCATAGTCATAGGAACATGTATAAGTCATGAAGAAAGCAATAGCAACATACTAAACGATCGGGTGCTAAGCTAATGGAATGGGTCATGTCAATCAGATCATTCACCTAATGATGTGATCCCATTAATCAAATAACAACTTTCTGTTCATGGTTAGGAAACATAACCATCTTTGATTAACGAGCTAGTCAAGTAGAGGCATACTAGTGACACTCTGTTTGTCTATGTATTCACACATGTATTATGTTTCCGGTTAATACAATTCTAGCATGAATAATAAACATTTATCATGATATATGGAAATAAATAATAACTTTATTATTGCCTCTAGGGCATAATTCCTTCAGGACACGACCAAGCTCCCGATAGGTGTAGCTATGGTTCAAGTCAGCTAGGTCCCCAAATGAAACAGTGGCATTATGCCGATCAAAAGGCATGGCGATGGTTCGGGTTCGACCAAGCCCCCAAGTGATTCTGTGGCCTTAGGCCGATCAAGAGGCGTGACTGGTTCAGACGTGACCAAGTCCCCAAGTGATCTGGTGGCTCTCGCCTATCAAGAGGTGTTGCATTGGTTCGGACACGACCAAGCCCCCAAGTGATATAACATGATGCTTTGAAAAGCTAACTCAAGGGGTAAACCGGAGGCCGCTTTAGAACAACTCCTTGTAACCACACATGATGTAAAAGAATAGATACCCCGCTTTAGCTGAGGTTCCGGTTTACTATATTAATCATAATATATACATTGTCATAATATGTACATAAGTAGAGCCAATGGCTCAGGTATAGTAAGGCCGAAGATGAGCTATGTTCCACGGCCTGTTGGTCTCCTCCTCTGATGTACGTGAGTCTTTATGCTCTCGAATATCGATCAAATAGTATGACCCATTGTGCAGATTCTTGCTGACCACGAAAGGTCCCTCCCAAGGTGGGGATAGCTTATGCATATCAGTTTGATCTTGGATGAGCCAAAGCACCAAATCTCCTTCCTGAAAGGTTCTGGTTCTGACTCGGCGACTGTGATAACGACGAAGATCCTGTTGGTAAATCGCCGAGCGGGCAGCTGCTATGTCACGTTCTTCATCCAACAGGTCCAAAGTGTCTTGCCGTGCTGTCTCGTTGTCTGCTTCAACATAAGCCACCACACGAGGTGAGTCATGACGGATATCACTGGGGAGAACCGCCTCCGCTCCGTAGACCATGAAGAACGGTGTGTATCATGTTGATCTGTTGGGTGTAGTATTGATGCTCCATAACACAGATGGTAACTCTTCTACCCAACAACCCGGTGTTCTCTGCAAAGGAACCATAAGCCGGGCTTGATGCCTCTCAAGATCTCTTGATTAGGCCTTTCTGCTTGACCATTGGACTGTGGGTGTGCCATTGATGAAACGTCAAGCTGGATGTGCTCCTGTTCACAGAACTCCTTCATGGCACCCTTGGACAAATTGGTACCATTATCTGTGATGATACTGTGTGGAAAGCCAAACCGGAAAATCACTTTTTTGATGAACTGAACCGCCGTGGCCGCATCACACTTGCTAACAGGTTCTGCCTCCACCCACTTTGTAAACTTGTCAATCGCCACCAGGAGGTGGGTCTTCTTATCTTTGGACCTTTTGAAAGGCCCAACCATATCCAGTCCCCAAGTCGCAAACGGCCAAGTAATTGGAATCATTCTCAATTCTTGAGCCGGCATATGAGCACGTCTTGAAAACTTTTGGCAACCGTCACATCGTGTGACCAGATCCTCCGCATCAGCATGAGCAGTTAACCAATAGAAGCCATGGCGGAACGCTTTAGCCACCAAAGATTTTGAACCGGCGTGGTGACCACAATCTCCTTCGTGGATCTCACGCAAAATTTCACAGCCTTCTTCAGGAGACACACAACGTTGAAATGCCCCTGATACACTGCAATGATGCAACTCGCCATTGACAATAGTCATGGACTTGGACCGCCGGATTATCTGTCGGAACAGAGTCTCATCCTCTGGTAACTCGCCCCGGTTCATGTACGCCAGGTAAGGAAGCGTCCAATCTGGAATGACATGAAAAGCTGCCACCAATTGAGCCTCCGGATCAGGAATAGCCAAAATCCGCTTCACTAGGGAGCTTGACCAACGGGTTGTGCAGCACATCCAGAAAAACATTGGGCGAGACCGGTTTGCGCTGAGAGCCCAACCGGCTTAAAGCGTCCGCCACTTCATTCTTCCGTCGGTACACGTGGTCCACCTGATTGCCTTTAAAGTGACCTGCAACAATATCCACCTCACGACGATATGCTGCCATGAGTGGGTCCTTGGAATCCCAAGTTCCAGACACTTGTTGAGCCACGAGGTCCGAGTCACCGAAGCACTTAACTCGACTTAGATTCATCTCCTTAGCCATCCGGAGACCATGGAGCAAGGCTTCATACTCAGCTGCATTATTAGTACAAGGGAACATTAAGCGGAGAACATAACTAAACTTATCACCTCGTGGGGAAGTTAATACGACTCCAGCCCCCGAGCCTTCCAATTGCCTGGATCCGTCAAAATGGATGGTCCAATATGTGTGATCTGACTTTTCTTCAGGTGCTTGCAGTTCCGTCCAATCATTGATGAAATCAACAAGTGCTTGAGACTTAACCGCCGTTCGAGGCACATACTTCAACCCGTGCGGCCCAAGCTCTATAGCCCACTTGCCAATCCGGCCAGTCGCTTCCCGGTTCTGGATGATATCCCCCAAGGGAGCAGAACTGACCACCGTAATGGGGTGCCCTTGGAAGTATTGCTTAAGCTTCCGTCTTGCCATAAAAACTCCATATACCAGCTTTTGCCAATGCGGATACCTTTGCTTGGACTCAATGAGTCCCTCGCTGATATAATAGACCGGACGTTGAACCATATGCTCCTTGCCTGCCTCTTTTTGCTCCACCACAATAGCCACACTGACCGCACGAGCATTAGCAGCAACATATAGCAGCAACGGCTCCTTGTCAATGGGAGCGGCGAGCACAGGAGGATTGGCCAATTACCGCTTTAAGTCCTCAAATGCTTTATCAGCAGCAGAACTCCAGATGAATTGATCCGTCTTCTTCAACATCTGATACAAAGGGATTGCCTTCTCACCAAGGCGGCTGATAAACCGGCTTAACACGGCAATCCGGCCTGCCAGGCGTTGAACATCATTGATACACTTCCGTTTAGCCAGGGAGGTGATGGCTGTGATCTTTTCCGGATTAGCCTCGATTCCCCTGTTGGACACCAGAAAGCCCAATAACTTGCCTGCCAGTACACCAAAGACACACTTGGCCGGATTAAGCATCATCTTGTACGTCCTCAGGTTATCAAAGGTTTCCTTCAAGTCGTCAACCAGAGTCTCCTTCTCCCTTGACTTAACGACGATATCATCCACGTAAGCATGTACATTACGGCCAATCTGCTTGTGAAGACAATTTTGTACACACCGTTGATAAGTTGCCTGGGCACTCTTGAGCCCAAAGGGCATAAACACATAGCAGAAGGCTCCAAAGGGAGTTATGAATGCCGTCTTCTCCTGGTCCTTAACTGCCATTTTGATCTGATGATAGCCAGAATATGCATCCAAAAAACTCAAACGCTCACAACTCGCCGTAGCATCAATAATTTGATCAATACGGGGGAGGGCAAAAGGATCTGCTGGACAAGCCTTATTAAGATCTGTGTAATCCACACACATGCGCCAGGTGCCGTTTTTCTTAAGGACTAGCACCGGATTGGCAAGCCACTCAGGGTGGAAAACTTCAATAATAAAGCCAGCTGCTAAGAGCTTGGCTACCTCTTCTCCAATCGCCTTGCGTCTTTCTTCATTAAACCGGCGGAGGAACTATTTCACCGGTTTGTATTTAGGATCCACATTAAGGGTGTGCTCAGCGAGTTGCCTCGATACACCTGCCATGTCAGAGGGCTTCCATGCAAAAATGTCCCGATTCTCACGGATGAACTCGATGAGTGTGCTTTCCTATTTCGGATCCAAGTTGGCACTGACGCTGAACTGCTGGGACGAATCGCCAGGCACGAAGTCAACAAGCTTAGTTTCAGCTGCCGATTTGAACTTCAGGGCCGGATCATGCTCCGTAGTTGGCTTCTTTAATGGAGTCATGTCCGCCGGATCAACATTGTCCTTAGAATACTTTAGTTCCTCGGTGGCACAAACTGACTCTGCGTAGGACGCATCTCCTTCCTCGCACTCCAAAGCAATTTTACGGCTTCCGTGAACCGTTATTGTCCCCTTGTGACCCGGCATCTTGAGCTTCAAATACACATAACAGGGTCATGCCATAAACTTGGCGTAGGCCGGTTGCCCAAACAGGGCATGATATGGACTTTGGATTTTCACGTCAATGTTTCCGACCTGGAATCATGATCATCTCCAAAGGCCACTTCCAGAGCTATCTTACCAACAGGATATGCTGACTTGCCAGGTACCACACCATGGAACACCGTATTGGACGGTTTGAGATTTTTATCTGTTAGTCCCATACGATGGAAGGTCTCATAGTACAAGATATTAATGCTGCTCCCTCCATCCATGAGTACCTTGGTGAACTTATAACCTCCCACCTGAGGTGCCACCACCAATGCTAGCTGACCCGGGTTATCAACTCGGGGTGGGTGATCCTCTCTGCTCCATATGATTGGCTACTCAGACCAGCGTAAGTAACGGGGCACGGCCAGTTCAACAGAGTTGACTGCTCGCTTCTGAACCTTCCGGTCTCGCTTGTCCAAGCTAGTGGTGAAGACATGGTACTGCCCACTATTCAACTGCTTTGGGTTGCTCTGGTAACCCGACTGTTGCTGCTGCTGGTTGTAACCACCCTGGTTATTTTGATTATTTTGATTGTTATGTCTGCCCGGATTACCATTAAATCCTGAACCGGAATTTCCTCCACCGTAACCCGGCCCGGATCCTGAGCCACCGCCGGAGCTGTGATCATACCGGAAAGCATTAGAATTCTTGAACTCCTGCATAATGTAGCAATCCTTCCAAAGGTGGTTTGCTGGCACCTCCTTCGTCCCATGCTTTGGACAGGGCTGGTGCAATAGATAATTTAAGTGGTCTGGGTTAGGGTTAGACGCTCCACCGCGATTCGGCGGTTTACCCTTGCATCGCTGACCCTTGTCCTGTGCGTTGGTATTAGCCATGAAGTCCATGTTGCCATCCGCTTTACACTTGCCTCCGCTACCGTTACCTACCGAGTGATGCTGCTGACCTTTGGAGTTGCTATTCTTCTTTCCCTTCCCTGTCTTGTCATCATCAGACTCGGGATCCTTGGTACTATCAGAATCAGCATACTTTACCAAGGCAGCCATGAGGGTCCCCATGTCAGTGCAATGGCGCTTCATCCGTCCTAACTTCAGCTTTACGGGCCCAAACCGGCAATTGCCTTCTAGGGTTATAACCGCGGTGTCAGCGTTGATGCGGTCTGATGAATGCAGAACCTGCGAGACCCGGCGCACCCAATGAGTCGTCGATTCTCCTTCCTCCTGGACACAGGCAGCTAAGTCCACTATCGACATAGGCTACTTACATGTATCCTTGAAATTACTGATAAACCGGGCTCGTAATTGGGCCCATGAACTGATAGAATTGGCCGGTAAGCTTTTTAACCAAGTACGGGCCGTTCCTTCGAGCATCATGGTGAAGTACTTCGCACATGACGCATCATCCACATCAAGCATCTCCATGGCCATCTCATAGCTCTCCACCCATGTCTCTGGAGGTTGATCCGCCGTGTAATTTGGTACCTTGCGTGGGCCCTTGAAATCCTTGGGCAGGCGCACATTGCGTAAAGCGGGGACAAGGCAAGGCACCCCCAAAGAACTAGAAGTAACACCAGGTTCGACCGAGATAGTTGGACGAACCGGCGTAAGCTGCCGAGCCTGATACTGCGTGGCTAACTCGGCCTCCCTGCGCGCTCGGGCCCGGTCCACCACTTCCTGAGTGTTATCAGCACCACCCGCCGGGTTGTTGCCGCGGAGTGCTCCATGTCGTTCATTACTTGACACTGCCGGTTCATCCATATGCCTGCTATAGCTCCGGCTTGGACGAGGGGTCGAGTGGATCCGGTCGCGGCTGTACGAGTATGCTTCCTGTTGGACCAAAGCTGTCCTAAGAAGCTCCTTGACCCGTCGCGTCTCTACCGCCTGCGGCGAGTCACCTTCAATTGGAATGGCCTCCAGCCGTGCAGCAGCGGCAACGAGATTGTCCATCGGGTTGGAGTAGTGACCCGGAGGTGTTGAAACAGCCTGAGGTATAACAGTGTTTTGACGAGGCAGATCCATCAGACGGGGCTGAACCGGCGCGCCGGTCCCAGGAGCTTCCGCCCGGTTTACCTCCAGCGGATTACTGGTTTCTGCTCCCGGGGTGTTGAAAAGGTCTCTGGCCTCGAAAACTGAAGGCAAACGGGATCGGTACTTCCTCTTCATGACTTCATGCAACGCGTTCTGGTCCAACATGAGCCTGTAGGCTTGTGCGTCTAAAGCGGCCCGCTCTGCAGTCATCCTGGCATTCTCAGCTGCCAGGTCCGCCTTGGCCTGGGTGATCTGTTCCTTCACCTTTGCAATCTCCACGTTGTGGACATCCTGATCCGCCGGGTTAGCTTCTGCCATAAGCACAGCCAATGCATCAAATAGATCTGATAGGACTTGAGCCGGCGGGCGTACAGAGCCTCCTGCCCCGGCAGCTGTCGCCGCTACTGAACCGGAGGTTATTGGCGCAGCGGTCGAAGAATGAAGCGCTGCTTGTGTGCCGGCCATGAATATTCCAACTCGGTTGGGTAGATCAGAGGGGTGGGTCCGGAATACTGTCGCCATCGGAACATCCCCCAATCCGGCCATCTAGTAGCTGATATAGAGATTCGGTTTCTCCGGCTGATGACTCGTCGCCGGAATAAACGACAGTCTCGCCGCAAGATTCCGATCCATCCTCATAACTTCCTCCATGGATGACTCCCACGAAGGCATGCTTCACGGCCGGTTTAACCCGGGCGGATCGCGCACGCTGAGCCATTTCGAAGGGGTCGGTGCAGATGTCCGGCTCAGGGCCCGGTTCACCGATCTTGCCGATGAAAACGTGTATGCCACCAAAGGGGACCCGGTACCCGTACTCCACTGAGCCGGCCTCGAGGCCCCAGCCTGCATCATCGATGTAGAGCTTGCCGCGACGACTCTTAGTCATCCGGCCCACAGCGTAGCCCTCGAGTCCTTCAAAGCGGCCCTCCAAGAACTTGAAACCATCGTGCGATAGCCCCACGGTGGGCGCCAACTGTCGTGGTTTTGTCACGGCAGATGTCCTAGAGAAAGGACTTAGTCGTGGAGCCATCGCAACGGGTTAGCTTGAAGGGGTTAAAGCGGACACAGGGACGCAAGAGAGTTTATACTAGTTCGGCCCCTTCGATGAAGGTAAAAGCCTACGTCTAGTTGTGATGGAATTGATGGGGTTTCGATGACTAGGGAGCAAACAAGCTTCGCCTAAGTCTCGAGTTGTTCTCTGTTGTCCTGAACCGCCGCCGGGTCGTCCCCTTATATACACGGGTGACGCCCGTCGGTTCACAAAGTCCTAACACCGGTTCATATTCGTATCCGGGTTGGTCTCTCCTTATTCCTATCTTACAATACAAGTTTACATACAAATGCAGGTTTACGGCTACAAGTCTTAAACCGACTACGGGCCTCAGGCCCTCATCTATCTTCTTGGGCTTTAACACTCTTGAGTTACTGATGAAGTTAACCCGGCCCACATAGGCCGGTTTACGCCCAATAGTAATATTCCCAATAGTTGGTGACCCGACGCACTAGGGCGTGAGGATGTCGTTGATGGATCTGTATGTATCTTTATATTTCCGTCAAATCCATGTAGTAGTATATGGTACTACTAGTAATTATCTTACCTTTCGCATCAACTTCATAAATTTCGTACGTACTCCATGCATGAACCGCGCCAGAACCAAACTTCTCATTACTCTAGGGAAAATCGTTATTTCTACCTATCGGCCGCGCCATGGAGCAGAACCAAATTTTACAAGTTACAAGTTCAAAAGGAAAATCCTGCCATGTTCGCGTATGTCGCACCCCCACACGGTTGGTCTAGCACGCCGCTCAAGGGTGAATGCGTGTTGTGTTGCATTTTCACTTACAAGTGGGACCGCGGTTGAGCAAACTGACTATCCGCAAACCCCCACCCCTCCCACCGCGCGATGGCTGAGAAAATAGGAGGGAGATGAGATGGTTGTAGCATGGACTCCAAGATAATTGGTGTCGGATGGGACTCGTGTGGGTGGTGTGTGCCGTACTTCTAGACATGAATGCTAGTTATGGCCCATGCCACCTGACTATATCGAGCCTATATCGAGGTGCTGGTTATGTAGAACAAATTTCCTGGAGTCCATGCTAAGCCCTCCTCTATCTCTCTTCTCAGCTAGCCAGCAGATGCACGGAGCCCATTGTCTGTTTGCATGCGATCCCACATGTTAGTGAAAACGCAAGAGGACCCACTGAACCTGCACATCTTTGACCTCGGCATACTGGTGATGAAAAATAAATCCAATAAAGATCTTCGGTTGCCGCTTTTGGAGTTACTCAAGAGTAGTAAGATTCTATTTACAGTTTAACCCAAGATGCACATCACGTGGCTTCAACTACCACTCCAATTTCTTGCATGACATGACCTGGATGTTGGATATCCCACATGTCGGCAAAAGGAGGAAGAACTCGACCAAATCTTCTCCACATTTAGACCATAGGAGTAGGAAACACGGCAAGCCCTGTGCCTACATCATACTACTACGTACAAGCCCACCTCACACAGTCACGCTATCACCATATTTCTCGGCCTCCGTGCGACACCTAGCTCTAGTTGATATAACTAGAACTAACTATTGGTTGGCTCTATGTGATGTGGCAACTTCATACTACTACGGATGCTGGCTATACTACTACGGCACTAACACTCCAAGAAGTGAGTCGAAAACCATTTATAAATTGAGATTATGACATGCATATGCAAATGTACCATTCATTACATACAACAAGTCATCAACACACAATGACAACGAGGATACATGTTGGATTATAGATTAGTACTCCTATATGGGTCCTCATGCTCGTGATCATCAGCATCGTCATCTCTCCCTTGGTTATAAAAATTTTCAAGTATAGGTGGTGGAATGTTCACAGGACCTTGGAAACACCAGATGGTTAATTAGTAAAGGGAAACTATCTAACCCGCATGCATGTGGATGAAAAAATCATAATTATGGTGGTAGACAAACATACCGAAAACATAAGGATTCCATGCAAAAATAGTGCCACGAGTGGTGGCAGCAAACACAAGACCCTCGTATTGAATTGCATCACAGTACTCATTCTTGTATAGAAACTGATTTTTGAGTAATATGCATCCAGTCGAACTATGAAGGAAGGCAACAAGCTTGTCGAAGATAGCGACAACTACATATTCCATTAAATCCCAAGAGCGGTCGGAACTTGACAAATTGCTATCTTCTGTAAATGACAGTCACCATGATCGTAGTTGAAAGTACGGTCATAACCGATGTGCTCAACCTCTGGGAAGTCTGAGATTTTTGGAAGTGGAACCCGGTGAAGAGTGTACACATTCACAAGTTCCCACTCGTAGTTGGACCCAATATAAACAACCTAATCTCCATTTGCGCCTACCCAAGCCTTACCCTCAAGCGATGGCATCTTAACATCACACAGTATCATTATCAAGCGGCACCAACTTGCACAAGGCAAGGCCTCCGTCATCCACACGCTAGTGAGTAGGGTCACGATGAAGAAGATAGGGGAGATTAAACCGCTCCTGGACCCTTGGGTTCCTAGTAATGATGTTATTAGTTAAGTCGAGAATGGTTTTGAACAAACCTGCCATGCTAGCCGAGGTGATAACGTCGCACCAATCAATGAGTTCCTCCACCACGTCATCATTCAGATCGGGGCAAGAATAACAGGGTCATTTCCGGTCTGTTCCCTCCATGGAGAAGACGATCGAACAATGGCGGAAGGAAGGGTGAAGGCAAATGGAGGAGGGAGGAAGAGTGTGCGATAGCAGTTCCAAATCGAGAGGGAAAGGCGAAGAGTCGGTGGACGGTTGCCACCGTATACGAAGAGGCGCCCCGACCTACATAGACGTCCATTCGGAAAATGTACAAAAGGACTCGCCGTCGTCTCACAGACATGTGGGAACGGGACCACATGTCAACGAAGAGGCTAGTGGGGAGCGGACGGTTGCCACAGAGGTCACACACTAACGAGAAGGCCGTCCTGTCAGACCTAGCGCCCGCGCGGGATGGCTTTCGTCCCCCACACAAGCGAAGCCACTTGGCACCCCCACACGGTTGGTCTGCCACACCGCTAGGCCAACTCCGGCGCGTGCAGCTCAGACGCACGCTCGCTCAGCCCCCTTTCCCTCGACGCCCCGGAGATACCCAACCACAGCTACGTGTTTTGCGCACCCGGCGGCCGGGTTTGGAGTGAATCAGGTCGGGCTTGAGCTCTCCCGGTTGTGGGAGGCCGCGCCGCGCCATGGACTGGCCGGGCACCGGACCGGAAGGCCCCGGCAAGGCCGCAAGGCCGCATGCAGGTACTGACTCCTCCTCTAGCCGCTCGGATCTACACCGTCGGTGGTCCGCTGGCAGATACATGAATGGCGGTCGGCCGGGCTCGATGCTGGCCCAAAAGCTTGTCGGTGCACCGTTGCCACTCATTACGTGCATTGGCTGCCCAAAGAAGGTCTTGCGCCGCGTGTCTACAACGCCGGAACATCCCGGATGAGTGTTCATCAACTGCTCAACCAATGGGGTATGTGCTACTTTAGCTTCGGATGTGCTCTCGGATTAGACTTGTTGTGCTAACTTAAAATTTTATTGTGTAGAATGGATGCAAGTTTTGGTATTTGGAAGAAGAGTACATCGATATTGTAACACCCTTGATGCGACTATATCTCCCACGTGTCGAGGCACGACTTAGAGGCATAATTGCATTGAAGGCATATGTCGCAAGTTAGGCAATCTTCACAACATCCCATGTAATATAGATAATAAAAGGGGAGATAACATAGTTGGCTTACACTCGCCACGTCAATCAAGTACATAAATAACATTACATCAACCAAACACTCATGGCCCGACTATGGCACCAAAATAAAAGATAACCCAACATGCGACACGGTCCCGATCACCCCCAACTGGGCACCACTACTGATCATGAGGAAAGGAAACATAGTATCGTTGAGAGTCCTTGTCGAACTCCCACTTGAGCTCGAGCGCGTCACCTAGAGCGGAATCGTCAGGCCCTGCATCTGGTTTGGAAGTAATCTGTGAGCCACAGGGACTCAGCAATCTCGCACCCTCGTGATCAAGACTATTTAAGCTTATAGGTAAGGCAAGGTAAATATGTGGAGCTGCAGCAAGCGACTAGCATATATGGTGGCTATCCTGTTCGCAAAAGAGAGCGAGAAGAGAAGGCAAAGCGCGAGCGAGAAACTAGAGAGCAACCTGCGCAAGCATTACTCCAACACCGTGTCCACTTCCCGGACTCCGCCGAGAAGAGGCCATCACGGTAACACACTCAATTGATTCATTTTAATTAAGTTAAGGTTCAAGTTATCTACAACCGGACATTAACAAATTCCCATCTGCCCATAACCGCGGGCACGGCTTTCGAAAGATCAAATCCCTGCAGGGGAGTCCCAATGTCGGAGTAAGTGACCACGGGTAGCCTAGCCGGCTCCCCCTGGCCTTTCTGAAAAAATTACGAGCCGATCCGGCTCTTAAGAATCCAAGACATGGGGCCGCCTTCCCCTGGCCGACTGTCTCCCAGGCTGGCTATTGGAAGGCGGCCCGACTTTAGCCCTCATGAAGAAAGCCGCGGAGGGCCGGCTTCGAGGAGCCGGCTGCGAGAAGGCCGACTCCAAGGAGCCAGCTCCCATAAAGCGGTCAAGACCGTACCCCCGAAGTCTGCATCCACATAACGGCGATGTGATGGGGCGTGGCTACAGTGAAGCCTGCCACCCCCGAATCCCGAAGCGCGCCTGGCACAGTGCGCCGTGCGGGTGGCCTTCCTCCGGTGCCTGCGAAATCTCCTTCTCCGGCGCTAGACGAACCCGAACAAAGTTCTCGCCGGGCAGGCGTCGCGTCTGGCGGAGGAACGCGACGTGGTCCTCATGGACGTTGGAGCCATCCCACAAGCTTGACAGCGCCATGGGGCAGCACGGCGAGAAGCAAGACGATGCGGCGGCGGAACGGCGCGGCAAAGAGCTGCTGCGGGGAAGAGAAGAAGAAGGAGGGCGAGAAGGGGGCGGAGTGAGGGAGAGCGCGCGAACCTCTGCCGCTCCCCCTCCTCCTCCTACTTATAGACCGCGCGGCGGAGCCGAGGAGGCGCGGCGTGGGGGAACGTGGGGATCAACTGCGCCCACTCCCCCACGTCCCGCGATTACTGTGCCTTGATGGCAGAATAAAACCGCCGCGGGAAGGCGAGCGGTCCATGTGGGCCGCGGAAGATCCACACTCGGACCGAGGCCTGCGAGTGGCGGGCCCGGGCCTGCGGCGGCGTCCCGTCGCGCGCGTGCGTTGGCAGGATTTCCTCGCCACGTGGCCCGCGTTCCCGCCTACGAGAAACGGAGCTCTCCGAAGTCGGTGCGCACAAGCAAAGACGGCCCCTCAGGATAGGAAGCTGACCAAGCTTCTCGTCCCTTTATCAGCCTCGAATCTCGCTCAGCTTCTGGGACTACTGTCGGAGTAAGTGACCACGGGTAGCCTAGACGGCTCCCCCTGGCCTTTCTAAAAAAATTACGAGCCGATCCGGCTCTTAAGAATCCAAGACATGGGGCCGCCTTCCCCTGGCCGGCTGTCTCCCAGGCCGGCTATTGGAAGGCGGCCCGACTTTAGCCCTCATGAAGAAAGCCGCGGGAGGGCCGGCTTCGAGGAGCCGGCTGCGAGAAGGCCGACTCCAAGGAGCCGTCTCCCATAAAGCGGTCAAGACCGTACCCCCGAAGTCTGCATCCACATAACGGCGATGTGACGGGGAATGGCTACAGTGAAGCCTGCCACCCCCGAATCCCGGAGCGCGCCTGGCACAGTGCGCCATACGGGTGGCCATGACCCGTCCGGCGCGACACTGTTGCCACACTGACCCTGATGTCATCCACGACGGGCTCCCAGTACGGCCCACGGGCAGTGGGCCCCTTCAGGCAGAGAGACACCTGAAGGCGGCCTGGCCTCCCCCAGTCGGCCCGAGACGGAGCCGGCTCTCTCCAGCCAGCTTGCCACCCCCTCGAAGGAGACGCCCCATTAAGGAGACAAGACGCGGTGAGGCTACAGTGGACACCCGTCGGACGGCAGCATTGTAGCCATGCTACCTCGGCGAAGCCCTCCTCACCAAGATTGAGCAACAGTAACCAGCCACCGACAAGGCCCTGGACAGTGGGGCCTGCCTGTCGACCAGGGAGACGGTAGCCGGCGGGACCCACGCCCAGCCGGATTACCATTGTACCCCCGGGGGGTAGGCCTATATAAACCCCCCGGGACACCCATGCAAAGGTGGATCCCTACTAGTTTTAGACACCACGTAGGGAGGGGAAGAGAGCAAGCAGAGCCCTTCTTCCTCCTCTCGCCAAACAGCTCAAGGAGCATCGTGTAGCTACTTGTTCATCTAGTGATCATGCGGAGACCCCGCAGAGTAGCAGTAGGGGTGTTATCTCCATGGAGAGCCCCGAAGCTGGGTAAGATTCGCCGGCGTGCATGTCTTCGCCTCATCCCGTTTCCAGGCACCGACGATGTTTTACTGGCTCCCACAATGATAAGCCACCCGCTGGCATATGTCGCACCTACTACCCGACACCCAACTTAGCCCATGACAAGCTCTCACGGTGAACAAAGGAATAGACCTCCTCCCGAGACATTCCGATTAGACTCGGCATCCCGGTTCTTCAAGACAACTCCGACAATGGTAAAACAAGTCCAGCAACACCACCCGCTGTGCCGACAAATCCCGATAGGAGCTACACATATCTTTGTTCTCGGGGCACACCGGATAAGCTAAGCGTACGAGAGCCAACGTAACCCAAGTTGCCAAGGGACGGCCCCGCACGGTGCTCTAGGTTGGACCAACGCTCAGAGGAGCACTGGCCCGGGGGTTTAAGATAAGATGACCCTTGAGTCCACGAAACCCAAGGGAAAAGGCTAGGTGGCAAATGGTAAAACCAAGGTTGGGCATTGCTGGAGGAGTTTTATTCAAGGTGGACTGTCAAGGGGTTCCCATTATAACCCAACCGCGTAAGTAACGCAAAATCCGGGAACATAACACCGATATGACGGAAACTAGGGCGGCAAGAGTGGAACAAAACACTAGGCGAGAGGCCGAGCCTTCCACCCTTTACCAAGTATATAGATGCATTAAGATAACATGGCAATATAATGATATCCCAACAAGTAAATAATGTTCCAACAAGGAACGGTCTCCAATCTTCACCTGCAACTAGCAACGCTATAAGAGGGGCTGAGCAAAGCGGTAACATAGCCAATCAACGGTTTGCTAGGACATAGTGGGTTAGAGGTTTGACATGGCAATTTGGGATGCTTGAAAGCAAGTGGTAGGCATCGTAGCATTGGCATAGCAAAAGAGCGAGCAATCTAGCATAGCAAAGATAGTAGTGATTTCGAGGGTATGATCATCTTGCCTGCAAAGTTGTCAGAGTTGACTGGATCCTCGAAAGCAAACTCAATGGGCTCCTCGTTAGCGAACTCGTCTCCCAGCTCTACCCAAACAAGACAAACAAGCAACAAGGACACAATCAACCACGTGCAAGGATCAAACAATATGATGCAAGGATGGTATGCTATGCGGGATGCGATGCGGGATGCATATGCAAGATTTGACAAGGGATGCATGAACCTGGCCTCAACATGGGAGTCCAAGTGTACCACTGGAAAGATGAGATGAGATCTCTTTAAAACGATATAAAGAATGCCGGAATCGGAGTTACGGTTTGGAAACGGCAAGCGATTCAAATATGACACCGGTCTGCGATTTACAGCAAGTAGCCATCTAAATGCAACAAGATGAACATGCTACAGCACCCAAACATGGCAACAAAATACATGGCAGGGATGCATCCATGATGCTTAACAAAAGTCTAGCACTGAGCGACGGCCAATTCATCCATTAACAGGTTCAAACAAGCATGGCAAAAATGCATATGGTAAGCAGATCTCAGACTTAGTGAAATTAACACTTGTCTGGAATTTCAGATCAGATAGCACTCTTCGGAGCAACAACACTACATGCTACAGGACCTGAACATGGTAAAGTAAAGCATGGCATGGAGCTAATCAAAGAGCTTAACAAAAGTCCCTTAGTGACCTTGAGCCAAATGGGATCAGAAAATACAATTGCAAGCATGTGAACATGGCAAAAACATAATCGGATCACAGACTTAGTGAAAACTGGAGCATGCTGAAAACAGATATCAAGTAGGCATGTTTACGAGCTCGATGCACTCACTACGGAGCAAGTCATGATAATCTAAGCATACACCAATCAAGAATACACAAAATGCAAGCTAGACATGGCAAGAACAATAACATAGCATGCACGGATCAACTACAACATCATCGGCAAATTCGCTAATAAGTAGACAATCTGCCCAGATTCACGAAGTAGCAAAAGTAGAGCTCGATTGACTCAAGCTAGGGTGCTCCATAATTGCAAACAAAAACATGGATGGATAGAGCACTACAAGATTAACAAAACATCCTTACTGATCATCCTCAAAAGAGGCACGGATCACTGGAAACAACATGAACATATGGCAACATGAGATAAACAGATCAAGGACTTAGTGGAAATGCTAAGTCCCTGAAATCAGCATTACCAAGTGCCTCACTTTGCAAGCTTGTGCTAGTCACCACACACATCACAAAAATACATGGGTTGCACCTCTGGAAAGATGGCAAAACCCTTAACAAAACATATGTAGAGCTCATGGGCATATCATGCACACAATAATCATGGCAAAAATGACAAATAACTAAATGGAGTAGCAGATCTGACAAATATCTCAAGTAGCCCTCTTCTACCAGCATTCCGGGCATCAAGATGAACTCAAATGAAAATGATGCAATGGAATGAAATGATGTACTCTCTGAGACGAACATTTTGATATGCTATATGCGCCAAACGGAGCTACGGATGCAAAGTTATAGCACAATGAACATGACAATATGAACTAGGGTTTCGGGAGAAAGTCAACCGAGATTTAAATCTCAGATCCAGATCTGGGGCTTCACACGAAACGAGGTTCGCCGGAACTTCGCCGGAATCGTCGAGGAACTTGCTGGGGCGCCGGATCCGGGCGGTGATGGGCCGGAGCGGCGCGGGAGCGAGGTCGGACAGGGTGGCCGACGCCTTGGGGCGCGTGGGCGGCGGAGGGAGGACGCGGCGGCCGGGCTGGAGCTCTCCTCCGGCCGGCAATGGAGCGGCGGCGGAGGTCCGGTGAGAGGAGGCGGAGAGGCGGCGCGGCGAAGGAGAAAGATGACGTCAGGCGCGGGCGGCGGTGCGCGGGAACCGGGCCAGGAGGGCCTCCCGCGGGCTCGCCGGGCCGGCGCGGTAGGTGGAGGCGGCGGCGACTCGGGCAGCGACACGTGGCGGCGGGGTGGAAGTCGGACACGTCCGTCGGCTGAGGTTTTTGTCCGGCGGCGGCGGACGAAGATGGATCTAGGGTTTGGATCCGGGATTTCGAATGGGGGGTCTTTATATAGACATGGAGGGAGCTAGGAGAGTCCAAATGAGGTGCAGTTTGCGGCCACGCGATCATGATCGAACGCTCTAGATGATGGAGAGGTTTTTGGTGGGTTTTGGGCCAACTTGGAGGGGTGTTGGGATGAAACACACACGAGGCCTTTTCGGTCCCTCGGTTAACCGTTGGAGTATTAAACGAAGTCCAAATGGTACGAAACTTGACAGGCGGTCTACCGGTAGTAAACCAAGGCCGCTTGGCAAGTCTCGGTCCAATCCGGAAATGTTTAATCCCCACACACGAAAGAAGGCTAGAAATGACCACCGGAGGAGAATGAAGCGCCGGAATGCAAAACGGACAACGGGGAGAATGCTCAAATGCATGAGATGAACACGTTTGCAAATGCAATGCACATGATGACATGATATGAGATGCATGACAACGACAACAACACACGGAGACAAAAACCCAAACCCGAGAAAATAAAATAACTTAACGCCGGAAACGGCAAGAGTTGGAATACAAATTGGGAAAGTCATATCCGGGGTGTTACAACACTCCACCACTACGAAAGGATCTCGTCCCGAGATCTAGGACTGAAAGAACGCCGGGTACTCAAAATGGAGGTGATCCTCGCGTTCCCAGGTAGCTTCACGGTCAGAATGGTGTGACCACTTGACTTTGAGGAATTTGATTGACTTGTTGCGAGTCTTGCGTTCAGTCTCTTCAAGAATAGCAACTGGGTGCTCACGATAAGAGAGATCTTCTTGGAGCTCAATGTCCTCGAAGTTGACGATGCGGTCAGGAGTCTTGAAGCACTTTCGGAGCTGAGAGACATGGAACATGTCATGAACATTTGCAAAGTTTGAAGGAAGCTCGAGTTGATAGGCGAGATCACCTCTCTTGTTGACAATGTTGAAAGGTCCCACGTATCTAGGGGCAAGCTTCCCTTTGATACCGAAGCGACGAGTACCTTTCATAGGAGAGACGCGGAGGTAAACATGATCTCCGATCTCGAAAGCCAAATCACGGTGCTTACTATCATAGTAGCTCTTCTGGCGGGATTGGGCTGCTTTGAGGTTATCTCGAATGACTTTGCACATTTCCTCTGCCTCTGTGATTAAGTCATTTCCCAAAAGCTGACGTTCACCGGTTTCAGACCAGTTGAGAGGGGTACGGCACTTCCTGTCATACAGAATTTCAAATGGGGCCTTGCCCGAACTTGCTTGAAAACTGTTGTTGTAGGAGAATTCAGCATAAGGAGGACAATCCTCCCACTTCATGCCGAAGGAGATCACACAAGCCCTGAGCATATCTTCAAGAATCTGATTAACACACTCGACTTGACCGCTAGTTTGAGGATGGAAAGCTGTGTTGAAGCGGATGTTGGTGCCCATGGCCTTCTGAAAAGAATCCCAAAACTTGGAGGTAAAGATGCTGCCACGGTCTAAAGAGATCACTTGTGGAATACCGTGCAGAGAGACAATCCGAGAGGTATAGAGTTCCGCCAATTGAGCTGCAGTGATAGACTCTTTGATAGGCAGAAAGTGAGCCACTTTAGTGAGTTTGTCGATGACAACGAATATAGCATCATTGCCACGCTTGGACTTTGGAAACCCAGTCACGAAGTCCATCTCAATGTGGTCAAACTTCCATTCTGGAATGGCAAGAGGTTGGAGGAGACCAGCTGGCCTTTGGTGTTCTGCCTTCACTCTTCTGCAGACATCACATTCATTCACGAACTGAGCAATCTCGCGCTTCATTTGAGTCCACCAATAAGCCTGCTTGAGGTCCTGATACATCTTCGTGCTCCCAGGGTGGATGGATAGGAGAGAATTGTGAGCCTCGTTCATGATCACTTTACGGAGGTCACCTTTGGGTACAACAATACGATCCTCGAAGAAGAGAGTGTCCTTGTCATCAAGGCGGTAGCACTTGTACTTGGGTTGACTCTTGGCGATCCCAATCTTCACCTTTTTCACCATAGCGTCAAGAAGCTGGGCTTGGCGAATCTGGTCTTCCAAGGTAGGAGAGACTTGAAGGTTGGCGAGGAAACCTTGAGGAACAACTTGCAGATTAAGTTTGCGGAAGGCTTCAAAAAGCTCGGGTTGATAAGGCTTGAGAATCAGACTGTTGCAATAAGCCTTTCTGCTCAATGCGTCAGCAATCACATTGGCCTTGCATGGAGTATACTCGATACTCGGATTATACTCTTGAATCATTTCGACCGATCGAGTTTGCCTGAGGTTGAGATTAGGCTGAGTGAAAATGTACTTGAGACTCTTGTGGTCAGTGAAGATGTCCACTTTTCTTCCCAATAAGAGATGTCTCCAAGTCAAAAGAGCATGCACAACTGCCGCCAACTCGAGATCATGAGTGGGGTAGTTCTTCTCATTGGGCTTCAACTGGCAAGAGGTATAAGCAACAACTTTCTTCTCTTGCATCAAAACTGCGCCAAGACCTTGGAGAGAGGCATCACAAAAGACCTCGTACGGCTTGGATTCATCAGGCGGAGTCAAAACTGGAGCAGTGATCAATTTCTCTTTCAAAGTGTTGAAAGCAATGTCACACTCCGGAGACCAAACGTACTTGACGTGCTTCTAGAGAAGATTTGAGAGAGGCTTCACAATCTTAGAAAAGTTTTCAACGAATCTTCGACAATAGCTTGCGAGACCGAGGAAGCTACGGAGTTGCTTCATGTTCTGAGGAGGTTCCCAATTCACAATTGCAGACACCTTCTCAGGATTCACCGCAATGCC
Organism: Triticum dicoccoides; assembly: GCF_002162155.2. NCBI lineage: Eukaryota > Viridiplantae > Streptophyta > Magnoliopsida > Poales > Poaceae > Triticum > Triticum dicoccoides. The sequence continues at coordinate 266,565,365 of NC_041388.1, forward strand.
CTTGGCAGAGATGATATGACCAAGATAAAGAACCTCATCGAGCCAAAATTCGGACTTGGAGAACTTGGCGTAGAACTGGTGTTCCCTCAACTTATCGAGTACCAAACGCAAGTGCTTGGCATGCTCTTCCTTGTTCTTCGAGAAAACCAGAATGTCGTCGAGATAGACCAAAATGAAGTCATTGGTGTAGGTGTTGAAGATGAAGTTCATCATGCGAGAGAACGCCGGAGGAGCGTTGACGAGGCCAAAAGACATGACGGTGTATTCATATGAACCATAGCTTGTCCTGAAAGCCGTCTTGGGAATATCTTGCTCACGGATACGAATCTGATGATAACCCATACAGAGATCAAGCTTGGAGAATACTTGGGCACCTTTGAGTTGTTCGAACAGCTCGTTGATGTTGGGAAGTGGGTATTTGTTCTTGATGGTCTTCTTGTTCAATGGACGGTAACAGCACAAAGTCGGTCCATTCCATCCTTCTTCTTCACAAAAAGAACACTACAACCCCACGGAGAAGAACTACGCCGGATGAGACCCATTCTCTCTTGAATATCGAGTTGCTTCTTCAGCTCCTTCAACTCTTCAGGTCCGAGCTTGTAAGGACGCTTGCACACTGGTTCCGTGCCAGGCTCAAGATCAATAACGAATTCAACTGGCCAGTGCGGCGGCATTCCTGGAAGCTCTTCTGGAAAGACGTCTTGATATTCGCAAACGACTGGAATTTGCGAGATGGCATCGAGTTCACCCTTCTCATTGAGAGAAAACAGACGGATGGTATCGTCATTCGCGGCAAAGACAATTAAATCCTCAGACAAATGAGTCAATTGAATCTGCCTGGCTGCACAATCAAGCTGAGCCTTGTGCTTAGAAAGCCAATCCATCCCGAGAATAAGATCAATATCCGAGTTACCCAGAACCATTGGAGAAGCGAGAAACTTGAAGTCACCCAACATGATAGAAACATCCGGGACTATTGAAGTAGCCCTCATAGACTTAGCCGGAGAAACCACTCCCATAGGTTTACCCAACATTTGTGAAACGAAGTCATGCTTGGAAACAAATGATCTTGGCATGAAACAATGTGATGCACCAGTGTTAAAAAGCACTTTGCGAGAAAAGAGTTATCTGGAAAGTTACCCATGATGACATCTGATGAGTCCTCTGCCTGAGCTGCATTCAGCAAGTTGACCTTAGCGTGCTTGGGGTTATGCTTGACCACAGCTGTACTTGCCGATCTGATAGGAGGACGAGGAGGGAGGCGCCTCTGGTTGAAGCATTTGTTGACATAGTGACCCTTCTGTTGGCACTTGTTGCACGTGACCTCTAAAAGCGGACGGTGATACGGAGCACTCGATCTTGGAGCTTGAGACGAAGTCTTGTTCTGAAAGCCAGGGTTGGGAGGGTGGGAAGATCCACTGCCACCTTTGCTCTTCTGCTGATACGGCTGACGAAACGGAGGAGGAGGAAGCCAATACTTCTGCTGCTTGGCCACTTGAGTAGAGAAAGAAGGAGTAACATCTCTGACTCGCTTCTTGGAAGCATCACACCTCAGTTGAGAGGCCTCTTGCTTCAATGCCATGCTGTAGAACTCATCGTACCTCAAGGGCTCAAAGAGGACAAGAGCGAGCTAGATTTCTTCTCTGAGACCACCCCTGAACTGGTATATCATGCTCTTCTCATCAGGGACGTCCTGCTTGGCAAAACGGGCGAGCTTCTGAAACAACTTGTTGTAGTCGTAGACAGACAAAGAGCCTTGCTTCAGGTTGTGGAATTCCTCACGCTTGTTTTCAACCACGCTCTGAGGGATATTGTGAGCTCTGAAATCTTGACGGAATTCATCCCAAGTAATAACACGTCCACCTCTGGAATCCTTGTACTGCTGGAACCATTCTGCAGCTTGATCTTTGAGTTGGAAGGAAGCGAACTTGACGAAGTCCTCAGGCCTGACGTTACTGCACTCGAAATGCTTGCACAGATCCACCAGCCAACCGTCAGCATCGGTTGCCTCAACACAATTGCTGAAAGTCTTTGGCCCATTAGCAAGGAACTGGTTGAGTGTAGCAAAGTGGTTCTGATTGTTGCCTTGGTTCCCTTGGTTTCCTTGATTGCGCTCTTGGAGAATTTGCATGATCAACTGTGTGTTTGCATTGGTTGCGGCCATCACAGCTTGCCATGCCTCCGGAGGAGGTGGAGGTGGTGGCGGATCAGGATTCGGAGTCATGCGCGTTGGAGGAGCCATCCTGAAGAGGTTGACCACCGTTAGCACATAGACAGATAAAATGAAGCTGAATCCAACGGAATGAAAATTGCAACATATAGTCTTCACATCCGAACAAAATGAATGAATGCATTCCTCTTGAAATGGTCACATCTCCATAAATTGAGAAGCCACTTAGAATTAAGGTAGAGAAATAAATCAACAAGGTACGGATCAAGAATGAATACTCGGTAAGAAATCCCAATCTCAAACCAAATATCCGTGGAAGAAGAACTAGAGCTACGAGAATTCCCACCTATGAAACTCCCAAACCTTTCCGGTTATGCAATCAGGTGTTGGGGATACAGGGGAAGCATAATATCTCACCCAAATCTAGCAAATCCTACATCAAGCTGTATCCATCCTTCAACACATAACCGAGAAAAACTTCGGAACCCATTTACCTCAACCTTCGAAAAGCATCTGTTATACAAGTTATGGCGATACTCTCGAACTCCCACCCCAGTACTGGATGGCGTCGAGGTTATCTCACCAACGAACTGCATAAAAGAGATTTTCGATGTCGGCGTACTAGACTCAGGTATTCCAGAACTGCAACGATAAAATTATGACGACAACACCTCAGAGCTCAACTCCCCGGGACACTTCCACAAAACCCCTGACAGGAGGCACCAAGACAATGTTCTCGTCATAAAACCATCGGAACGATTCCAAGATACCCGCGTGATCCTAAATTTTTTTAGTGAAATTTGAGAAGAGAAGAGTCAAAACTCTACGTCAGGATGCCTTACCAGAGCGATGAGGAGACTGGGAAGTAAAAAGAATTCCTAAACTCTCCGATATATAATTCCTAAATGACTCAAAACATTTTTCTAGACACAACTCGGCTGCTAAAAATGATCAAGCAATGGGGCTCCTAAGGTCGGGGAAGGCTCTGATACCAACTTGTAACACCCTCGACGCGACTATATCTCCCACGTGTCGAGGCACGACTTAGAGGCATAATCGCATTGAAGGCATATGTTGCAAGTTAGGCAATCTTCACAACATCCCATGTAATATAGATAATAAAAGGGGAGATAACATAGTTGGCTTACACTCGCCATGTCAATCAAGTACATAAATAACATTACATCAACCAAACACTCATGGCCCGATTACGGCACCAAAATAAAAGATAACCTAACATGCGACATGGTCCCGATCACCCCCAACTGGGCACCACTACTGATCATGAGGAAAGGAAACATAGTATCGTTGAGAGTCCTCGTCGAACTCCCACTTGAGCTCGAGCGCGTCACCTGGAGCGGAATCGTCAGGCCCTGCATCTGGTTTGGAAGTAATCTGTGAGCCACAGGGACTCAGCAATCTCGCACCCTCGCGATCAAGACTATTTAAGCTTATAGGTAAGGCAAGGTAAATATGTGGAGCTGCAGCAAGCGACTAGCATATATGGTGGCTATCCTATTCGCAAAAGAGAGCGAGAAGAGAAGGCAAAGCGCGAGCGAGAAACTAGAGAGCAACCTACGCAAGCATTACTCCAACACCGTGTCCACTTCCCGGACTCCGCCGAGAAGAGGCCATCACGGTAACACACTCAGTTGATTCATTTTAATTAAGTTAAGGTCCAAGTTATCTACAACAAGACATTAACAAATTCCCATCTGCCCATAACCGCAGGCACGGCTTTTGAAAGATCAAATCCCTGCAGGGGAGTCCCAACTTAGCCCATGACAAGCTCTCACGGTCAACGATGGAATAGACCTCCTCCCGAGACATTCCAATCAGACTCGGCATCCCGGTTCTTCAAGACAACTCCGACAATGGTAAAACAAGTCCAGCAACACCACCCGTTGTGCCGAAAAATCCCGATAGGAGCTGCACATATCTCGTTCTCAAGGCACACCGGATAAGCTAAGCGTACGGGAGCCAACGTAACCCAAGTTGCCAAGGGATGGCCCCGCACGGTGCTCTAGGTTGGACCAATGCTCAGAGGAGCACTGGCCCGAGGGTTTAAAATAAGATGACCCTTGAGTCTGCGAAACCCAAGGGAAAAGTCTAGGTGGCAAATGGTAAAACCAAGGTTGGGCATTGCTGGAGGAGTTTTATTCAAGGCGGACTGTCAAGGGGTTCCCATTATAACCCAACCGCGTAAGGAACACAAAATCCGGGAACATAACACCGATATGATGGAAACTAGGGCGGCAAGAGTGGAACAAAACACTAGGCGAGAGGCCGAGCCTTCCACCCTTTACCAAGTATATAGATGCATTAAGATAACATGGCAATATAATGATATCCCAACAAGTAAATAATGTTCCAACAAGGAACGGTCTCCAATCTTCACCTGCAACTAGCAACGCTATAAGAGGGGCTGAGCAAAGCGGTAACATAGCCAATCAACGGTTTGCTAGGACATGGTAGGTTAGAGGTTTTACATGGCAATTTGGGAGGCTTGAAAGCAAGTGGTAGGCATCATAGAGCATGGCATGGAGCTACTCAAAGAGCTTAACAAAAGTCCCTTAGTGACCTTGAGCAAAAAGGGATCATAAAATACAATTGCAAGCATGTGAACATGGCAAAAACATAATCGGATCACAAACTTAGTGAAAACTGGAGCATGCTGAAAACATATATCAAGTAGGCATGTTTACGAGCTCGATGCACTCACTACGGTGCAAGTCATGATAATCTAAGCATACACCCATCAAGAATACACAAAATGCAAGCTAGACATGGCAAGAACAATAACATAGCATGCACAGATCAACTACAACATCATCGGCAAAATCGCTAACAAGTAGACAATCTGCCCAGATTCACGAAGTAGCAAAAGTAGAGCTCGATTGACTCAAGCTAGGGTGCTCTATAATTGCAAACAAAGACATGTATGGATAGAGCACTACAAGATTAACAAAACATCCTTACTGATCATCCTCAAAAGAGGCACGGATCACTGGAAACAACATGAATATATGGCAACATGAGATAAACAGATCAAGGACTTAGTGGAAATGCTAAGTCCCTGAAATCAGCATTACCAAGTGCCTCACTTTGCAAGCTTGTGCTAGTCACCACACACATCACAAAAATACATGGGTTGCACCTCTGGAAAGATGGCAAAACCCTTAACAAAACATATGTAGAGCTCATGGGCATATCATGCACACAATAATCATGGCAAAAATGACAAATAACTAAATGGAGTAGCAGATCTGACAAATATCTCAAGTAGCCCTCTTCTACCAGCATTTCGGGCATCAAGATGAACTCAAATGAAAATGATGCAATGGAATGAAATGATGTACTCTCTGAGCGAACATTTTGATATGCTATATGCGCAAAACGGAGCTACCGATGCAAAGTTATAGCACGATGAACATGTCAATATGAATTAGGGTTTTGGGAGAAAGTCAACCGAGATTTAAATCTCAGATCTAGATCCGGGGCTTCACGCGAAACGAGGTTCGTCGGAACTTCGCCGGAATCGTCGAGGAACTTGCCGGGGCGTCGGATCCGGGCGGTGAGGGGCCGGAGCGGCGTGGGAGCGAGGTCGGCGAGGGTGGCCGGTGCCTTGGGGCGCGCGGGCGGCGGAGGGAGGACGCGGCGGCCGAGCTGGAGCTCTCCTCCGGCCGGCAATGGAGCGGCGGCAGAGGTCCGGCGAGAGGAGGCGGAGAGGCGGCGCGGCGAAGGAGAAAGAGGACGTCGGGCGCTGGCGGCGGCGCGTGGGAACCGGGCCAGGAGGGCCTCCCGCGGGCTCGCCGGGCCGGCGCGGTAGGTGGAGGCGGCGGCGACTCGGGCGGCGACACGTGGCGGCGGGGTGGAAGTCGGACACGTCCGTCGGCTGAGGTTTTTGTCCGGCGGCGGCGGACGAAGATGGATCTTGGGTTTGGATCCGGGATTTTGAATGGGGGGTCTTTATATAGACATGGAGGGAGCTAGGAGAGTCCAAATGAGGTACGGTTTGCAGCCACGCGATCGTGATCGAACGCTCTAGATGATGGAGAGGTTTTTGGTGGGTTTTGGGCAAACTTGGAGGGGTGTTGGGCTGCAACACACACGAGGCCTTTTCGGTCCCTCGGTTAACCATTGGAGTATCAAACGAAGTCCAAATGGTACGAAACTTGACAGGCGGTCTACCGGTAGTAAACCAAGGCCGCTTGGCAAGTCTCGGTCCAATACGGAAATGTTTAATCCCCACACACAAAAGAAGGCTAGAAATGACCACCGGAGGAGAACGAGGCGCCGGAATGCAAAACGGACAACGGGGAAAATGCTCAAATGCATGAGATGAACACGTTTGCAAATGCAATGCACATGATGACATGATATGAGATGCATGACAACGACAACAACACATGGAGAAAAAAACCCGAACCGGAGAAAATAAAATAACTTAACGCCGGAAACAACAAGAGTTGGAATACAAATTGGGAAAGTCATATCCGGGGTGTTACAGATATATTGATAGAGCGCAATTTATTAGATGTTGTAGCACTTTTAGCTAGCATAGAGGCTAGAGATGAGACCAGTGCACTTGTTGATAGAATAGAGGCTAAACATGAGACTAGATGCGAGGAAGAAAAGTCTACTTGTTTACACTCGAAGAGGAAAGAAGCACGCAAGATCGAGCCTCCGCAGATGAACAATGAATGCTTCGAGAAGGCACTAACCCAACTTACAGGAGCAGTTATGGAAGTTGGATATCTTATAAAATGTATTCTTGTGGTTCTTGTTTTCTTTGGTCTTGCTTTTCTAGTAAAATTTTGGTGATGTATTTCCATGTACCAAAAATCAATGATGAAAAAAAGATATGTGTTTGCAAAGAAAAATGTATGCAGTCGGGATGCGTCCGCACGTTGGGCGCAGGGCCACCGCATCCGAGAAATGGCCCGGACACGACCCCATTGCCCTACCCAAACAGATAGAATCCGGGTAAAACGTAGGTCCGTTAGGGGTCGTGCGTTGGAGTTGGCCTTACAAGTGGGATCGCGGTTGAGGAAACCAACTAGTATCAGCAAGCCCCCACCTCACCCGTCGTGCGATGGCTGACTTAGAGAAACGACGAGGTTGAAGAGATAGTTGTAGCACGGACTCCAAGAAATATGGTGTCTATGGAAGTCATGCTGGTGGCGTGTGTCATACTCCAGGACGTGAATGCTTGATCTGGCCCATGCCACCCTACTATATATCGAGGATTTGAGGTGATGCTTGATAACCCACAAGTATAGGGGATCGCAACAGTTTTCGAGGGTAGAATATTCAACCCAAATTTATTGATTCGACACAAGGGGAGCCAAAGACTATTCTCAAGTATTAACAGTTGAGTTGTCAATTCAACCGCAGTTGAAAGACTTGATATCTGCAGCAAAGTATTTAGTAGCAAAGTAATATGGAAGTAACGGTAACGGTGGCAAAAGTAACAGTATTGGTTTTGTAGCGATTGTAAAAGTAGCAACGTAAAAGTAACTAAGCAAAGATCAATATATGAAAAGCTCGTAGCCATTGGATCAGTGATGGATAATTATGTCGGATGCGATTCCTCATGCAACAGTTATAACATAGGGAGACACAGAACTAGCTCCAGTTCATCAATGTAATGTAGGCTTGTATTCCGAATATAGTCATACGTGCTTATGGAAAAGAACTTGCATGACATCTTTTGTCCTACGCTCCCGTGGCAACGTGGTCCTACTGGAAACTAAGGGATACTAAGGCCTACTTTTAATAGACTACCGGAACAAAGCATTAACACTTAGTGAATACATCAACTCCTCAAACTATAGTCATCACCGGGAGTGGTCCCGATTATTTTCACTTCGGGGTTACCGGATCATAACACATAGTAGGTGACTATAGTCAAGCAAAATAGGATTAAGAACGCACATATATTCACGAAAACATAATAGGTTCAGATCTGAAATCATGGCACTCGGGCCCTAGTGACAAGCATTAAGCATAGCAAAGTCATAGCAACATCAATCTCAGAACATAATGAATACTAGGGATCAAACCCTAACAAAACTAACTCGATTACATGATAAATCTCATCCAACCCATCACCGTCCAGCAAGCCTACGATGGAATTACTCACTCACGGTGGTGAGCATCATGAAATTGGTGATGGAGGAAGGTTGATGATGACGATGGTGACGGATTCCCCTCTCCGGAGCCCCAAACAGACTCCAGATCAGCCCTCTCAATAGAGATTAGGGCTTGGCGGCGGCTCCATATTGTAAAACGTGATGAATCCTTCTCTCTGGTTTTTTCCCCGAACGTGAATATATAGAGTTGGATTTGAGGTCGGTGGAGCCTCAGGGGGCCCACAAGACAGGGGGCGCGCCCCCCACCCTCGTGGACAAGGTGTGCCCCCCCTGGTGTTGATTCTTTCGCTAGTATTTTTTATAAATTCCAAAAACATTCTCCGTGAAGTTTTAGGCCATTCCGAGAACTTTTATTTCAACACAAAAATAACACCATGGCAATTCTGCTGAAAACAGTGTTAGTCCGGGTTAGTTCATTCAAATCTTGCAAGTTAGAGTCCAAAACAAGGTCAAAAGTGTTTGGAAAAGTAGATACGATGGATAAGTATCAACTCCCCCAAGCTTAAACCTTTGCTTGTCCTCAAGCAATTCAGTTAACAAACTGAAAGTGATAAATAAAAACTTTTACAAACTCGGTTTGATCTTGTTGTTGTGAATATGTAAAGCCAGCATTCAAGTTTTCAGCAAAGATTATGAACTAACCATATTCACAATAACATTTTGGTCTCATGTTTACTCATATCAATGGCATAATCAACTAGCGAGCAATAATAGTAAATCTCGCATGACAACACTTTCTCAAAACAATCATAATATGATATAACAAGATGGTATCTCGCTAGCCCTTTCTGAGACTGCAAAACATAAATGTAGAGCACCTCTGAAGATCAAGGACTGACTAAACATTGTAATTCATGGTAAAAGAGTTCCAGTCACAGTCATACTCAATGTAAACTAATAGTAATGCATGCAAATGACAGCGGTGCTCTCCAGCTGGTGCTTTTTAATAAGAGGGTGATGACTCAATCATAAAAGTAAATTGATAGGCCCTTCTTAGAGGGAAGCAGGGATTTGTAGAGGTGCCAGAGCTTGATTTTTGAAATAGAGGTAAATAATATTTTGAGTGGTATACTTTCATTGTCAACATAACAACCGAGAGATCTTGATATCTTCCATGCTACACACATTATAGGCGGTTCCCAAAAAGAATGGTAAAGTTTATAATCCCCCTACCACCAACAAACATCAATCCATGGCTTGTCCGAAACAACAGGTGCCTCCAACTATCAACAATCCTGGGGGAGTTTTGTTTGCAATTATTTTAATTTAAGCATGGGACTGGGCATCCTGATTACCATCCATTTTCTCGTGAATGAGGGGCGGAGTCCACTCCTCGTGAGAATAACCCACCTAACATGGAAGATATAGACAACCCTAGTTGATACATGAGCTATTCGAGCATACAAAGCAGAATTTCATTTGAAGGTTTAGAATTTGGCACATACAAATTTACTTGGAACGGCAGGTAGATACTGCATATAGGAAGGTATGGTGGACTCATATGGAATAACTTTTGGGGTTTATGGAAGTGGATGCACAAGCAATATTCCCACTTAGTACAAGTGAAGGCTAGAAAGAGACCGGGAAGCGACCAGCTAGAGAGCGACAACGGTCATGAACATGCATTAAAATCAATCAACACTGGATGCAAGCATGAGCAGGATATAATTCACCATGAACATAAATTCGTGGAGGCTATGTTGATTTTGTTTCAACTACATGCGTGAACATGTGCCAAGTCAAGCCACTCGAATCGTTCAAAGGAGGATACCACCCTATCATACCACATCACAACCATTTAATAGCATGTTGGCACGCAAGGTAAACCATTATAAACTACTAGCTAATTAAGCATGGCATGAGCAACTATAATCTCTAATTGTCATTTCAAACATGTTTCATTCATAATAGGCTGAATCAGGAACGATGAACTAATCATATTTACAAAAATAAGATAGGTCGAGTTCATACCGGCTTTTCTCATCTCAATCAGTTCATCATATATCGTCATTATTGCCTTCGCTTGCACAACCGAATGGTGTGGATAATAATAATAGTGCACGTGCATTGGACTAAGCTGGAATCTGCAAGCATTCAATACAAGGGAGAAGACAAGGTAATATGGGCTCTTTGTTAGATCAACAATAATGCATATGAGAGCCACTCAACATTTTCATCATGGTCTTCTCCTCTTGACCCCCAAAGAAAAGACAAGAAACAAAACTATTTACACGGGAAAGCGCCCAACAAGCAAAAGAAGAACGAGAAATCTTTTTGGGTTTTGTTTTTAATTACTACTACTACAAGCATGGAAAGTAAACTAGCTAAAAGCTACAACTAATTTTTTTGTTTTTATTAAGGTTTTTCAAACACACAAGAAGAAGGCTTAAAAAGAAAATAAACTAGCATGGATAGTATAGTGAAAAAGTATGAGCACCGACAACTGGAATGAGTGTGTGAACATGAATGTAATGTCGGTGAGAAATACGTACTCCCCCAAGCTTAGGCTTTTTCCCTAAGTTGGTGTATGGCCACGGCTGGCCTGGTGGATATCCAAAGTTGTAACTGGGGTCGTACTGAGATGCAGCAGCCAAGGTAGTCAGAGTCGGATCGGTTTTCCTCAGACAGAGTCGAGTCGTAAGATCGAGTCGTGGAATCGAGGATTCTACTAGATTTACTCAAATAAGATATTTTGTATGCACACAAGAAATTTATATGGGTTCTATAGAGTTTTGACACTAAATATGGAGCAAAGAACATACACATCAATGCTAGTTGTATTCCACTTCTTTTTATGGCTAACCTACCATGTAGATCACATGTATGGAACATATATGAGAGGGAAATATATAGAACATTTAAACCTTCAATGCATGAAATTCACTAACGTTCTTTTTAGAGTGCATAAATAGTCGACCACTTGTCTATCTGACCTACAATGCTAAACCTTGAAGGGTCTTTCTCTCCTTCTCCGATCAATCTTGAAGCATCCTCCTTTTCACGCCAATTCCATATGTCGACAAGCCTGATCCTCAAATTCGATCTTGGGTTTCTGAGAGCTGGATCAAAGGTGTCTGCGGCTGAGCGTTTGGACTTGGGAGGGGAATAAGGGTCCATGAGATATATGAAAATGGGTTTGGATGATGGCATATTATTTTTCTACAACTAAACAAACGGCTTAGATAAGTTAGTAGAATCGCATGTAGTCCATAGCATAGTCGGGATTGTATAGTTTTGTACAGGATTCTATGATTTGGATCGTGACTCGACATGGACTCTACCTGATCCGGATTCATAGTGGGATTTGGATCGACATGCTTCCGTAGGGTCGTGAAGTCGTAGGATTCTAGCAGTCGAATCGGGGTTCTAACAACCTTGGCAGCAACTACTACCTGACGAGCTACAGCTTGGAGACGAGCTGCCTCCGTCCTCCTCTTGTACTCATTTGCCTCCTCCCTGGTTATAACATATCTCCTTTTTGCCTGAAAATCAAATAAAGTAGGAGCAGGGAGAGCAACATGGATGGTGCGCCGTATGTCAAGGATTAGTCGGTACTGGAGGAACTGATCATTCCTCTCAAGAAACTGGTGGCGAACCATAGCCTCATAATCTAGATAAGTAGGAGGCAACTCAATATCATTTCCATGTATGGGTATATCAAGATAGTTAGCTACACGAGTTGCATAAATTCCACCAAACAAATCTCCACTAATACTGTTGTGATGCAACCTACATGCAACAATAGCCCCCAAGTTTTATTGTTTATCACCTAATACCGCACTCTTGAGGACACTAAGATCTGGAATGCACATGTGACAAGCCTCATCTTTCTCGTTAATGCATCTAATAATGAAAGGGAGCAAAATAATGTTTGGAAGGGAAATGAATGCTCCCTATGGAAGCTTGTGTGATTTCCCTAGATTCCCCCATGGTAATACTAGCAAGAAAGTCTTTATATTCAGATTTGCGAGGTTCACTAACATTGCCCCAGTGCGGGAGTTTACAAGCAGTGTTAAAATCTTCTAGGTCCATGGTATATGATTTACCATAAAGATCAAATTAAATAGTGTGAAAATTGCGCGAGGATGTAAATTTAAACCTTCTCACAAATGAATCAGTTAGATAGAGGTATTGCCGGCACTTATCTGACACGGAGCTCTCAAGATCAGCGTTACGCACATATGCGTCAAATTCATCCTTGATGCCTGCCTGGACCATGAACTCCTCTGACGGCCATTCACAAGGCCGCACTTGAGCTTCCCTTGGTAGTTCATTGTCCAGCTCACGTATCGCGAGCCTTGGGCCTTGCTTCCTTGAGGAACCACCTTGGTACATTTTCCTAAACATTTTTCTTCCTCTGAAAAATATCTAAATTGTTTAGTGAATCAAAATAAAAGTGAACCAAACTTAACAAGATTGATAGCAACTACTCCTACAAGTGCCTAGAGGCAATATCATGCATTAAAACTACTTTTGACCACATAAATTTGACATTCAAGCTCAAGAACAGGGTCACCTAAGCAACAAAAATTTGCAATAAATAAAACACTAGAACAAAAACTAATTGGACCATTGGAGGAGTCACATACCGAAGAACAATCCGCCAAAGCAGTTTTGTGAATGGAGCTTTGAGCAAGGAGATCGAAAATGGCAGCAAGATGAGCTAGAACTCGGGTTTGAGCTGGTGGATGATTTCTCTGGAGGAAGATAAAGTGTGTGGGTGGAAGAATAAGTGGGGGGCCCACGTGGGGTTCACGAGGCAGGGGGCGCGTCCTGGACCCTCGTGGCCAGGTGGTGTGGCCCCCAGGTGTGTTCTCAGTGCCAATAATTCTTAAATATTCTACAAAAAATCGTCAAAAATTTTCAGGACATTTGGAGAACTTCTATTTTTGGGGTATTTTTTATTGCAAGGATAATTCAGAAAATAGACATAAAATATTATTTTTGCTTTATTTAATCCAAATAACAAAAAGTAAAAGGAGGGTACAGAGAGTTGTGCTTTCTAACTTCATCCATCTCATGCTCATCAAAAGGAATCCACTAATAAGGTTGATCAAGTCATGTTAACAAACTCTTTTCGAATAACATGAAACTGGAGAATTTTCGAATAACACTAGGTTACTTCAACGGGGATATGCACATCCCCAACAATAAGAATATCATATTTCTTCTTGCCAGTAGGAAGAGGAAATTCAAAACCTCCAATAGTAATTGTTGGAAATTTTCCAATAGAACTAATACTGTGGACTTGATGTTGTTTCCTCGGAAAGTGTACCGTATGCTCATTTCCATTAACATGAAAAGTGACGTTGCCTTTGTTGCAATCAATAACAGACCCTGCAGTATTCAAAAAGGGTCTACCAAGGATAATAGACATACTATCGTCCTCGGGAATATCAAGAATAACGAAGTCCGTTAAAATAGTAACGTTTGCAACCACAACAGGCACATCCTCACAAATACCGACAGGTATAACAGTTGATTTATCAGCCATTTGCAAAGATATTTCAGTAGATGTCAACTTATTCAAATCAAGTCTACGATATAAAGAGAGAGGCATAAGACTAACACCGGATCCGAGATCACATAAAGAACTTTTAACATAGTTTCTTGTAATGGAGCATGGTATAGTTGGTACTCCTGGATCTCCAAGTTTCTTTGGTATTCCACCCTTAAAATATACTTAACAAGCATGGTGGATGTCGGATTTCGGGTTCCGGCAGACCCTTGAGGTTCGAACACTGGGGTGCGCGCAGATATTTCGCCTTCTACCTACCTGCACCCCTCCGCCTCGCTAAGATCTAAGCTATGGAAAGAACAGCACAAGAGACACAGGGTTTATACTGGTTCAGGCCACTGTTGTGGTGTAATACCCTACTCTAGTGTGTGGTGTGGTGGATTGCCTCTTGGGCTGATGATGATGAGCAATACAAGGAAGAACATCCTCGCGAGGGTCTGTTCTTGGCTGGCGGGATGAACTGCTAGGAGGAGTTCAGTCACCCTTCTCTCTCTCTCTCTCTCTCTTCTCGATTCTCTCTCCGATTTTCCATCCCTCTACCCTGTGGGTGGCTAGTCCTATTTATAGGCAAAGGCCCTGGGCCTCTTCCCAAATATTGAGCGGGAAGGGCACCAACAATTGGCCATTTTTAAGGGGAACATTTGGTACACTTATCCTAACTAAAGTTGGTCCTCGCCTGCCAAAGGCTCTGGTGGTGATGCTGGCTTGGGCTCCACAATGACTTCCTCCCTGCCGTTGGACTGGTCTTGGTCTCGTTGCACCGAAACGGGTGCCTTTTCTTGATGCTCTCGCCTGCGCTTGCTCCCTTTGCACCAAAGAGGAAAGGAGGACACTGCGCGGGCTGGCGCCCGCCTGGCACCCTTGGTCGTCATGGCTTGCGTCACGGGAACCTCGTGAGGTACCCCGCCTTGATCTCTCCGCCTCCTCGCGAGCCAGCCTGATGAGGCCGTGCCTGAGGAAGCTCTGCGTCGTCTGCCCTGCGAGGCTTGGCCCCTCGCGAGGGTCTTGGGTCTGTGTTGATGAAGATGGGCCGTGCTGGGGCCCACTTTGAGCCACGCCGCAGGCCACAGGCAGGCAAGTCTGGGGACCCCCGTTCCCAGAACGCCGACAGTAGCCCCCGGGCCCAAGGCGCTTCCGGACTTGGCCGTGCAGGGAGGCGAAAGGGCAAGGGCGAAGCGCCACGGGCCCTAACAGCCTGCGGCCTTGGGCGCCGCGTGGCGGTTGATTGGACGTGGGCGTCTCCACTTTCCCACGGTGCCTCGGCAACTGCACGGATTGGATAAGTCCGTGCATGCAAAGCGGGTCATGATTACCTGCGATCGTGGGGGCCGACGGTTGGCCCTCACCGGCTATAAGTACGGATCGGCGCGCGCCCTTCCAGTTCATCCCCCCTTGCCTCTCCTTCTTCTTCATGGCCCCGTCGAGGAGGTTCTCGGCCGCAGAGAAGGGGAAGGCTCGCCAGGTTGAGCCTGCCTCTCCCCCGCCCAAGCGCGGCCGAGGGCACCCTCGCAAACATCCTGTGGCCACCGCGGCAGCTCCCCGCGGCCGTGAGACGATTTCCAGCACGGTGACGGGTGGACTGCTGCGGCCGGGGGGGGGGGGCGCGCTTCGGTCGCGCGTTCCCCTAGGCCCCGCTGCAGAGGTGCTGCCGGAGTTCGTCGTGTGGTCGGCGGAGCCGACTAGCACCCGGCTTCAACTTCCTCGCTTCCTCCTCGGCGAGCTCCCGGCCGGCGCCCCGGGCGACCTCTGGCTTCAGGCAGACGGCTGCTGCAGCCGGGCCCCATGGGCTTCACTGGAGGTCTCCGCAGTCGGGAGCCTGGCCTTGACCCGCGGTTGGCAGACGTTTGCCTGCGCGCATGGCCTGAGCTGTCGGTGCACCCTGCACTTCAAGTTTGACGGTGATGCCACCCTCTACGTGAGGGTGTTTGGGGAAGATGGTCGCCGTGCAGGGTGCTGCCCTGAGGACGACGACCGCGGCCGGGAACCCAGCCCTGGCGATGATGGAGAGGACAGCGCTCGCATGATTGGCGACGCTCAGGGTTCCCCAAGCTTCACCGGTTCTTCTTCAGGCGGCGACTCTTCTAGCGATGGCCGCGGTCAGCCTCCACGCCGTCGTACCTGCTTGGGAGGTGGTAGCGTGTCTGCCCGCCGTCGCGCCTCGGTGAAGCGCGAGAGGGAGTCTGCCTGAGCCCCGAAGGCAGCTCGAGTCTTCCCTGTAGGCCGGTGTGAGGCGAGCTGCGCCTGATTTGTTCTTCCTTTTCCTTTTTCCTGCGTAAAAAGATAGTAGCGTGGAGCCCCGCGGGGGCATGTTTGGGTTATTGCTGTTAATCATCGCTTTGCTTCCGTTATCGTGCCTTCTGGCTACGTGCCCGCGCGTGGATAGTTCCCGGCCCCAGCCGTGGGGGGCGACCGACCCAGGCCCTGCGTTCGTGTCGTGGTGCCCGTGGGGCATGGACTGGAGGGGTGCTCCTGTAATGGACCCAGGTCGCGAAACCTTTGAACGACTAGGACAGGAACACTCGCGAGGGCGCTCGGCTGCCCCCCTCGCGAGGCCTTGCATAAGAGAAATCAAGGCAGGAGAGTGAAAAGTCGAAGAACCAAAAGCCAAAGACGGCAACAGCTTCAATAAAACTTCGAATGAGAATGAACAAGCCAACTGCGGAAAGCAAATGAAAAAGGCGCGTCCGGCACCTAATCTAGTCTTCGACGTCTTCTCACCAGCGCGGAGCTAAGTGCTGCCACTGGGCGTGGGAGGGAGCCCCAGGGCCTGAGGCCGGCGCTCCTGAGACTCCGAGCCGTGTACAACCCCAACTCATTATTACGTGAGAGTGTCATGGGCGGCGAGCTTCTCAAGCGTTGGCCTTCTTCACAGGCTCCGGACCTTTCTTCGGGGAAGCAGGCTTCACGGGTATTTGCCCTCTTCACAGGCTTCGGGCCCTTTCCAAAACGCGACAGCTTCACAGGCATTCGCCTTCTTCACGGGCTCTAGGCCTTTTCCAAAACGCGATAGCTTCACAGGCATTTGCCTTCTTCACAGGCTCTGGGCCTTTTCCAAAACGCGACAGCTTCACAGGCATTCGCCTTCTTCACAGGCTCTGTGCCTTTTCCAAAACGCGACAGCTTCACAGGCATTCTCCTTCTTCACAGGCTCTGGGCCTTTTCCAAAACGCGACAGCTACACAGGCATTCGCCTTCTTCACAGGCTCTGGGTCTTTTTAGGGGTAGAACCTCCGGAGGTGTTGGATGTTCCATGCGTTCTGGACCGGCACCCCCTCCTGAGTCTCCAAGCATGCGGAGCCAGGCCTGGAAACATGAACAACCTTGAACGGGCCCTCCCACATGGGAGAGAGCTTGTGCAGTCCCTCCCTAGAGAGAACCCGCCTGAGCACGAGGTCTCCTACCTCGAGAGTTCTGGGGCGGATGTTGCGCCAGTGATATCATCGCAGTGCTTGTTGGTACCTCGCCGCTCGCAGCGCGGCTTCTCGGCGACGTTCCTCCCCCAGCACGAGGTCCATCCCCCGCATGGCGTCCTGCTACGCCTCGTCGAACGCCAGGACCCGCGCGGAGCGACGTCTGACCTCGTGAGGGTGGACCGCTTCGGCTCCGTAGACCAGGAAGAACGGGGTCTCTCTAGTCGTCTTGGTCGCGGTTGTGCGGATGGACCACAACACGGACTGAAGCTCCTCGTACCAACCTCTGCCGCAGGCCTCCAGCTTCTTCTTGAATGTCCTAGTCTTGAGGCCCCTCAGGACCTCTGCGTTGGCTCGCTCGGCCTGGCCGTTGCTTCGGGGGTGCGCCACCGAAGCGTAGCATGTCTGCATTCCAAGGTTAGCACAGTATGTTTTGAAGAGGTTACTGGTGAACTGCGAACCGTTGTCTGTGATGATGCGGTTCGACACCCCGAACCGGCTCACGATGCCCCTGATGAACTTGACCGCGGAACCCACGGGGATGGTGCGGACGGCCTCTACCTCAGCCCACTTGGTGAACTTGTCCACAGCGACGTAGAGGTAGCGGTAGCCCCCTAGCGCCCAAGGAAACGGGCCCAGGATGTCCAGCCCCCAGACTGCGAATGGCCATGAAAGGGGTATAGTCTGCAGGCCTCCTGCCGGCTGATGGATCTGCTTGGCGTGGAACTGGCAGGCCTCACAAGCTTTCACCAGTTTGACGACGTCATTGAGTGCGGTGGGCCAATAAAACCCACTGCGGAATGCCTTGCCGACGAGGGTCCGTGATGATGAATGATGTCCACAGTCTCCGCCGTGTATATCTTCCAGCAGTTCCTTTCCTTGCTCCCTGGAGATGCAGCGCAGGGATACATCGTTTGGTCGCTTCCGGTAGAGCTCTCCATCCTTGATGCAGTATGTCGTGGCCTGCCGTGCCACACGCTCCGCTTCCTCCTCCTTCTCCTACAGGGTCCCTTGTGTTAAGTAACTCCGGAGCTCCGTGATCCAGCACCCCTCCTGAGGTTCCGTCGTCAGGAGAAGATGTGCTCCTGAGGCCGGGCCACAGACCGGGGCTCCTGAGGTAGGTGGCTGGGGGAGCTCCTCCCGAGGCTGAGCCATGTTTGACAATGATGGCAGGGCTGAGGGCTTGAAGAGCCGCTCCTCGAAGACGCCAGGCTCCTGAGGCAACCACCTGGACACCTGTTTGGCGATGTCGTCGGCCTCCTGATTGGTGCCACGGGGCACATGCTGTAACTCCAACCCCTAGAACTGCTTCTCCATCCTGCGGACCTCCGCAAGGTAGGCTTCCATGTGCTCATCTTTTGGCTCGTACACCTTGTTGGAGAAATTCACAAGGAGCTGCGAATCGCCCTTGATGGTGAGGCGTTTCACCCCCAGGGCAGCTGCGGCCTTCAAGCCCGCTATTAAACCTTCATACTCCGCTATGTTGTTGGAGACCTTTTCACCTTGCTGGAAACAGAGCTGTACAGCGTAGTAGAGCTTGTCCTGAGTGGGCGATATAAGCACCACCCCAGCCCCAGCACCATGCCTAGAGAATGCCCCATCGGAGTACATGACCCAGCCTTCTGGTGCCTCGCTTCCCAGGGAGAGGGACCGATCCTCGTCGGCCTTGAGGCCTGGTGCCTCCGTCCATTCTGCCACAAAATCTGCTAATGCTGCTCCCTTGATGACTCTGGTCGTGCTGAATTCGAGCTGAAATGCTTGCGGTTCTATGTTCCACTCAGCGACCCTTCCAGCTGAGTTAGGGCTCCTAAGCAATCTCTCCAGGGGGTATGACAAGACGACCTTGATGGGGTGACCCTGAAAATAGTGTCGCAGCTTGCGCGAGGCCACCAGTAGCGCGTGGAGGGGCTTCTGAGGCATGGGGTACCGTGCCCTCTCGTCCCGCAACACCGTGCTGACGAAGTACACTGGGTGCTCAACGAGGTTGGGCGCGTCAGAGCTGGTGGCGCCCTCCGGAGACCATGGCGCCTCCTGAGGCGATGAGGCCTCCTGAGGCTGGCCATCTGGGAGAGGGGCCTCTTCCGCCTCCGGTGCACTCCTCTGCGGCGGCTGATCCTCCTCAGCCGCGGTGGCGGTTTCTGTGGGCCTTCCTTGTTCCTGTTTTGCCTTGTCCCGGGCTGCTGCTGTGGTTTTGATTCAATGCTCCTCCCTAACCACCACCAGGGCTGCGCTGGCGGAGTAGAGAGTGGAGGCGAGGTAAAGCACCAGGGGCTCTTGAGGGCGCGGAGCCACCATGACCAGAGGGCTGGTCAGGTATCTCTTGAGATCCTGGAACGCCCTGTCGGCCTCTTCAGTCCATTCAAAGGCCCCCTTTTTCTTCATTAGCTAGAAGAAAGGTAGTGCTCGCTCCCCCAACTTGGAGATGAAGCGCCCTAGCGCGGTCACGCGCCCTGTGAGCTTCTGCATTTCTCTGAGGGTCTTTGGTGGGCTCATGTCCTCGACCGCCTTGACCTTTTCCGGGTTAGCCTCGATGCCTCAGTGGGACACGAGGAAACCCAAGAGCTTGCCCGAGGGGACTCCGAACACACACTTCTCTGGGTTGAGCCGCAGGTTCATTGCGTTGAGGCTCGCGAAGGTTTCCTCCAGGTCTTGTATCAGGGTCCTGGCCTCCCGAGACTTCACCACAATGTCATCGACGTAAGCCTCAACATTCTTCCCGAGCTGCGGGCCCAAGGTGATGTGCATCAGCCGCTGAAAGGTCGCCCCTGCGTTACGCAGCCCGAATGGCATGCATGTGTAGCAGTACACCCCACACGGGGTTAGGAAGGCTGTCTTTTCGACGTCTTCTACCGTTGTCTTGATCTGGTGATACCCAGAGAAGGCATCCAAGAAGCATAGCAGGTCGCATTCTGCGGTGGAATCGACGATCTGGTCGATGCGGGGGAGCGGGAACGGATCTTGCGGGCATGCCTTGTTGAGGTTGGTGAAGTCGACACACATGCGCTCCTTCCCTCCCTTCTTTGGCACAACGACAGGGTTGGCCAACCAATCCGGGTATCGGACCTCGCGAATGACCCCAGCGGCTTCTAGTTTGCGGGTCTCTTGGACGGTGAAGGCCTGCTTTTCTGTGGACTGCCGCCTTGCCTTCTGCTTCACAGGGCGCATGTTGGGGCACACGTTGAGGTGATGCTCGATTACGCTCCTAGGGATCCCCGCCAACTGGTCAGGCTCCCAAGTGAATACCTTCTTGTTTGCGCGCAGGAACCTGACCAGGGCCTCCTCCTGGTCGGGCTCGAGGTTGGCTCCTATGGTGAAAGTGGCATTGGTGGACCCGTCCTCATCGACGGGTATCTGCTTGGTTTCTGCCTTGTCTTGGGTAAACAACTGTTTCTTCTTGGCGGGTGCAGCCCCCTTGGGCTCGGGGGTCTCCGAGTCGGCGGGCTGTGCCGACGCCGCCGTCAGGCGAGCTTGAGCACTCGCAGCGCGTCTCCAGTGTCCCCGTGCATGGTGAGGACAACGCTGCTCCCGGGCATCTTCATGAGGTTGTACGCCGGGTGCGTTGCGGCCATGAACTGGGCCAGCGCTGGGTAGCCGAGGATGGCGTTGTAGGGGAGGCCGATGGGGGCGATGTCGAAGTTGACCAGCTCCGTGCGGAAGTTGTTGCAGGTGCCGAAGGTTACTGGGAGCCGAATCTGTCCCAAGGATCTAGATGATCCGCCCCCAACGCCTGAGAAGGGCCGGCTGGGTTGCAGCCGTTCCAGGGGTATGCAAAGGAGGTTGAAGGCCTCAACCGAGAGCATGCTGAGGCCCGCACCGCCATCGATGAGAGTTCTGGTGACGGCACCTGGCAGATGGTGGGGGTGCACAGCATGGGGAGCGCACCCGAGCACGCCGAGTTGGAGGGGTGGTCCTCCGAGCCGAAGGTCAGGCTGGCCTTGGGCGCCGCCCGGTCCGGGGGAGCCCCCTACCGCGTGGAAGCGATGCTGACCCGGCGGATGAACGGCTTGATGTGGTGACTTGTAGGTGGCGCCTACGAGCCGCCCAGGAGGGCCGTGACGACCGGGGGTGCTGGTGCAGCATGGTGGGCAAGGAAGAGGCTGCGGAGCTCTTTCCAAGAGGCCACGGAGGCTGCCGGCAGGTGGAGCAGCCATGCGCGCGGAGCGCTGGTGAGGGCCATGGGAAGCCAGTTGGCCATGACCCTATCATCACCTCCAGCTTTGAGGATGGCCTCCTCTTACGCCAGCAAAAAGGCCAGCGGATCAGTCGCGTCGCTGTAGCGCGGCGGCGTCGTTGTCTTGAACTTGTCTGGCCACCATACCCGTTGTAGGGCTGGGGCCAGGGCTCGGAGCCCCTGGCCCCCGTGCTGGCGCTGGCGGTCGGAGAGGGCGACACGCTACTCATCACGGGGCAGGTCGTGGCGGTGGCGGAAGGGAAAACTCCGGTGCACCCCTACCTGGCGCGCCAAATGTCAGATTTCGGGTTCCGACAGACCCTTGAGGTTCGAACACCGGGGTGCGCGCGGAGATTTCGCCTTCTACCTACCTGCACCCCTCCGCCTCTCTAAGATCTAAGCTATGGAAAGAACAGCACAAGAGACACAGGGTTTATACTGGTTCGGGCCACCGTTGTGGTGTAATACCCTACTCCGGTGTGTGGTGTGGTGGATTGCCTCTTGGGCTGATGATGATGAGCAATACAAGGAAGAACATCCTCATGAGGGTCTGTTCTTGGCTGGGGGGATGAACTGCTAGGAGGAGTTCAGTCACCCTTCTCTCTCTCTCTCTCTTCTCGATTCTCTCTCTGATTTTCCATCCCTCTACCCTGTGGGTGGCTAGTCCTATTTATAGGCAAAGTCCCTGTGCCTCTTCCCAAATATTGAGCGATAAGGGCGCCAACAATTGGCCATTTTGAAGGGGAACATCTGGTACACTTATCTTGACTAAAGTTGGTCCTCGCCTGCCAAAGGCTCTGGTGGTGATGCTGGCTTGGGCTCCACAATGACTTCCTCCCTGCCGTTGTACTGGTCTTGGTCTCGTTGCACCGAAACGGGTGCCTTTGCTTGATGCTCTCGCCTGCGCTTGCTCCCTTTGCACCAAAGAGGAAAGGAGGACACTGCGCGGGCTGGCGCCCGCCTGGCACCCTTGGTCGTCATGGCTTGCGTCACAGGCACCTCGTGAGGTACCCCGCCTTGATCTCTCCGCCTCCTCGCGAGCCAGCCTGATGAGGCCGTGCTCGAGGAAGCTCCGTGTCATCCGCCCTGCGAGGCTTGGCCCCTCGCGAGGGTCTTGGGTCTGTGTTGATGAAGATGGGCCGTGTTGGGCCCCCCTTTGAGCCACGCCGCAGGCCGCAGGCAGGCAAGTCTGGGGACCCCCGTTCCCAGAACGCCGAGAGTGGAAATTTCAGCTTCCAGTATCTTTCTTTTATTTGTGACAATATCTTTCATGTACTTATCATAAGGATTCATTTTAAGCATATCAGTCAAACGCATATGCAAAAAGAAAGGTCTAATCATTTCAGCAAAGCGCTCAAAATCCTCATCATCCTTTTTCTTGGATGGTTTAGGAGGGAAAGACATGGGTTTCTGAACCCATGGTTTTCTTTCTTTACCATGCTTACTAGCAATGAAGTCTCTCTTATCATAACGTTGATTCTTTGATTGTCGGTTATCAAGATCAAGAGCAGGTTCAACACTACAAAAAAATACACTTCCGTGATGATACGTGTTTGTCACAGTAGGTCATGTTTTTTGTCATGCATGTACATCCATGACGATTTTATGACAGAATCAAGATAGTCATACCTGTGCTGTCGTAGAAGTGTTCCATGACATTACCAAAATTATCATCACGGAAGTGTACACTTCCATGACGATAAGTCGCGCGTCACAGAAGTGCTTTCGTCAAGGGTGACCGACACGTGGCATCCACCGTAACGGAACGCTGTTAAGCTATCGGGTCAGGTTTTGGATCCGATAACCCGTTAACAGCCCCGACCAATGAGGATTTTCCACGTGTAAAATTATCATTGGCTGGAGGAAACACGTGTCGGCTCATCGTTGGGACAGATGTCATCCACTCATTGGACTGAAGGCGCCTATGATACGTCGACACATGGCACAGACCAATAGAGGCCCATTCCTGTGAAAAGGCCGACCCGTTTGACTTGGTCAAAAGGTGGCGGGCCGGCCCATGGAAAGCCTGTTAACGGCCTATTCGCATATAGCCCATTTACATCCCGCTAACCCAAGGCCCATTACGCCCTATCCGAATTAGGCCCAGTAGTGTCATCTAGGCCATCCAATATGATTCCAGCCCGTTTTCACTTCTAGCCCATGTATGGCCCATGACGTCTTTCGGCCCATATGAGGCCCTATGTGACTCTTGTCCTATTAATGACCCGTGGTGAAACTGGCCAGTAATGAACAGTGTATCACTTTACACCCATTAACGGCCCATGGTGAAACTGGCCCGTAATGAACAGTGTATCACTTTATACCCATTAACGGCCCGTTATTCCGATGGGCCGTTTCCAGCCCATGTTATCTTTCGGCCTTCTCAGAGCCCATTTATTCTTGGGCTCATTTCCAGCATTCATTTACTTACGGCCCGTTACTGTTATTTTCTGCTTGTGGGCCAAATTCAGCCCGTGGTTACAGTCGGCCCGTTTTGTGGTCTGTTAATACATTGCGTCATTTTCATAGCGTCATCAAATATGGCCTATTAATGATGGCCTGTTATGGTCGGCCCATGAACGGACGATTCCAACTCTAGCCCGTTTACGGCCATAATGCGGCCTGTTATTGGCCCATGTTTGGCCAATCGATCATACGGCCCGTATAAGGCCCATTGCTAATACGGCCCGTAGAAGGCCCATTGTGTCTATGGCCCGTAGAAAGCCCATTGTTTCTACGGCCCGTAGAAGGCCTACTATTTCTACGGCCCGTAGAAGGCCCATTGTTTCTACGGCCCGTAGGAGGCCCAGTGTCACTACAGTAAATATTAGCCCATGGTTATTGTGGCCTAGTTTTAAAAAATAGGTTATTGCAGCCACTAGCAAACCATGGAAAAAGAACTGCACTGACTACAAGCAAACAAATAAACAAGACAACAAGGAAATAAATAAGCAAGCAAGTTATGCTAGGCTATCACGACTATTACACATATTACATCCACTGGGCATCAAAGTTCGCCACCAGTGCAAATATAGGGAACAAAGCAACATATAAACGCCGCAGCAAAACAAGTCCAGAACTGAAACCACTTCAGAAGAGTTCAAGAAACAATATCCTGGGTACCCATAATGCTGACAAGATGCTTAGCAAGCTTATTAACTTTCTCTTGTTTGGCGCTTAAATCCTCCAGCGCTTGCTGTTGCACAAGAAAGTACACATCTGAATTCTGCAGCGACTTCCTCAGTCCTTCGGCTTCTTGCCGCAGCACAGCTGACTGATGCCTTTCAGCTTGTAGCTGAGACTGAAGAAGCCGAAGTGATTCAGGCAGCGAGTTCGAAGAGCTTGTGCCAGCGGTACTGGCCAGTAACTCGAACACTACATCAACGCGAGACTGTAGGGTTTTCTCATTGTCTACAAGATCATTTTTATCACCTTTCTTGGAGACCAACAGGGTTGTCTCACTATCTTGAACCTTATCTGCATTACTTTCTCTACCATTGCATAGTGGGGTGCTCTTCTCCAATATTCTGTTTGCATACTACAAGAGAAACAAGCAGACACATCACAGGTTTAGCTTGTAGTATACGAAACTCATTTTGGTAAACCGGTTCAGTAGTAAGGTGGACAGGATAATAGCACGAAACAAACATATATCTATGTACTATGGTCACTGTATTGTCCATATCATTCTAGTTTATGTTCCCTAATCAAGATAGAGACACAGTTCAACTCATATATTTTTAAGATACAGCAGCATAGACAGAATATAATTGTGAGAAACTACACAGCATTGTCAGCACTTGTAATGTGCATCACATGAGAACATGACTGTTTATACAACTTAAACTAAAATCAACATAGAGCAAGAAGTTAGAACAACAATCCAATTAAAGAAATAGGTTTAAAACATACCTGTTGCGCCATTGGAGTTTCAATTGGAACCTTCAAATTCGAAAGTACTTGGTATGAGTAAATAGAGTGATGCAACAACAGAGGAGTATGGACCATAGCTACGGAATCTGACCTAAGAACAGTTGCTCTTCTGCTTTAAACGTGGAGTTTGGGTTAGCTGTGGTGGTCTTCGTGCTTTGGGCACGGCAGTAGCTTTACAAACTGCTCATGTGGGGGTACTCTGTGGTGGACATGGTGCTTTGTCAACTATAAGTGGGTTAGTATCCGCTGGGGTTGCGGTTAGATGGGTTGTAGCTGGTTCTCTACCCAACGGTGTAAGTGTGCAATCTGGAAGAGTCTCGATTATGTGTGGTGGGGCTAGTTTGTGGGCCAGTACAACCATGGTTCTATCTGCATCGACGGGTAGCACTGTCTTTTGTGAAAAATGGGTTTTTGCTCCCTTAGATACTGCCATCACCCCCTCCAATTCAAATGCCTGATAAACAAGAAAAGAAATTGAACGTACAAACATTGTATGATAGACAGATGTGGTAATTCACACATATGTTCTCTAACCAAACAGGACAACGTGACACAATTTCACATATATGATGCCTAACTAAATAGGATAGCATGACACAGTTTCAGATATATGATGGATAACTTAACAGGATATAACGGCATAATTCAACATATTATGAGTACCTAAACAGGATGACATGACAAAACTATATGATGTCTTTCTAAAATAGGTTGGTGTCGGTGTCAAAACCGATGGATCTCGGGTAGGGGGTCCCGAACTGTGCGTCTAAGGCGGATGGTAACAGGAGGCAGGGGACACGATGTTTTACCCAGGTTCGGGCCCTCTTGGTGGAGGTAAACCCTACGTCCTTCTTGATTTATTCTTGATGATATGAGTATTACAAGAGTTGATCTACCACGAGATCGGAGAGGCTAAACCCTAGAAGCTAGCCTATGGTATGATTGTATGTTGTTCTACGGACTAAAACCCTCCGGTTTATATAGACACCGGGAGGGGCTAGGGTTAACAAGGTCGGTTACAAAGGAGGAGATATACATATCTGCATTGCCTAGCTTGCCTTCCACGCCAAGTAGAGTCCCATCCGGACATGAGACGAAGTCTTCAATCTTGTATCTTCATAGTCCAACAGTCCGACCAAAGAATATAGTCCGGCTGTCCGGAGACCCCCTAATCCAGGACTCCCTCATTAGCCCCTGAACTAGGCTTCAATGACGATGAGTCCGGCGCGCAGTGTTGTCTTCGGCATTGCAAGGCGGGTTCCTCCTCCGGATACACCACAGAAGAGTTCGAATAAAATGATAGTGCCCAACCCTGCAAAATAAGTTCCACATACCACCGTAGAGAGAATAATATTTCCACAAATATAATCTGCTGACACGTTTTGGCAACATGACATCATGCCATGGCTCGGTGATTATTCGAACCATTTTTCTTTAACTAGCCCCGCACATAACGCGAGGCAGTTTCTTGACACGTCTTGTCAAAGCAGAGATCGTGTCCCCCTTATTACGGGATTCTCATCAATTCGGTCGTGGGTAACCCAACCGTGCCTAGGACTCCTAGTTTTAGGCAAGTCCCAAACGGCCACGAGGAGGACGCTTGATATTCACCCTCTTTATAAAGGGTCAAGGCTTTTTACTTTTTTCCTCCCGTGCTAAATCGAATCCTTCCCCCACCTCGAGTTCTAACACTCAAAGCCCAGGTCAGGTGCTTCGGACCTTCAATCATGTCCGGATCCAGCCTCCAGGGCCGGTGGATGCCCTCCCCCGTCACGGAAGAGGATATCAAGAAGTTGAGGGTGGCAAGATACAATGAAGACGTCGTGTTCATCTCCCACTTCCTCCGAGGAATAGGCCTCACTCTGGATCCCTTCGTTAGGGGTTTGATGTTCTATTACGGGCTTGATTTCCATGATCTAACCCCGGATTCCTTTGTCCACATCTCGACATTTATTGTCGTATGTGAGGCCTTCCTCCGCATTACCCCTCACTTCGGCCTGTGGCTCAAGACCTTTGTTGTGAAGCCGAAGACAGTCGAGCGGCAGTATGCAGCGTGCGGGGTGCATTAATAAGAAAGATTGCTGGAGCTCCGTGGCCAAAAGGTTCCTTTCCGGAGGTGTTCGGATTATGGAAACGGGAGTGGTTCTACATCACCGCTCCCAGAAGTGCCAAGTGGGTAGCTTCCCCCGCCTTTCGCTTGGGCCCTCCACCACAACTGATGTCATGGATCAGCAGGAGCTGGGGTCCAGCCAAGGATGTGCCCATACTACAGAGCCGCATCCGGGATCTCTTCGAGGGAGATTTTAGTTTGGTTATGGTAGTGCAAGTCATGCTGGTTCGTCAAGTCCAGCCTTGCAAACGCCGGCCCCTCCGCTTGTGGGAATTCAACCCAAAAGGACCGCGTGCTATTCAGAATTTCCTCGGCCTGACGCATGAGGAGATGTACAAGTCGTTCTTCGGACCCCAAATAGAGTGTCCGGACACTACCGAGGACGTGGGCCTGAGTAGCAACCGCACCGCCAACCAAGTAAGTAATCCTCTAGCCGAACACGCCGTATTTCATTTATTATGACGTCATTCTGAGAAATCACTCTTTGACCAGGACTGGATAACAAAGGCGAAGATGATTCGGTGTTTGGCCCCCCTTCCTGAGGGTTTGGACAATCCAGTACTGGAAAAGATGCTCGAGCTAGCGCCTTGCCCGGCGCCCTCAAAGGAAGATGAAGGGGGGAATAATGAGGGTGAAAGCGGGGCCCCGCCGCTACCAATTCCAACCGAGGGAATGAGCGCCTCCGTGAAGGAGGATAACCAAGGGGAAGAATCTGACATTCTCTCGCTCCGGGGAAGGAAGAGGACAGCCTCTGAAGATCCGGAAACAAGGCTTCCAAACGGGAGAAGAAGTCTCCACCAGAGGGTCCTGCCTCGGAGGGTGCTCTTGCCGCACAAAGTTCGCGCGGGGATCAACCCTCTAACGAGCTGTAAGTGATCAAAAAATGCTTAATAGTAAAGATATTCTACCTTACTTCTGAGGAAAATAACCAAAGCATTTATCTTGCAGTTCGGGTCTTAGCCCTTCTCAATAGAGCTCGTCTTCAGGGGATCTTCTTCCAGAGATGATGGAGAGCGAAACGCCTCCCCTGGACTCCCCCGCTCTAGAAGCGGGCGACCTTGAAGTGTCGTCACGGAGGGCCTCCCCGGGTCCGGTGAGGCCAGAGGATAATCCTTTGCTCACCCGAAGTCCCCAGTATCCGGCTCTTGAAGAGGGGAAACAAAAGAGTCCGGCGTCGTCTGGTATGCGGTCGGATGCACTGAGGGATCTGCTGAAGCGAGCGACCATCTTAGAAGAATACCGTACATTGATGGGTAAGGTGATGGAAAGGATTTCGTCCGCCGAAAGCAGGTTGCATGATGCCTTTATGAGTCTACTAGTGGGCTTTGAGGTACGTAAAATGATATACATTTGTGATAGTACCGCACATTTTTAGGTTGCCCTGTGTAGATAGTAGCCCCTGAGACTCTGGTTGTCGCCGAGAACGGTGACAAACAGAGGATCGTAGTCCCAGGTAATAACCATACCGCTTTTATGTGCAGGTGGTGGAATCTCCGGTGGCTAGTCGGACTAATGAGTTTGCCGAACTAAAGTGGCAACTGGATGCGGTAGATGCCGACATCGAGCTTGTCAACAAGTGGCTTGACACGGCACAGGGTAAGTGATGTTTTATGGTGAATGTCACATAGTGAGAGCAGCATGATGCCATTATCTTTAATATGTTGTGACTGCAGATGGAGCGGCCATCGTGGAGACCCTTCGGGCGGAACTTGCCCGAGCCAAAGAACAAGCAAGGAGTAGTAATGTGGCTGCTTTGAAGACGGCCGAAGAATTAAGAGCCGAGAAGGCCGCGCATTGCGAGAGCAAAGATAAAATGGCCAAGATGGCTGTAAAGTTAAAAGACACTGCCGACCATTGCTAGTTCCTTGAAGAAGAAAACCAAGCGAAGGCGGCGGACCTTGAAAAGGCCACGATGGTGACCAAAGACACCCGCTCTGCCATGAGAGCGAAGAAGGAGGAGCTACGTGAAGCCGGTGATATTGTGGTTGGGAAGCCCTTTATGCTGCGGAGGAAGTTCGGAGATCTGCGGTATGCCCCTCTGGATCGGCTGTGGAGTTCGGCAAACGCATATCTGGACTTGACGGCGAGCGTTGTCGATGCGGCCGAATACTTCTGAGATCAAACAGATCGTGAAGTTGACAAGCTATTCTGGTTGCAATTTAACTTTCCAGAGCGTCCACTTCCACTGACTGATCAGCTTGCCGAATGGGCCGAACTCAATAGGTTGTCCGGACTCGCAATGAGGTCTATTGTGGATCATCTGTGGCCGGAGAGGCCGAAGCTGAGCAAATATTTTAGCTTGGTGTAGCAGTTCCTTGGTGCGGTGTCGCGCATTAATGCGATGAAGAGGTCGGCGTGCATAGAAGGCTCGCGGATGGCCCTTACCCGTGTCAAAGCATACTGGGCGGAGATGGATGCCACCACTGTTGCGGCGCAGGGTTCGGCCATAGGCCGAGTGGCTGCCGAGCACTATTTTGAAGAAGTTCTTGAGGGTGCTCGTGTTGGAAATATGCCCTAGAGGCAATAATGAAATGGTTATTATTGTATTTCCTTGTTCATGATAATTGTCTATTGTTCATGCTATAATTGTATTAACCGGAAACCGTAATACATGTGTGAATACATAGACCACAACATGTCCCTAGTAAGCCTCTAGTTGACTAGCTCGTTGATCAATAGATGGTCATGGTTTCCTGACCATGGACATTGGATGTCATTGATAACAGGATCACATCATTAGGAGAATGATGTGATGGACAAGACCCAATCCTAAGCCTAGCACAAGATCGTATAGTTCGTCTGCTAAAGCTTTTCTAATGTCAAGTATCATTTCCTTAGACCATGAGATTGTGCAACTCTCGGATACTGTAGGAATGCTTTGGATGTACCAAACGTCACAACGTAACTTGGTGGCTATAAAGGTGCACTACAGGTATCTCCGAAAGTGTCTGTTGGGTTGGCATGAATCGAGACTAGGATTTGTCACTCCGTGTGACGGAGAGGTATCTCTGGGCCCACTCGGTAATGCATCATCATAATGAGCTCAATGTGACTAATGAGTTAGCCATGGTATCATGCATTACGGAACGTGTAAAGAGACTTGCCGGTAACGAAATTGAACGAGGTATTGGGATACCGACGATCGAATCTCGGGCAAGTAACATACCAATAGACAAAGGGAATTCTATACGTGATTGACTGAATCCTTGACATCGTGGTTCATCGGATGAGATCATCGTGGAACATGTGGGAGCCAACATGGGTATCCAGATCCCGTTGTTGGTTATTGACCAGAGAGATGTCTCGGTCATGCTTGCATTATTCCCAAGCCCGTAGGGTCTACACACTTAAGGTTCGATGATGCTAGGGTTATAGGGAAAGTATGTGCGCGGTTAACGAATGTTGTTCGGGGTCCTGGATGAGATCCCGGACGTCATGAGGAGTTCCGGAATGGTTCGGAGGTGAAGATTGATATATTGGACGAAGGGTTTTGGAGTCCGGAAGTGTTTCGGAGGTACCGGGTGATGACCAGCATGACCGAAAGGTGTTTCGGGAGCCCCGACAAGTGTTGGGGGGCTTCATGGGCCAAGGGAAGGGGGCAAACCAGGCCACTAAGGGGCCGTGCGCCCCCCTCACCTATTCCCACATGACCAGGGGGTTTGGGGCGCCCCATCTAGGGTTCCCACCTCCTGGCTTGGGGGCCAAGTCACCCAAGGGGGAGATCCCATCTGCCCTGGCCGACCCCCCTAGGGGAAACCCTAGGGAGCCTCCTCATGCCCTTGCCGCTATATATGGTGGAGGTTTTGGGGCTGCAGACAACACGAGTCTCTCTCTCCCAAGGCACAACCCTACCTCTCTCCCTCCTCGTCTCTTGTAGTGCTTCGCGAAGCCCTGCTGGAGTACCGCGCTCCTCCACCACCACCACGCCGTCGTGCTGCTGCTGGACAGAGTCTTCCCCAACCTCTCCCTCTCTCCTTGCTGGATCAAGGCATGGGAGACGTCACCGGGCTGCACGTGTGTTGAACGCGGAAGCGCCGTTGTTCGGTGCTTAGATCGGAATCGACCGCGATCTGAATTGCTACGAGTACGACTACCTCATCCGCGTTCAAGTAATGCTTCCGCTTAGCGATCTACAAGGGTATGTAGATGCAATCCCCTTCCCCTCGTTGCTAGATTACTCCATAGATTGATCTTGGTGATGCGTAGAAAATTTTAAATTTCTGCTATGACCCCCAACAGTGGCATCATGAGCTAGGTCTATGCGTAGATTCTATGCACGAGTAGAACACAAAGTAGTTATGGGCGATGATTTGTTCAATTTGCTTGCCGTTACTAGTGTTATCTTGATTCGGCGGCATTGTGGGATGAAGCGGCCTGGACCGACCTTACACGTACACTTACGTGAGACAGGTTCCACCAACTGACATGCACTTGATGCATAAGGTGGCTGGCGGGTGTCTGTCTCTCCCACTTTAGTCGGATCGGATTCGATGAAAAGGGTCTTTATGAAGGGTAAATAGCAATTGGCATATCACTATTGTGGTTTTGCATAGGTAAGAAACGTTCTTGCTAGAAACCCATAGCAGCCACGTAAAACATGCAAAACAATTAGAGGACGTCTAACTTGTTTTTGCAGGGTATGCTATGTGATGTGATATGGCCAAAAGGATGTGATGAATGATATATGTGATGTATGAGATTGATCATGTTCTTGTAATAGGAATCACGACTTGCATGTCGACGAGTATGACAAACGGCAGGAGCCATAGGAGTTGTCTTAATTTATTTATGACCTGCATGTCAATGAAAACGCCATGTAATTACTTTACTTTATTGCTGACCGTAGCCATAGTAGTAGAAGTAATAGTTGGCGAGGCTTTATTGGCCATATCATGTCACTTTATGATTTGCATGTGATGTTTGTCATGTTTACATCTTATTTGCTTAGAACGACGGTAGCATAAATAAGATGATCCCTCGCAATAATTTCAAGAAAGTGTCCCCCCTAATTGTGCACCGTTGCTAAGGTCCGTTGTTCCGAAGCACCACGTGATGATCGGGTGTGATAGGTTCTAACGTTCGCATACAACGGGTGTAAGCTAGATTTACACATGCAATACACTTAGGTTAACTTGACAAGCCTAGCATGTACAAACATGGCCTCGGAACACGGAAGACCGAAAGGTCGAACATGAGTCGTATAGTGGATACGATCGACATGAAGATGTTCACCGATAATGACTAGTCCGTCTCACGTGATGATCGGACACGACCTAGTTGACTCAGATCATGTATCACTTAGATGACTAGAGGGATGTCTATCTAAGTGGGAGTTCACTGAATAATTTGATTAGATGAACTTAATTATCATGAACATAGTTAAAAGGTCTTTGCAAATGATGTCGTAGCTCACGCTTTGGTTCTACTGTTTTAGATATGTTCCTAGAGAAACTTTAGTTGAGAGTTGACAGTAGAAATTATGCGGACTGGGTCCATGAACTGAGGATTGTCCTCATTGCTGCACAGAAGGGTTATGTCCTTAATGCACCGCTCAGTGTGTTGAACCTCGAGCATCGTCTGTCGATGTTGGGAAACATCTGACATACACGTTTTGATGACTACGTGATAGTTCAGTGCGTAATACTAACGGTTTAGAATTGTGGCACCAAAGACGTTTTTGAAACATCGCAGAACATATGAGATGTTCCAAAGACTGAAATTGGAATTTCAGACTAGTGCCCACGTCAAGAGGTATGAGACCTCTGACAAGTTTATTAAGCCTGCAAACTAAGGGAGAAAAACTCAATCATTGAGAATGTGCTCAGATTGTCTGAGTACTGCAATCGCTTGAATCGAGTGGGAGTTAATCTTCCAGATGAGATAGTGATGGTTCTCCATAGTCACTGCCACCAAGCTATTGGAGCTTCGTGATGAACTATAACATATCAGGGATAGACATGATGATCCTTGAGCAACTCGCGATGTTTGACACCGCGAAAGTAGAAATCAAGTAGGAGCATCAATTGTTGATGGTTAAACCACTAGTTTCAAGAAGGGCAAGGGAAAGAAGGGATACTTCATGAGACGGCAAATCAGTTGCTGCTCTAGTGAAGAAACCCAAGGTTGAACCAAACCCGAGACTAAGTGCTTCTATAATGAGGGGAACGGTCACTAAAGCAGAACTACCCTAGATACTTGGTAGATGAGAAGGCTGGCAAGGTCGACATAAGTATTTTGGATATACGTCATATTATTGTGTACTTTACTAGTACTCCTAGTAGCACCAGGGTAATAAATACCAGTTTGGTTGCTAAGTGTTAGTAACTCGAAATAAAAGGCTGCGGAGACTAGCTAAAGGTGAGATGACGATATGTGTTGGAAGTGTTTCCAAGGTTGATGTGATCAAACATCGCACGCTCCCTCTACCATCGGGATTGGTGTTAAACCGAAATAATTGTTATTTGGTGTTTGCATTGATCATAGACATGATTGGATTATGTTTATCGCCACACGGTTATTCATTTAAGGAGAATAATGGTTACTCTGTTTATTTGAATAATACCTTCAATGGTCTTGCACCTAAAATGAATGGTTTATTGAATGTCGATCGTAGTGATACACATGTTCATGCCAAAAGATATAAGATAGTAATGATAGTACCACATACTTGTGGCACTGCCGTTTGAGTCATGTTGGTATAAAACGCATGAAGAAGCTCCATGTTGATGGATCTTTGGACTCACTCGTTTTTGAAAAGATTGAGACATGCGAACCATGTCTATTGGTAGATATGCATGAAGAAACTCCATACAGATGGATCATTTGGACTCACTTGATTTTGAATCACTTGAGACATGCAAATCATACCACATGAGCAAGATGACTGAAAGGCCTCGTTTTCAGTAAAATGGAACAAGAAAGCAACTTGTTGGAAGTAATACATTTTCATGTGTGCAGTCCAATGAGTGCTGAGGCACGCAGTGGATATCGTTATGTTCTTACTTCACAGATGATTTGAGTAGATGCTGAGTATATTTACTTGATGAAACACAAATCTGAATTATTGAAAGGTTTAAGTAATTTCAGAGTGAAGTTGAAGATCATTGTGACAAGATGATAAAATGTCTATGATATGATCACAGAGATGAATATCTGAGTTACGTGTTTGGCACACAATTAAGACATTGTGGAAATTGTTTCACAACTAATACCGCTTGGACCACCATAGTGTGATGGTGTGTCCGAACATCATAACTGCACCCTATTAGATATGTTGCATACCATGATGTCTCTTATCGAATTACCACTATCGTTTATGGGTTAGGCATTAGAGACAACCGCATTCACTTTAAATAGGGCACCACACAATTCCGTTGAGATGACACCGTATGAACTATGGTTTAGAGAAACCTAAGCTGTTGTTTCTTAAAAGTTTGGGGTTGCGATGCTTATGTGAAAAAGTTTCAGGATGATAAGCTCGAACCCAAAGCGGATAAATGCATCTTCATAGAATACCCAAAAATAGTTGGGTATACCTCCTATTTCAGATCCGGAAGCAAAAGTTATTGTTTCTAGAAACGGGTCCTTTCTTGAGGAAAAGTTTCTCTCGAAAGAATTGAGTGGGAGGATGGTGGAGACTTGATGAGGTTATTCAACCGTCACTTCAACTAGTGTGTAGTAGGGCACAGGAAGTTGTTCCTGTGGCACCTACACCAATTGAAGTGGAAGCTTATGATAGTGATCATGAAACTTTGGATCAAGTCACTACAAAACCTCATAGGTCGACAAGGATGTGTACTACTTCAGAGTGGTACGTAATCCTGTCTTGGAAGTCATGTTGCTAGATAACAATGAACCTACGAGCTATGGAGAAGCGATGGTGGGCCCGGATTCCGACGAATGGCTCGAGGCCATAAAATCCGAGAGAGGATCCATGTATAAAACAAAGTATAGACTTTGAAAGAACTACTTGATGGTCGTAAGGCTGTTGGGTGCAGATGGATTTTAAAAGGAAGACGGACAATGATGGTAAGTGTCACCATTAAGAAAGCACGACTTGTCGTTAAGATGTTTCCCGACGAGTTCAAGGAGTTGACAACGATGAGACTTTCTCACTCGTAGCGATGCTAAGAGTCTGTTGGAATTATGTTAGCAGTTACTACATTATTTATGAAATCTTGCAGATAGGATGTCAAAACATTGTTTCCTCGATGATTTTCTTGAGGAAAGGTTGTATGTGATACAACCAGAAGGTTTTGTCAATCCTGAAAGATGCTAACAAGTATGCAAACCTCCAGCAATCCTTCTAAGGACTGGAGTAAGCATCTCGGAGTTGGAATGTACACTTTGATGAGATGATCAAAGATTTTGGGTTTATACAAAGTTTATGAGAAACTTGTATTTCCAAAGAAGTGAGTGGGAGCACTATAGAATTTTTGATGAGTATTTGTTGTTAACATATTGTTGATCAGAAATGATGTAGAATTTCTGGAAAGCATGCAGGGTTATTTGAAAAGTGTTTTTAAATGGAAAACCTGGATTAAGCTACCTTAACATTGAGCATCAAGATCTATAAGGATAGATCAAAAACGCTTAATATTACTTTCAAATGAATACATACTGTGACAAGATTTTGAAGGAGTTCAAAATAGATCAGCAAAGAAGGAGTTCTTGGCTGTGTTACAAGGTGTGAGTATTGAGTAAGACTCAAGACCTGACAACGGCAGAAGAGAGAGAAAGGACGAAGGTCGTCCCCTATGCTTTAGACGTAGGCTCTACAGTATGCTTTGCTGTGTACCGCACGTGAAGTGTGCCTTGTCATGAGTTAGTCAAGGGGTACAAGAGTGATCCAGGAATGGATCACATGACAACGGTCAAACTTATCCTTAGTAACTAGTGGAATAAGGAATTTTCTCGATTATGGAGGTGGTAAAAGAGTACATCGTAAAGGGTTATGTCGATGCAAACTTTGACACTAATCTGGATGACTCTGAGTAGTAAACCGGATTCGTATAGTAGAACAGTTATTTGGAATAGCTCCAAGTAGCGCATGGTAGCTGCATCTACAATATGACATAGAGATTTATAAAGCACACATGGATCTGAAAGGTTCAGACTCATTGACTAATAAACCTCTCTCACAGGCAAGATATGAACAAACACCATGGGTGTTGGATTCATTGCAATCACATAGTGATGTGAACTAGATTATTGACTCCAGCGCAAGTGGGAGACTGTTGGAAATATGCCCTAGAGGCAATAATAAAATAGTTATTATTGTATTTCCTTGTTCATGATAATTGTCTATTGTTCATGCTATAATTGTATTAACCGGAAACCGTAATACATGTGTGAATACATAGACCACAACATGTCCCTAGTAAGCCTCTAGTTGACTAGCTCGTTGATCAATAGATGGTCATGGTTTCCTGACCATGGACATTGGATGTCATTGATAACAGGATGACATCATTAGGAGAATGATGTGATGGACAAGACCCAATCCTAAGCCTAGCACAAGATCATATAGTTCGTCTGCTAAAGCTTTTCTAATGTCAAGTATCATTTCCTTAGACCATGATATTGTGCAACTCCCGGATACCGTAGGAATGCTTTGGGTGTACCAAACGTCACAACGTAACTGGGTGGCTATAAAGGTGCACTACAGGTATCTCCAAAAGTGTCTGTTGGGTTGGCATGAATCGAGACTGGGATTTGTCACTCTGTGTGACGGAGAGGTATCTCTAGGCCCACTCGGTAATGCATCATCATAATGAGCTCAATGTGACTAATGAGTTAGCGACGGGATCATGCATTACGGAACGAGTAAAGAGACTTGCCAGAAACGAGATTGAACAAGGTATTGGGATACCGACGATCGAATCTCGGGCAAGTAACATACCGATAAACAAAGGGAATTGTATACGGGATTGACTGAATCCTTGACATCGTGGTTCATCTGATGAGATCATCGTGGAACATGTGGGAGCCAAAATGGGTATCCAGATCCCGCTGTAGGTTATTGACCAGAGAGATGTCTCGGTCATGTCTGCATTATTCCCGAGCCCGTAGGGTCTACACACTTAAGGTTCGATGATGCTAGGGTTATAGGGAAAGTATGTACGCGGTTACCGAATGTTGTTCGGAGTCCCGGATGAGATCCCGGACGCCACGATGAGTTCCGGAATGGTCCGAAGGTGAAGATTGATATATTGGACGAAGGGTTTTGGAGTCCGGAAGTGTTCCGGAGGTACCGGGTGATGACCAGCATGACCGAAAGGTGTTTCGGGAGCCCCGGCAAGTGTTGGGGGGCTTCATGGGCCAAGGGAAGGGGGCCAAACCAGCCCACTAAGGGGATGTGCGCCCCCCTCACCTATTCCCACGTGACCAGGGGGTTTGGGCCGCCCCATCTTGGGTTCCCACCTCCTGGCTTGGGGGGCAAGTCACCCAAGGGGGAGATCCCATCTGCCCTGGCCGTCCCCCCCTAGGGGAAACCCTAGGGCGCCTCCCCTTGCCCTTGGCACTATATTTAGTGGAGGTTTTGGTGCTGCAGATGACAGGAGTCTCTCTCTCCGAAGGCGCAGCCCTACCTCTCTCCCTTCTCGTCTCTTGTAGTGCTTGGCGAAGCCCTGCTGGAGTATCGCGCTCCTCCACCACCACCACGCCGTCGTGCTACTGCTGGACGGAGTCTTCCCCAACCTCTCCCTCTCTCCTTGCTGGATCAAGGCATGGGAGACGTCACCGGGCTGCACGTGTGTTGAACACGGAGGCGCCGTTGTTCGGCGCTTAGATCGGAATCGACCGCGATCTGAATCGCTACGAGTACGACTACCTCATCCGCATTCTAGTAATGCTTCCGCTTAGCGATCTACAAGGGTATGTAGATGCACTCCCCTTCCCCTCGTTTCTAGATTACTCCATAGATTGATCTTGGTGATGCGTAGAAAATTTGAAATTTCTGCTACGATCCCCAACAACTCGTTTGATAGAGGCCCAGTGCTCGAAGAATATTATGTTTGAGTGACATGTATTCCCATTGTAAAAACAATGTTTTATAAAATTTATCAAGGTTGTATTTATACTTTTGCCCAAAAGTAATATGATGCCTCCGGTGCGGCCGTTTATGTATATATGTATATAACCTGAAAGATTGCAGTCATCGGCTTCAGCCCCCACACATATAATGCGGGGGTGTTCACAGAAGATGTGTGTTCACTTAATCCAACGTCTTGGTCCTATTAAGGAGGTGATAGTGCAGCGAACTAGGCAACCGGACTATAATGCTTTAACACTTTCACTTAGCCAGAGGAGTTTGACAGTGGGGCTACTATATAGCCCCTGGTGGCTCCGCACTCACCCGAATTTGGGGTGCATACATGCCTGGCCAGGAAACGGTCCTTTGTTAAGGCGGAGGAATTCTAAGATTCCTATAGGTCATCGAGTGGTTGACCAGTCTCACGCTATATCCTGATAGTCAGTTTTCGGCTTTCTCTACTGAGGTGCTCGTCCGGATGAACCAGGGCACAATCGCCGTAGTTCTCCTAGTGCCGCCTTAGCCGATAGAGCGGAACGTAAGGCTACAAAACACAGGAGCTGGGCAAACCCAACATTTGACCAGAGACATGATTCGGAGCTGATGCATATAATGCCAAACTCGCGACGCCGAACACTCCCTAAGGTATTCGGTCTTTATGGTGTAAACCAGGCCTAAACAGTGCCCTTTGTAAGAAGGCCCTGGTGTCCAAGTACGTGCATTATTCTGACGTGGCCACATGCCAAGACGTCAGCATCCTTCTCAATTGTACTGAGAATCCGAGGGATGTGTATCAACAAGAGACAGTAAAAAAGGTTGACGCATGGGTCTTAATCTAAAAAGAATCCTTGGAACGGGTCCCTGCTGCACGTCTGCGCCTGTGTCTCCGTTGTGCCGTATCCTGGACGGGTGTAGCACGATGGTCATCTGTAAAAGAGAGGAACTTAGGTGAAAAGTTGTCGTGCAAAATGGTAGGTTTAAAGAAACCATGTACAATTCAAGATGAGTAAAAATTGCCACTTGTCTGCGCGTGTTGAGCCCCTTGTATTTGTAATTGGGGTGTGGCCATCAAACCTATATGAATTACGTATAGCTGCGCCGAACTCGTCTAACCGTGTCCGTGGTCTTGACAACCTATCGAATGCTTTAGTTGGTGAGGCCGTTTTAGTGTGCGGCTGCCAAGGCAGCCGCACTCTCTTCGGCGCGCAGGGATCGCTCAATATTTCCATTTATTGTAATGATGCCATGTGGACCGGGCATCTTAAGCGTGAGGGAAGCGTAATGCGGTATTGCATTAAAGCGAGCGAAAGCTTCACGTCCAAGTAGTGCTTGATAGCCACTTTGGAACGGCACAATGTGGAAGGTTAAATTTTTGCTATGGAAGTTATCGGGGAAGCCGAATATAACCTCTAGTAGCAGGGAGCCCGTGCAATGAGCCTCTGGGCCTGGCGTTACTACTTTAAAGGTAGTATTGCTGTGGCAAATTTTCGTTGGGTCTATCCCCATTTTGCGGACTGTGTCCTGATATATCAGGTTTAGACTGCTGCAACCGTCCATCAGGACTCGTGTGAAGTGGTATCCATCAATTATTGGATCTAATACCAAGGCAGCCCATCCTGCACGCCAGATACTTGCCGAGTAATCCTGATGGTCGAAGGTGATCAGTTGAGACGGCCAGTGGCAGAACTCCGCGGTGATAGGCCCTTGGGCATATTTATTTGGGAGTGCCGCTTTGTTTCTCCCCTTTATCACGTGTAACACGTTTACTGTTTTGACTTCTGGTGGAAATTTCTTCTGTTCCCCAGTGCTTTGCTTGCGAGGCTCATCCTCGTCTTCGCTTGGTGTATCCTGCCCCTTATGTTCGGCGTTGAGCTTGCCGGACTGCTTGAAGACCCAACATTCTCTATGGGTATATTTGCAGGTTTATCGGGGGTGCTATCGATCTGACATATTTGGTCCAGAATTTAGTTTAGGCTGGACAATTCATCTCTGGTGCCTTTAGAGGGCGGCTTTTGCTGACCTGGCCGAGAGCTTCTGAATCCGGCGTTTACCGCCATGCTCTTCGGGTTGTCTTCTTTATTCCAGCGCTTATTATTTTTGTTGCGTCGTGATTTCCTATTTTCATCTCTAACTTCGGATGTACTTGGGTCGCTGGTGCTGCATCAGGCTAGCCAGCTGTCCTCACCCGCGCAAAAGCGGGTCATGAGGCTTGTTAATGCTGCCATTGTTCTCGGCTTTTCTTGACCGAGGTGTCTGGCGAGCCACTCATCTCGAACGCTATGCTTGAAAGCTGCTAAGGCTTCAGCGTCCAGACAATCGACTATTTGGTTCTTTTTAGTGAGGAACCTGTTCCAAAGTTTTCGGGCTGACTCGCTGGGCTGTTGAGTTATATGACTTAAATCGTCTGCATCCAGTGGTCGGAGATATGTCCCTTGAAAATTTGCCCGAAAGGCGTCTTCGAGCTCTTCCCAGCTTCCGATGGAGTTTTTGGGGAGGCTTTTAAGCCAGTGCCGAGCTGGCCCTTTGAG
Source organism: Triticum dicoccoides (assembly GCF_002162155.2). NCBI lineage: Eukaryota > Viridiplantae > Streptophyta > Magnoliopsida > Poales > Poaceae > Triticum > Triticum dicoccoides. The sequence goes on from NC_041388.1 coordinate 266,606,392, forward strand.
CTTGAGGGGTAAGTATTTGATGGCGTGGAGATCATATCCTCGAGCCATATGGATATGGAGGATGTAGTCCTCAATCCAGACCCCAGGGTCTGTTGTTCCGTCGTACGCCTCGATGTTTACGGGTTTGAATCCCTCTGGAAATTCATGGTCCAGCACCTCATCGGTGAAACATAGGGGGTGTGCGGCACCCCTGTATCTGGGTGTACCGTGGTGTTCGGATGTTTGTTGTGTTGCATTGTATGTTGGAGCGCGCCTGCGTGGTCCATAGATGGATCTGGTTGCGCCGTCCTTTTGATGCGAGCCCTTGCGCGGATCGCGTACTGGTTTATGTGCGGCGTCGTTTGCCGTTTTATGTTGGCTATGAGGTCGTCTATCCGACCGGATGGCCGTTTTATTTTTTAATTGTGGAGGATCTAAGGCCTCCTCATCAAATTCAGGTAGCAACTTTCACTTCGGATAGCTCTTGGTGTGGCAATTACTGTCGTATTTCGCTGCAGTGTTGAGGACTTCACTCCATTTGATTTTGAGTGTATCTTGTGCAGCCTTGAGCCTTTGCTTCTGTTTTTTCAGACTCCTCGCCGTGGAAACAAGCCTTGGGCGTTATGTTGCTCCTAGCGCCTGTCCGGTGTGATGTCGTCCGGACTGTTATCTTCGACGGGGTTGGGTTGTTCGGCTTGATTTTTCGTGTTGTCGTGGTCGGGCAATGGTTCACCCTGCTCTAACGCTGGGTCTATATGATCATTGTTTCTGCCGAGGCGGGATTTGGAGCAGCGTTTACGCCGCCGCTTTGACTGCTTCTCGAGGGAACCACCCTTCGCTACGTCCTTCCGTTCCTCGTTGTTCTTTTCTTTGGGTGTGTCCACCATGTATACGTCATGTGATGAAGTGGGCGTCCAGTGCCCTGTGGGCAGTGGTTCCTCTTCACCTTCCGCATCATCGTCCATACCGTCAATGTCTTTGGAGTAGAAGTTGAGCATGTCGGTTAAGTCATCGACAGTGGCTACTAAGTGGGTGGTGGGTGGGCGGCGAATTTCTTCGTCATCCGCATCCCAATCCTGCCAGACATAGTTCGGCCAGGACTCTCCTGACAAGGAGACCTTAACGAGTTCAGTATGTCACCAAAGGGCGAGTGCTGAAAAATAACCGCGGAGGTAAACTCCATGATCGGCGCCCAATCAGATTCGACAGGAATGGGCACAGGCGGTTCGGAGTCCGTGGCCGGAGAAGGATCCGGCAGTTTGGCAACACGGCTCTCGTGAAGGGTAAGGTCGATATTTGGCTCGATCGCCGCTGAGGGTACGGCCTCCGTGGCGGGGTCTATCCACCCGTCCATGGATGGCGCGATTGGCTCCGAATTGAGGGTTAGAGCGGTTGACGGTGCGATCTCCTGAACACTGTCTGATGGTAGAGCTAAATCATACTCATCGTGACCGTGCGACGCACAAGGCAGGGGCTCGAATCCGTCGAAGATCAAGTCTCTGCGGATATCGGCTGTGTCATTTAATCTTCCAAACCTAATCTGGTGGCCAGGGGCGTAACTTTCGATCTGCTCCAGATGGCCAAGCGAGTTGGCCCGCAGTGTGAAGCCGCTGAACTCAAAGATCTGTCCGAGGAGAAAAGTCTCACCCTGGACTGCATCGCTATCGATGATAGTAGGATCCATCAAGCCTAGCGGCAACGACACAGATGAACTCTCAATGAAAGCACCAATGCCGGTGTCAAAACCGGCGGATCTCGGGTAGGGGGTCCCGAACTGTGCGTCTAAGGAGGATGGTAATAGGAGGCAGGGGACACGATGTTTTACCCAGGTTCGGGCCCTCTTGATGGAAGTAAAACCCTACGTCCTGCTTGATTTATTCTTGATGATATGAGTATTACAAGATTTGATCTACCACGAGATCGGAGAGGCTAAACCCTAGAAGCTAGCCTATGGTATGATTGTATGTTGTTCTACGGACTAAAACCCTCCGGTTTATATAGACACCGGGAGGGGCTAGGGTTACACAAGGTCGGTTACAAAGGAGGAGATATACATATCCGCATTGCCTAGATTGCCTCCCACGCCAAGTAGAGTCCCATCCGGACATGAGACGAAGTCTTCAATCTTGTATCTTCATAGTCCAGCAGTCCAGCCAAAGAATATAGTCCGGCTGTCCGGAGACCCCCTAATCCAGGACTCCCTCAGTTGGGATGAAATAATTCACATACATGTTGTCTAAGTATATAGGATGGCATGATATAATTGACATAATTGATTCATATACTAAGCAGCTGGCACTCGCATGTATGATCTCTAAACTAAGCAGATAGAATTCAATATTGTGCACATGATGTCTAAACTAAGCAATGCAAGACACCATATGCATCATATGAGAAATATAAACATTGCAACTTATGGCATACACCTCAGGTGGGATATAGGACTGGTCATCTATCTCCGAATCCTCCTCTGAGGAGCTCCCTGTAACCATCGAGATATACGATTCAACAGGTACCATTGCCTGCTCTGAAGACCTTGTTTTCACTCCAGATTTTTCCATAACCGGCTCAAATGGCTGATACACATGAAGAGTAGTTCAATATAAACAGATTGTCGACAAATCGAATACGTAATGAAAAAAAGATGGCATGAGATAATTCACATATATGATGCCTGGCTCCATGGCGGTGCATAATTCACATATATGATAACTCGCTGAAAAACATGGCATTGCATAATTAACATATCTGATATAGAAAGCAAACAGGAGGCATTCACACAAAGCATGTCTAATCTAAGCAGATGGCATGGCAATGCAAGACTCCACATGCATGATATGAGCAATATAACCCAGCCAAGTTAGAGCATGCACCTTCGG
>NC_041388.1:266609523-266624149 GCF_002162155.2 Triticum dicoccoides
ATCTGCATCGACAGGTAGCACTGACTGCTCAAAAGACCTTGTTTTCACTCCAGATTTTTCCCATCACCGAGTCAAATGGCTGATGCACAGGAAGAGTAGATGAATGTATAAACATTGTTGACAAATGGAATATATTATGGAAAAAATATGGCATGATACAATTCACATATGCGATGACTGGCTAAACAGGATGGCATTGCATGATTCACGTATATGATGCCTGGCTAAAGAAGATGGCATTGCATTATATTCGCACGCAACGGTCTTCTCTTTTTCTCTACATGTTCAGTATGATTGTGTACAATATCTGACATGCATAATAAAAAATAGTTAGCTTTTGTAAGGCCTAAGGGGTGCATGCAAAAATCAAAACTGATGGTAGCAAACGAGTGGATGGATCCAAAACTAATGATAGCAGGTAGATTATAGCTTCAGTTTAAAAAGATAGACAATGGATCATCTATTGTTTGTTGCCCACCCAACATGAACCACATAGAAGACCCCAGATGAACCATATAGTAGACAAATACTATTCGTTGCTGGCTCGATATGAGACCCATGGGCAATTCAAAACTCAAGATTGAACGATAAAGTAGCAGGTAATAATAACCGATTCAAAACACGAAAGACTGCTACCTCTCTTCCGGAACTATGTAGTCCTCAGGTTCATCTGCTCAGTTGATGATGGTAATGCAGTTGGCGTGGCTGCCGGCAACGGGGAAGATGATCTGAGGCGGCGAAAGGAAGTCTGCAGGGGGGATCTCTGCTGCAGTGAACGCTTGTGTCGATGGCGCACCTCAGGTGGGTGGATGACGGCACGGCAGGAGTAGGACATAACACACAGAGTTTTCTTTGACGCCTATCTGAAAATGAAGTAAATTTGTAAGGGCTCCTTAGAATTGGAGGATTCTATAAATGCAGGGACAGGAAAAACACAGGAATGTGATAGGAATGCACATGCAAAACAGAGCATTTGGAAACATAGGATTTCAGTCAACCTGGGTGTTTGGCTCACATGAATTGGAAGAACAGAGGAATGGAGAAACAAAGTGATGCGACGAGTGTACAACCTCTTTGGCATAGCCTTGTGGACCTCAGCATCATTGGGTTGGACGTGGAGGATGGTGATGATGCTGGTGTGACTGTCGGAGGCGGGGAAGAAGATCTGAGGCCTCTGGAAACGGCGTCGAGGGTACTACTCCGCTGTGATGGATGGTTCCGTCGTTGGAGTAGCTCCGCTAAGGTGTACGGCGACGAGGCTGAAGCATGACAAGACAGACAATGTTAATCTGAAGTGGGACCCTAATATCATCTGCAATAGATGATGTAAAATACATCACCAAAAAGTGCTAGATGTAAAACGCATCAGCCGCGCCACGGCCGCTCCGACAGATGTTGTAAGTACTGTTCACTCTGAACTTAACTGAAGAAAATGAACTTCACAGTCAAAACTGAATTTTACTGTCGAAACTGATTGAACTAGTAATAGAGCGTTGCAATAGATGTTTAGGGCATTCGAGCACTAGTAGCAGAGAAGCAGTGATCTAAATCAGCAGACGCTCGAGCAAGGAACGCACTAGCAGAGAGCAAGTCGTGCAGTAGCACCGCGACCGAGTGCTAAAGCAGCAACTCCTGTAGCTGCCGGAGGTCGTGCAGCAGCAGCAGCACAAGCGAGAGCAAGATCAGAGCAGTAGCATGAACGAAAGCAGGAGCAGTGCAGCAGCACGACCGACAGCAAGAACGGAGCCACAACGCGAGTGAGAGCTGGAGCAGCTGCAGCTAGTGCCGTTGTGGAAGTCGCCGCCGAGGAAGCAACGGATCTGGGGAGAGACGCCATGGATGATGTGGCCGGCGACGGCGCCATCGATGGAGACACGCCATGTCTGCTCGGTATCGAGCACCGGCAGCCCCGTGAGATCATATAAAAGATAAAATGCAGCGGTGAGTGCAGAACCTTCTTGGTGGCGCCGAGTTGGCCTCGGCTTCATCGGAGGAATTGGTGAGGGTGCTGCGGTTCCGGTGGGGCAGGTCAAGACGGCTCTGTGGGGATTGAGGTGGCGCGATAGACGAGGCAACCGTCGGGGCAGCTCCTTGGAGGTGGAGGACGGGGCGGCTGATCCAGCGGGACGACGAGATCGACAACGGATCCTCATCCGGTCCAGTGGATGAGGGACGGCGAGACATTGCGGTGGACGACGTAGTCGGGGAAGAGTCTCTGGCTGGGCGGCGGTCGGGAGGCCGACGGAGGAGCATGGGGTTTCGCGGGTTTTGGCGGCCTCGATGTACGAATGGGGGGCGAAGGGGGAGGGGGAGCCAAGCTTAGGGACGCGCTTGTCTGAAATGTAGGGTAAGTTACCAGCGTACCCCCACCGGTTTTGACACCGCGACGTGCAGCTTCATTTCAGGCTGAGGGGTAGAAGGGGGATTTCGCGTGTCTGGGCTGCGGGAGCGATTTCGGATGAGGAGGGAGTTCTCGCGCGTGTCCAAATTTCGGGATAACAAGGCGCGGCGCGGGTTGAAGAAGCGGGAGTTTCAAAGCAGGTGAGACAAAAGATACTCGAGCTTGAAAATTTTAGGATAACAAGGTGCGGATTCCTTGTTCGGCAGAACAAACTTAACATGTAAAAAAACAATTCATACAAGACACAAGAGAGTCATGTCCCCTTTTACTATATTGCTATAGATGCCATTGAAAAAACTACAAGAAAAATGTAAAAAAAAATCGGGAGAACAAGATTACCCTGCACAGTACCAAATCTTTTCGCACTTCCCTCAACAACAGCAAAAAACAAATCAATTCCCACCAAAGAAAGAGTAATGTCCCTTTTTATATGATTACAGATGCCATGATCTCAAATTTCAATTTTTGAATCCACATTATGTTGAATTCGAATATATCGTTAGGTGACCTTGCGGTTTATAATTGATGTAGTCGTACATTTTGATCTTCCATCATATATGAACATTTTACTCCACCATGTGAACATATATATTGTCGTCTACCATATGGACTAAATTTGGATCAATTTTCCTTATTTGAATACGATTGTTGTCAAGTTATAAAATAATTTAAATATTATCTTGATAACAAAAAACATACATATAGCAGTAATCATATTTCACTATGAACTACATGTACCATACACTCTCCAATTCAAATATTTGTATCCATTTTATGTTGAATTCAAATCATAGTACATTATTGTTCTAGGTAGCGAGATGTTTGGGATAATCTAAACCCTGTTTTCATACGTATAATTTTTTGCTAAATTGGGACAAGTTTTGGTATAAGCCTCTTGCAAAACCGGAGATTCTCTCAACAGGCCTCATGGTTCTGAGAGGGAATGTGTCACCTTTGTGTGCGAAACGATATACGCTGCCTCCCCCTGATTTTATTTACAGAGGCAACATAGAACTATATGAGTGCCCTATTAAATTTTGGAATTATTTCGGGTTCATTTGGCCTTTTTATACATTAATTGAGTTTCTGGACTTTTAATGTGCATAATCTAAATATGAATTGCATGCACATGCTCCGGTGCACCAAAGTGGGTTGAAAAATCACATGTGTGTCCTTGGTTTAATTTCTAGGTCCCATGGAAGAAATGAGAATGAAATTCAAACATATTGGCGTCATGACTCAGACGAGAACATCGAGAAACTTTGATTTTAAATTCATGTAAATCCAAAACTCGCCTGGAAATCATGAAACTTGGCATGGTGTCATGTCATGGCACTAACATGTTGTGGTAAAAAAATTGGGCCGATTTGGAAGCTCGTGGTTCTAAGAGGGAATGTGCCACCTTTGAGTGTGAAACGATATACGCTGCCCCCCCCCCCTTGAGTTTCCTAACAAAGGCAACATAGAATTACATTAGTGCCCTGTTAAATTTTGGAATTATTCCGGGTTCATTTGTCATTTTTTATACATTAATTGAGTTTCTGGTCATTTAATGTGCATAAGTCAAATTTGAACTACAAGCACATGCTCTCGTGCACCAAAGTTGGTTGAAAAATCACATTTGTGTCCTCGGGTGAATTTCTAGGTCCCATGCAAGAAATGAGAATAAAATTAAAACATCTGGGCATCATGGCTCGGCCGAGAACATTGAGAAACTTGGTTTTAAAATTCTTGTAAATCCAAAACACGTCTGAAAATCATGAAACTTGGCATGGATGTTATGTCATGGTACTACCTGGTAAAAAAAATCTGAATATATTTTGGTATAAGCTTTTGCAAACCGAAGCTTCTCTCAAGAAGGCTCGTGGTTCTGAGAGGGAACGTGCCACCTTTGAGTGCGAAACGATATACGTTGTCCCCCTTGAGTTTATTTACAAAGGCAACATAGAACTACATGAGTGCCCTGTTAAATTTTGGAATTATTCAGGCTTCGTTTGGCCTTATTTACACATTAATTGAGTTTTTGGTCATTTAATGTGCATAATTCAAATTTGAACTACAAGCACATGCTCCCGTGCACCAAAGTTGGTTGAAAAATCACATTTGTGTCCTCGGGTAAATTTCTACTCCCTCCTTCCATCTATATAGGTCCTAATGCGTTTTTCGAGGCTAATTTTGACCAAACGTTAGAGCAATAATATATGACATGCAACTTACACAAAGCATACCTTCAATTTTGTATGTCAAAGGAGCTTCCAATAATATAATTTTCATAGTATACATATCATGTGCTATTAATCTTGTCAATAGTCAAAGGCTGTCTTGAAAAACACATTAGGCCCTATATAGATGGAAGGAGGGAGTAGGTCCCATGCAAAAAATGAGAATAAAATTCAAACATCTGGGCATCGTGGCTCGGTCGAGAACATTGAGAAACTTGGATTTAAAATCATGAAACTTGGCATGGTGTCATGTCATGGTAGTACCATGCAGTGGTAAAAAAATTGGCCGAATAGGAACAAATTTTGGTATAAGCTTCTTGCAAATCGGAGCTTCTCTCAAGAAGGCTCGTGGTTCTGGTAGGGAACGTGTCACCTTTGTGTGCATAATTCAAATTTGAAATACAAGCACATGTTCCAGTGCACCAAAGTTGGTTGAAAAATCACATGTGTGTCCTCGGGTAAATTTCTAGGTTCCATGCAAGAAATGGGAATGAAATTCAAAATTCTGGGTGTCGTGGATGGGTTGGAAACATTGAGAAACTTAGTTTTTTAATTCCTGTAAATCCAAAACACGCATGAAAATAATGAAACTTGGCTTGGTGCCATGACATGGCACCAACATGCTGTGGTAAATTTGCAGTCCGATTTGCGAAGGCGCACACATTAACAATCAACAAAGTCATTTTGGAACAAGTGCTGTCACGTTATAATCGGAAACACAAGTACTATTGAAACTATGGGCGTTCTACTTACTAGTACCATTTACGTGCCGCCACGTGTCCCCATTTTTTATTAGCTAGGAGGTGTCGTGCAGGGTAGCTATTTGAGTACGAGAGGCGTGCGATCAGACCCCTGCGCGTGCTTATCGGGAGGAGAGCCCTTTGACCTCCATCTGTCGTCCAGCTCTCTCCCAAGGTCTCCATTAATGGCGCCCGAGCCTCTGTTTAATGGCGTGGCTATGTCTCACTCGACTGAGATTTAAGAGATAAACAAGAAAATCTGAACGCACGGATCTTGATGTAAGATCAGACGGACCTATATAGCATCTACTGCGACTTATAGCAAGACTGATGAATATATAAGGACGATTAATTTTTCTTTTTTGATCAAAGAAGGGCTTGCCCCTTCTGATTTTCATTACTGAAAACCACCACAATTCACAAGAAGTTCAGCACAACTCCAGCCTAACACGAAGGACTAAAAGCTACCAGATTGAAATCGCAACATCCCAAGAGGCCAACGAAGGCCAAACATCCGCGCTAGAACCCATCATTTCACAACTGACGACACAATCCACATCCTAAACCGATTATTACATCAAAAGAAACCAGGAAATTAGTCTCCGCGGCGAGCGGCGATGAGCTCTTTCGTGTCCTCAAGACGCTTCTTGAGAACATCCACGGATTCCTCCACCAGCCTTTGGCGCTTGTTGCGGAGCAGGTCTGCACTTCGGACGATCTGCTCCCTCACCAGGTCGCGCTCAGCCCAGAGCCTCTCATTGCCCTCCCTTAGTTGCCGGATGATGTCGGTAGCCTATTCAAACGAGGCTATCATGTCATCATGCAACCTCGCTGAGCCAGAGATCTGATCCATCTGGCTATGGATGATCGCATGCATGCGCATGTAACAGTCGCCGCCTGCCCGCGAGAAATTTTCCCAGGCCGCCGCGGCGCGGTGGGACATCTCTGCTGCATTCATGGCGTGGCGGGACACCTCTGCTGCTTCCGCGGCACGGCGGGACCTTCGTGCTACTTCAGCAGCGCGGCGGGACCTCTGTGCTGCTACTTCCGCGCGGCGGGACATGTCGGTTGCTCTCGCAGCGAGGCGGGACATCTCTCGTGCTTCCGCTTCCATGCTCGCCTCTCCCTGGTGGCAATCTCTCGACCCAGAACTCACGCTGGCCATGGCAGACGCAAGGGAAGGATGCTGAATGACTTGTTTGTTTTTGTGGATGAGGAGTTGAGGAGGAATGTGTAGTCATCTTGGCATACTAGTATTTATAACCGAGTACTAATACGCTCCTAAGTGGGAAACCGTTTAGGTTGTGATCGGTGTGAACAGGTTTGCAATTCAATATAGCATGGAGTAAGTTGGAATGTGACGAGACGCAAGCTCAAAATTTATTGACTGTTCTAGTTTCGAAGTGCGGCACTATTCCCGGATGGAGTACTTCTTTTTTTACTCCCTCCTTTCCGGTTTTATAGGGCTTATCTCAAAATTTTAGTTTTTCCATTTTATAATAAGGCTCAATTTGGTTGTTCCCCAACACATGTTCAGATTCCAAGGTGCATTAAATCATTGCATGCAAGTATTAAGAGAAAATTGACCAATGCATGTACTTTATGCATGCATGCATTGCAATTAATGCATTAAACCTATCTCTCGGGACTTCTCGCACGCACCATCGTGCCACCTACAAAAACTTGTACTCTGAGTTTAGTAGTACGTTATACAAGAAGAGAAGAGGTGCACTCACGCACTCGTCCTCTCACACACGTGTCTGTTTTTTCTCGAAAAGGAGGATGATTACCCCCGGCCTCTGCATCTGGGAGTCACACACGCAAATTATTGAAATATATCGAGTGCAGTGCTTTGATGTGTCGCGTCAACTCGTACATCAACGAGAAGTTTGATTATCCTCTCCCTCGCGGACTTAACTGCACCTGCCTTTGGCTGTATGACAGGTTGGCCACACACCTGTAGGGCCCGCCTGTCATACACGCAAAGGCAGGAGTGTCCCTCCCTCACCCTGCGCGTGGTGGCTGGCAAGACTAGGAGAAGCTTTCACTACACACTCTCCCTCCCGCACGCGGTGGACATGCAGCAGTTCAATCGGTGTCAGATGGCCAGAAGCGTACTGTAGTACTCCTCCAGTGCAGTAGCAGATGGACACATGCACTGCATACCGATCACTGGAAGGAGTAGCAGAGAAAGCTATATATGCGGATAAATAGTTCCTTATAGTCAAGCGGACCCACGCTACTACTCTGTTCCAAAGACATGCACACCATCGAAATAGTCCATCTATATCAATATACACCGAGAGGGAATAATTTTTTTTACAAGAGAGGAAACAGTTCATCCATCCATAATGCCCTCCTGCTGGTGCAGCCTCTTCTTCTTCTTCTTCTTCTTCTTCTTATTCTTCTTCTTCTTCTTCTTCTTCTCATTCTCTTTGGGAGACGGCTTCGCAACAAGCTCTTTGGACCTTGCAGCTATCTCAAAACTCACATGAGCATCGAGGGCAACATATTTTATCTGCTCGTACGTCAAGGGATAATTCTCCCATCCAGACAACCTTAATGCCACCGTCTCGTCACCCTTCTGAAGATCTGTACCGAGCACAAAATTTGCTACGTCGAATAGGGATGGTGTCTGTTTATCACAAACTTCTACAGGAATTTTGATTCTGGTTTGTAGGCCAGTGATGCTTTTCAAATCAAGGTTGTACGGCTTCAGCTTCTGTTTGTCCCCTTCGATGGCTGCCCCACAGAAGTATACGTCCTCCCGAGACAAGAAATCGTGAAGCTCACGTGGTATGGAGGGCGAGTGTATGATGTGGTACACCAAAACATCATCGGCATAGCTAAAGGACGGCGACACAATGGATCTTCCCAGGGGCACGCTCCGTGTACTCTGCGTCGAGACCTATGACCCTCGTCTCTACCTTTTCGAGGGAGTTGGATACATTGTTGATCCACTGCCGAACAACCCTCGGGTGGACCGTGACGGTGGCAACTATGCGCATCGAGCCTTCGACAACGACATGTTGGACTCTAAAAAACCTGCATCTCGATCTCTTCCGCCATTTGGAACCGCTGGAATGGAGGGCTATGGTCTGGAGAATTAGGATTAGATGGCTAGTATAACTGAAGTAGTAGATGATTATTTAAAGAGGTTAAAACAATGTGGACGCAGTGGGGTTTGGATGCAAATGAAGACAAAGGAGAGGTGAAGAAGTCGAGGAGAATTGGTTCCCGATGGAGAAGTAAATGGGAGAAGTGGCATGCAGGCAGTTGATTAGACGGCTAGGTAGACTAAACGAAAAGGCTATGCGGGTAGACTGATGAGTCATACATGTTCGTGTACGTGCCCATCCTTCCTGATAGGTGGGACCTATGCATGCAAACAGATAAAAAAATGTCATGGATACAGAACATGGATAACACTATATATTAGTGTAGAATCTTTTTAGTACTTTGAATTTTGGCCACTACTTCTGATGTTTAGTAACTTTTCTGAATTTTGGCCACTACTACAGTAAGTTCAAGTGAGTAACTATAGTAACTTCAAGTGAGTAACTCCATTTCTGATTTTTTACATAAAACTAACCATGATATTTGTTCCTCTGTTCTGGTCATAATTATAATCTGATTGCTGAACCCTTAATCATTCTCATAATGTTTACATGATGCACAATTATATTGCCGTCAAAACTACTCCATACACACACTGTCGAAACTGACAAGATGGTGGTGGAGGTGGGAATAAATGTTTAGTATTGGTGCATTTTCTGTGCTTACAAAATTCAGATTGAATTTCACTACCAAAAGAAAAGAAGTGGAGATTAAATGTTGCTTTCCACTTACTTCACCTGTGTGTAACTCTTTTGGTGCATTTTCTGCAGAACCTATGTGTAGCTGCAGCATACAGGCCAGTTCATCAACTACTCGAAGAAGAAAAGGAGGTGGCATTTCCTTGCCTTTAGCATACAGGACAGTTCACTTAATGTCCTCTGGTGCTATATTTCTGAGAACATCCAAGTTTTTACTTATCACTTTGCTAGCATTCACAAGTCTATTAAAGCATGCATGTCTCTGTAGATCTTGCTGTGTACTCCAAGTAGATGGTGTGTAGCCTAGCAAAGGATATTAGTACTTGGTGCATCCTAAGTTTAAAACCACTCTAGATTTACAAGTGTTTACTGAAGATGACAAGTGTTTATTCAGTTCTAAATTTGAAGTAACTAGTAGACGAACAATAATCATCTTTTTCTGTATATGAAGAAGAATAAACCTAGCTAATTCAAATAATTCCAATTTTAGGGACATGTTTTTATCAACTCTTAGTTAAGGGGTTGTGGCAGTTTTCAGTTTTCAGTTTTGTGCTGCTTGAATTGATTCTACAGGAATATTTAGGGAAGAGTCATGGCTATGCTTAGCTCTCTGTAAAATGAATGACTGAAATTGGACAATTGGAAACTTTAGGTATGTTTGCAATTGGACAAATTGTGTATAAATCCAAATAAAGCAAATGAATTCAAATGATTCAAATAAATCCAAATAAATCCAAATAAACATGGTTGATCTTCATTTTGCATAAACCTGGTTGAGTATTACAGAGTAATTGACAACAAATTGACCTGGTTGGAATTCATACAACAACAGTAATAGTTAACTGAACTTCTTTTGCGTGCATTTATCACTCCAAAAAACTTTCAGTAACAAGTGAGCAGCCTCTACATTTTCTCAGTGAACTTTTGAGTGTCTTTATCACTTGTTGGAGTATGCTGCAGCTTCTACAAATCACAAACTCCTTTAGTTTACATCTCAGTTTTAGCAAACACTACAGTTTCAGTAAAGGAGTCATAACTGAATTACAGGCACTGTAGTTTATCTACAGTATTGGAACACTGAACATTTTCAGTTAACTGTAGCAAGAAAAACTTCCAAAAACTAGCAGATCTCCAAGAATGCCAAGAGTATTACTCAATGAATTTGATGGCATCAAACTAAATTTTCACTATAATCTGTTCATCATTTAGCAGCAGTGTACAACCTTTGTCCTGGATTATTTCTCTAGCTTTGTATCCCCTGACTGAATTTTCTCCGCCTGTACTAAGAACAGCAAATTCAGATTCACAGCAACAAATTGAACAGCAGTAGTAGCAGAGGCGGGCGGGGCAGACTCACCAGCACAGGCAGGAGTGGCAGCAGAGGCGAGGCAGGGGAAAAGGCAAAAGCAGCATCAGAGGTCCACGGCGCCGGCATCGTCCACCAGTAGCAGCATGAGAGGCGGGATTGGCCGGAATTGTCCACGGCGCCGGCGGCCGAAGCGGACGAAATCGGAGGCGCAGGTGGGCGGCGAAGGTGGGCGAACGTGGGCGGCGACCTTCAACGGGGCCGGCGGCATAGCTCGAGGAGGGCGCCGGCGTAGGTCACCTTCACGGCGGGCGGTGCAGGTGGTAAGCCGCGGCATACATGCAAGCGGGCGGCGGCGCTGTTGTTGGTCGTGGGCTGGGCCATGGTTCTGGTGTTGGTCGCGCTGCAGATCCAGGCGGGCGGCGGCGCAGGTGGGTAGCCGGCGATGGCTGCAAGGCACGCGCGACGGGGGAGGAGGAAGGAAGGAGATGGACTTCTTTGTGACGTGTTTAAAACTCTATGGGTTTTTTTTGCAAAAAAACAAATACACTGCCCTGTGGACAACTTTTCCGGATGGAGGGAGTACTAGTTAAATCTGAGCTATGGGTGTGAAGCACTGATATGCCAGTACATTTGATTGTGACTTGTTCTAATTTTGTACCTGAACTTTTTTTAGAAAGGGTTGTACGTCAACTTAATGTACTAGAAGAACTTATTGTATTGTCCGTTCTGTTTCCTTTGCACAACATTCAAGATATTTCCTCGTCATTGATAAAGAGGATGAACCGTTATGTAGGACTTCATTGGTTTCAACATAGCCCTTCCCGTAGTGATCCACTGCTTCCATCCTGATTGTGCCACCTGCGTGAAATTTTTGTATGCAAGTTCAGTGTGCTATGATGTTCTATATGATTGTGTCAACTATATAAGTTTTTACTAAGCATCAGCAATCCATATGGCTGAAAGATGTACTTACAAGCATCGACCGATGGGTCTCTCTCTCTATCTCTCTCTCACGCACACACACGCGCGCGCGTGCAGGCACGCACACGCGCAGACACACAAGTGGGACCCGTTGAATTATTTATTTGCTCATGACAGCTTTTAATTAGGCTCCACTATAATCTAACTTTTTCGTAAGTTATTAATTGAGCTCAGTGACTTCAAAAAGTTATATAGAAGCCTTGTTTGGGCCTTTCCGGCGTCGCTAAATGTAGGCTGAGTAACCATGTTAGGTTGTACTGAACTACACAGGCCTTTTTTCAACATCAGCAATGCAACTGGGCCGACAGTTGTACACAATATCCGGGTCAACTTGTTATTCTCCGCCCCGCTCGGCTGCAAACTTTCCTAGGAGGTATGCATTAGGCTTAACAAGAAAATGGACTTTAAGAAATAATAAATGGGATGTAATTATAATAACTGGACAGTTACTATGCACCAAACACGTAATTAGTTTGAAAAATATATTATTTTTGGAATTTGAAAATTTTAATTTCATTACTAGTTGCGTGCACAATATTTCGTTGGATTTTAACGTAATACAACTTTATTTTGAAATTATATTTGACCTGACTAGAAATTTCGGATAAAAATATTTCGGATCCCATCAAAATGTGGGAATTTTTTTTTGAATTCTGTTTTGAGCGGTTGTTTGAAATTATTAATCGTTGTCCTAGCTAGAAGTTGGGCTGTACTTTTAACAAACTGTAAATGGGCTGTAGTAAATTCCATTAGAATTAAAAAATGGGTTGTACATTCTTACAAATCGCAAATGGGCAATATGTTCCCTGCCAAATCCGAGCTGTGGGCCTATTAAGTTGACGGGGACGAAGGGCTTTGTCAACTTAGTCAATATACACGATTCTAGCTCGACTGACCGTACGATGTCCATCCAACGGCCATAGTGCTTCTTCAACCTCTGGTCTTCTTGCTCGAGCCTCCCAAAGCAGCGCCGGTCGTGCCTCCTGCTCCTGCCTCCCGTGGCTGGCTGTGCTGCCGTGGGGCCTCACCGCCCCCATACTACTCCCACCACTGGCCAGGTCATCCCTCCACTCCACTCACCCACACCCCCTGTTATTCTGCGGCGACGGCAGCACAGCCGAACCAGTGAACCCTCGTACTCCTCTCCGCGTGGGCATCCACTGCCGCGTCTTCCCCGGCACCGCGTCGTCCCCTTCCTAGGCCTCGCCGTCCTCCACAGTCGTGGTGCTCTCGGCGCGGCGTGGTCAATGTGGCCAACGACCGAATTCCATCGAAAGAATACTGTACGTGGAGAGGCTGACAGCTGGGTCCATGGCAGCCGCAATGAAGTGCCTCATTACTACGCGGAAAATAATTATTCCTCCACCTGACAGCAGGGACCCACCGGACACCCACCAGTATTTTGCGAAAAAAACGTTTGCCCCTGACTGCTGCGACCCACCCGAGGGCCACCGTATTTCGTGAGAAAAACGTTCCCCCTGCTGTCAGCTCGGACCCACCGGAAGTGCCTCCTTATTACACACAAAAAATGAATACCCCCTGCTAGCTGGGACCCACCTTGGTGGGAGGCTGACTTGTGGGCCTACTAAGTTGACGGGGACGGAGGGCTTTGTCAACTTAGTCAATATAAACGATTCTAGCTCCAGTGACCGTAAGATGTCCATCCAACGGCCGTAGTGCTTCTTCAACCTCTGGTCTTCTTGCTCCAGCCGCCCAAAGCAGCGCCGGTCGTGACGCATGCTCCTGCCTCCCATGGTCCGCTGTGCTGCCGCGGAGGCCTCACCGCCCCCTACTATTCCCACTGCTGGCCAGGCCCTGCGGCAACGGCAGCCTCACATCGCAGCCGAACCAGTGAACCCTTGTACTCCTCTCCGCGCGGGCTTCCACTGTCGCGTCTTCCCCGGCTCCCCGTCGTCCCCTTCCTAGGCCTCGCCGTCGTCCACCGCCCTGGTGCTCTCGGTGCGGCATGGTCAACATGGTCAAGGAACAACTTCCATCGGACGTGGATTGTATGTGGAGAGGCTGACAGCTGGGTCCAGGGCCGCAGCAAGGAAGTGCCTCCTTATTACGTGGAAAATAATGATTCCTCCACCTGACAGCTGGGACCCACCGGACGGGCCACTGTATTTCGCAAAAAAACGTTTCCCCCTGACTGCTGGGACCCACCAGCTACATCTTCGCACGCAAGGAAGTGCGCCCGGGCAAAAAAAACGATTCGCCCCCCTGACTGCTGGGACCCACCAGCTACATCTTCGCAAGCAAGTGCCTAACAGTCGGGACCCACCTGGTCGAAGCGTATGTAGCGTTGTCATTCTGGTCGCGAACGTGTATGTACATATATACTAGTGTATGTAGAGGCGTGCACGTGTCGTAGTAGAGGCGCGTACGTGTCGTAGTAGAGGCGCACACGTAGCATGTACACGTACGTACAGCGGCCAGGGTGCAAGAGAGAAAATACGGCCACGTATGTGTACATACGGGCGGGGTCTCGAACGCCTACTCGCGCATACATACGGCCAGGGCTCGTGTACATGGCTGGGTCGGAACGGAGAAACAACGTCGTCGTCGTGTTCATGGGGAGGCAACGAAATGCCTCGTGTTCATGGGGAGGCAACGGAATACGTCGTGTTCATCGGGAGGCAACGGAACGCATGGGAGCCAACCGGCTGGGTCGGAACGGAATGCGTGGTTGTGTTCGTCGGGAGGGCTTGGACGGAACAGGCGATGGAAACGAGGCCTAACGTATCGCACAACGGAGGAAACGGACCTCCTACGTTCGGAACAGGGTCCTGTTGATCGGGAGGGGTCTGGCGTACCGCAAAACGGAGGAAACGGACCTCCTACGGTTGAAATGGGGGTCCTGTTGATCGGGAGGGATGTGGCGTACCGCAAAACGGACGAAACGGACTTGTGTTGGAGCGCTACGGTCGAAACGGGGGTCCTGTTCATCGGGAGGGGTATGGCGTACCGCAAAACGGGACTCCACGGGATACTGTTCATCTCCACCGTCGACCTCCTCCAGCCTCCACGGGCTCCTGTTCATCCAGCCTCCACCACGCGCTACTCCACCGGCTACTATTCAACCACCCCTCCACCGTCAACTGTTCATCCAGCCCTCCACACCACGGGGTCCTGTTCAACCACCCCTCCATGGGCAC
>NC_041388.1:266624436-266763413 GCF_002162155.2 Triticum dicoccoides
ATCGATCAGCTTCAGTTAGTAGCAGTAGCAAAGGAATCACTCGATCGGGTTTAGTTAACAGCCATCGATCGATCGCTCGGGTTCAGTAACGCGTAGCCTGCAATGCAATCGCTCGGGTTTAGTTAGAGCCCAACGCCTCGCTCGGGTTCAGTTAGAGTCAATGCCTCGCACACACGCGTGTATGTGTACGAGAGAAACACGCATCGCTCGGCGCCGACCTCCCACCGTAACCGGGAACCCCCCGAAATTTTCCTCGCCCTCGCTTCTACCACGGTTTTTTCCGTCATGGACGGCCCAAAGAATGTCATGCAGCTGCGTCTCCGGCCCGCCCAGGACGAAAAGCCCATTTTATGTCATGATTTTTTGTCAAAGAAGTAGGAGCCCACCACATCTATGATGATACCGGGTTTTGTCACAATTATTGTCATAGAAGTGTCATATGTATGACAGAAAAAATCCGTTCGGCCCAAAATGTCACGGATGTGTCTTTTTTTGTAGTGCAATCTCTACATCATTGTCATTGCTAGGTTGAGCATCAACATGAACATCATCATTAACATTATCACTAGGTTCATGGTCATTACCAGATTGTGTTTCAGCATCGAGAATAGAAATATCATTGGGATTCTCAGGTGTGTCAACAACAGGTTCACTAGAAGCATGCAAAGTCCTATCATTTTTCATGTTCTTCTTCTTAGAAGAACTAGGTACATCAACATTAGTTCTCTAAGAATATTGCTCAATTCTCTTAGGGTGGCCCTCAGGATACAAAGGTTCCTGAGTCATTTTACCCCCTCTAGTCACAACTCTAACAACATTTTCATTTTTCTTACTATTTAATTCATTGAGCAAATCATTCTGAGCGTTAAGTACTTGTTCTACTTGAGTGGTAACCATAAAAGCGTGTTTACTAATAAGTTTAAGTTCACCTTTAACTCTAGACATATAATCACTCAAGTGTTCAATCATATAAGCATTACGTTTCAATTGTCTACCACATAAGCATTGAAGTTTTCTTGCTTAACAATAAAATTATCAAACTCATCCAAGCATTGGCTAGCAGACTTATTACGAGGAATATCACCTTCATCAAATCTATAGAGAGAATTTACCTTTACTACCTGTGTGTGGTTATCA
This sequence comes from Triticum dicoccoides, assembly GCF_002162155.2. NCBI lineage: Eukaryota > Viridiplantae > Streptophyta > Magnoliopsida > Poales > Poaceae > Triticum > Triticum dicoccoides. The sequence goes on from NC_041388.1 coordinate 266,625,574, forward strand.
AGACCATGTATTTTCTTCAATAGGTGGTAAATTCTTAACATCTTCAGCTTTAATACCCTTTTCTTTCATAGATTTCTTTGCCCCTTGCATATCTTCAAGACTGAGAAATAGAATACCCCTTTTCTTCGGAGTTGTCTTAGGAGTTGGTTCAGGAAGTGTCCAATCATTTTCATTACTCAACATATTATTCAATAGCAATTCAACTTGATCAATAGTTCTTTCCCTGAAAACACAACCAGCACAACTATCCAGGTGGTCTCTGGAAGCATCGGTTAGTCCATTATAAAAGATATCAAGTATTCCATTTTTCTTGAGAGGATGATCAGGCAACGCATTAAGTAATCGGAGAAGCCTCCCCCAAGCTTGTGGGAGACTCTCTTCTTCAATTTGCACAAAATTATATATTTCCCTTAAGGCATCTTGTTTCTTATGAGCGGGGAAATATTTAGCAGAGAAGTAATAAATCATATCCCGGGGACTACGCACACAACCAGTATCAGGAGAATTAAACCATATTTTAGCATCACCCTTTAATGAGAACGGAAATAACTTAAGGATATAGTAGTAACGAATTTTTTCCTCATTAGTGAACAGGGTGGCTATATCATTTAATTTACTAATATGTGCCACAATAGTTTCAGATTCATAGCCATAAAAAGGATCAGATTCAACCAAAGTAATCAACTCGGGATCGACAGGGAAATCATAATCCTTATTAGAAATACAGATCGGTGAAGTAGAAAAAGCAGGGTCATATTTCATTCTAGCATTCAAAGATTTTTCTTTCGGCTTAGCTAACAGTTTCCTAAGATCATAGCTATCATTGCAAGCTAAAAAATCTCTAGTAGTTTCTTCATCCATAACATAACCCTCAGGCACAACAGGCAATTCATATCTAGGGGGAGAATCTTCATCATCAATTTCATCAATATTATCAGTTTCAATGACTTCATTCTCTCTAACCCTAGTAAGTTGTTCATCAAGAAATTCACCTAATGGCACAGTATTATCAAGCATAGAAGTAGTTTCATCATAAGCATCATGCATAGGATAAGTGGCATCATCAATAACATGCGACATATCAGAATGAATAGCAGGTGTAGGTGTCACAAATTTACTCATAATAGAAGGTGAATCAAGTGTGGAGCTAGATGGCAGTTCCTTACCTCCCCTCGTAATTGAGGGGAAAATCTTGGTTCTTTCATCTTTCAAGTTCTTCATAGTGATCACCAAATATAAATCCCAAGTGACTCAAAGAATAGAGCTATGCTCCCCGGCAACGGCGCCAGTAAATAGTCTTGATAGCCCACAAGTATAGGGGATCGCAACAGTTTTCGAGGGTAGAGTATTCAACACTAATTTATCGATTCGACACAAGGGGAGCCAAAGAAATATCTCAAGTATTAACAGTTGAGTTGTCAATTCAACCGCACCTAAAAGACTTAATATCTGCAGCAAAGTATTTAGTATCAAAGTAATATGGAAGTAACGGTAACGGTGGCAAAAGTAACAGTATTGGTTTTGTAGCGGTTGTAACAGTAGCAACGGAAAAGTAACTAAGCAAAGATCAATATATGAAAAGCTCGTAGGCATTGGATCGGTGATGGATAATTATGTCGGATGTGATTCCTCATGCAACAGTTATAACATAGGGTGACACAGAACTAGCTCCAGTTCATCAATGTAATGTAGGCATGTATTCCGAATATAGTCATACGTGCTTATGGAAAAGAACTTGCATGACATATTTGTCCTACCCTCCCGTGGCAGTGGGTTCCTATTGGAAACTAAGGGATATTAAGGCCTCCTTTTAATAGAGTACCAGAACAAAGCATTAACACTTAGTGAATACATGAACTCCTCAAACTATAGTCATCACCGGGAGTGGTCCTGATTATTGTCACTTCGGGGTTACCGGATCATAACACATAGTAGGTGACTATTTACTTGCAAAATAGGATCAAGAACTCACATATATTCATGAAAACATAATAGGTTCAGATCTGAAATCATGGCACTCGGGCCCTAGTGACAAGCATTAAGCATAGCAAAGTCATAGCAACATCAATCGCAGAACATAATGGATACTAGGGATCAAACCCTAACAAAACTAACTCGATTACATGATAAATCTCATCCAATCCATCACCGTCCATCAAGCCTACGATGGAGTTACTCACTCACAACGGTGAGCATCATGAAATTGGTGATGGAGGAAGGTTGATGATGACGATGCGATGGATTCCCCTCTCTGGAGCCCTGAACGGACTCCAGATTAGCCCTCCCGAGAGAGATTAGGGCTTGGCGGTGGCTCCGTATCGTAAAACGTGATGAATCCTTCTCTCTAATTTTTTTTCTCCCCGAACATGAATATATAGAGTTGGAGTTGAGGTCGGTGGAGCCTCAGGGGGCCCACGAGATAGGGGGCGCGCCCCGGGGGTGGACGTGCCCCCCACCGTCATGGACAGGGTGTGGGCCCCCTGGTGTTGATTCTTTCGCTAGTATTTTTCATAAATTCCAAAAATATTCTCTGTGGAGTTTTAGGTCATTCCGAGAACTTTTATTTATGCACCAAAATAACACCATGACAATTCTGCTGAAAACAGTGTCAGTCCGGGTTAGTTCCATTCAAATCATGCAAGTTAGAGTCCAAAACAAGGTCAAAAGTGTTTTGAAAAGTAGATACGATGGAGACGTATCACTGCTACGTACAGCGAACACATTAACATATGGCCCACCTGACACAGTGGCCAAATTTCCTGGACTCTGTGCTAGGTTAAAAAGTGTTCTTTGTGAGGGTGGGTGGCTAGTCTCAAGTTTAAAAACTTATTGTATTACATATACGTAGACGTAGAGATAGTGCAGCAGTTTTGAAAGTTTGAACCCAAACATCAGAAGGCAATTTCTACTGGACTCATCCGAGGACCTAGGATGATGGGATTCGCTGCTATAGTAAAAACACCCGCCTAATGTGCGAAGCATGTGAAGCTAGTACAAATAGTAGTAGTACTATTGTTGATTGGACTCATCCAATAACCTGTTGCAATGCACGTACAATTATGTATTCGGAAAATATTTTTTTGCCTCGTCGTAGCACCCACTCAGAGAAGCGACTCAAAAGCCAATCATAAATTTAGTAAGTTTATCACAGGCATATCATTTTATTACATACAACAGGTCATGAACCCACAACGACAACGACGATACATTCTAGTAAATACTAACGTGTTCATCACACAACAAATAACAAGCAATGAAATGAACTTCAGCTCAACCAATCCTCGGCATTGGAAACGCTTGCTTTGAACCAGAAGTGATTCTCTGGGAAGGGGCAGCTACTGTCAATCTCGAGACCAACGCAGGACTGATCATCCAGGCTGAAGCGGCCTATGTCAGGATGCATATTGTGATAGACACGGTAGGGAACCATAGCAATGTCCTAGGTATAGATATAGTTGCTTCTCATAAATGGTAGTAATGTTGTGTCAACAGCAGTCGGATCGCCTTTCACCATGATTGGATAGTTTTGTCCAAGGAAGAGCGAGTTTCCTTCAAGAGTATCAATACTAAACCAGGGAGAAGGTGTTGGCGCTAGCACAGTAGTATCCATCCTAAAGACCCTGCAACAGATGTTGGAATAGGTCTGGAGGGTGCAACCATGAGAGACAACACCTGCTTCCTTAGTCACATCAGCGGTGCCCTGTATACAGACAAGAATAGGTGATCCATTAAAATAAGTTGCCAGGCGCCACTGAGTACTCCTATATGGGTCCTCATGCTCGTGATCATCAGCATTGTCATCTCCCCCTTGGTTATAATTTTTTTCAAGTATAGGTGGTGGAATGTTCACAGGACCTTGGAAACACAAGAAGGTTAATTAGTAAAGGGAAACTAGCTAACCCGCATGCATGTGGATGAAACAATTATAATTATGGTGGAAGACAAACGTACCGAAAGCATCAGCATTCCATGCAAAAACAGTGCCACAAGTGGTGGCAGCAAACACAAGACCCTCATATTGAACTGCATCACAGTACTCATCCGTGTATAGAAACTGATTTTTGAGCAATATCCATCGAGTCAAACCTTGAAGGGCGGAAACAATCTTGTCGAAGATAGCGACAACACAAGCATTCCTATAACCCCAAGAGCGGTTGGGAACTCGACAAATTGCTATCTTCTGTAGATGATAGTCACCATGATCGTAGTTGAACGTACGTAGAATACCAGTGCGCTCAACCTCTGGGTAGTCTGATATTTTTGGAAGTGGAACCCGGTGACGAGTGTACATGTTCACAAGTTCCCACTCGCAGTTGTACCCAATATAAACAAACCAATCTCCATTTGCGCCTGCCCAAGCCTTACCCTCAAGTGATGGCATCTTAACATCACACGTATCATTATCAAGCGGCACCAACTTGCACAAGGCGAGGCCTCCGTCGTCCGCGCACCAATGAGCAGGGTCACGGTGAAGAAGATAGGGGACATCAAACTGCTCCTGGACCCTTGGGTTCCTTGTAATGATGTTATTAGTTGAGTCAAGAATGGTCTTGAACGAACCTGCCATGCTAGCCGAGGTGATCACGCCGCACCGATCAATGAGTTCCTCCACCACGTCATCATTCAGATCGGGGCAAGTATAACGGGGTCGTTTCCGGTCTGTTCCCTCCATGGAGAAGACGATCGAACAATGGCAGAAGGAAGGGTGAAGGCAAATGGAGGAGGAATGAAGAGGGTGCGACAGCAGTTTCAAATCGAGAGGGAAAGGCGAAGAGTCGGTGGACGGTTGCCACGGTACACGAAGAGGTGCCCCGGCCTACATAGACATCCGTTCGGAAATTGTACAAAAGGACTTGCCGTCGTCTCACTGACATGTGGGAACGGGACCACATGTCAACGAAATATGGTGTGTAATTTCTCGTGCAAAATGCGATCTGGCCATGTTGGCCCGAGGAGTCGCATTAGGTATCGACCTTTTATTTTTTTAATGTCATGCTGTTCAGTTTTGAAGCACGACTAACTGGTACTGTATGCAGAGAAAATATAAACTAATCTACCACTACTCCACCTCTAGTACTAGCAGTATAAAAAAGATATATAGGTTGGAGCTTCAACGCTTTCTTGCTAATGGCTGCCCACTTACTTCTCACACTATCACCCTCTCTCCAGATCTAAAAAGACGACCTCTCTCTCCCTCCTCACCGGTGGTCACAGATCCACCGGGGAAGAAAATGACGTACAGCGTTGATGCACTTGTCGTCAGCGAGCGAGGTCACGCACTGACGACAAGGCCATCCTCTCAGACCTAGAGCCCGCATGGGATGGACTCCTTCCCCAAGCTCGCTGTTATAGTGTGTGCAGAGGATGATGACCACGAGTGAAGCCACTTCCCGCCGACCCTCTGGTATGCTACCTCTTTTCGAACCATACCCTTGTTCTATTGCCCCATCTGCCATGTCGTTGCATGTGGATCTTTTTCCACTCCACCATCTTCCCAATTTGTTATCCTCTACTCTGTTGGTCACACAGACAGAAACCATAACTTGCACTATTAAAGGAAACCCTACTTCATGCAGACTAATCCATGTCTGGGTTGAATAAGGAAAGGAAGGGAGACTGTACTGTCCAAGAGACTAGGCATTGAACCTGCATCAAGGCTGAGAAGGGGAAAATCAGTAGCTAAAGAGAACATAAATAGGACGTAATCCACATATGCTGCCTGGATATTTGTTGCTCTGGGCAACCATACCTCCCTCACCACTCTATGCGTCCGTGGAGGTACATCGTACTAGTGCACCCACTATCTGAATGGGCCTCCCATGCTATTATTGCCACTTTTTGCTGTTAGTATTATAACAGCGGTCAGTCAAGCAATGCTATTGCTAAAGTGATGCCACATTTAACTAATGCCGCACTCTGTCTAATGCCACCGATAAATTTAAGCAGTGCCATTTAATGTCAGTGGATTATTTCAGGGTTAGCTGTTGATTGTGGACGTATTAAAGATTTTTCAGCTAAGGCATTCTAATGTTGTTGCACAGCCAGTATACCAACGATGAATCTTGTTACTACCTTCAGTTTTTTGCACTGTTAATGCTTATAGATTACATACCTCGAGTTAGTTAATAATATTTACCTTGAAGGTACATGGTTTGCACTTTTTTTATACTGTCATTAGTTAATAATGCTAGTTACCTTCAGACTTTAGTATTTGGTTTAATGCTCTTGCACATCTACTATACCAATGCTGAAACTTGTTACCTTTACATTTTGTATTGTTAATTCTTATAGAAATCTTCCAGTGGTGGAGCTTATGGAAATTTGTTCAGTACAACCATTGTATTGACCATGTAATAAAATAACTACTCTACTATTGCACTATCCACTGGATTAGTCTATATTTGTACTATCCGAATGGTGTTGCATTAGCGTATGGACATATATAAAGTCTGACAAGCTTTCCCAGATATGTGCTCAAGAAAACTACTACCTATTTTTCTAAATACTAGACGTTTGGGTACTTTAAATTGAACTACGAAAACGTCTTATATTAAGGAACAGAGGGTGTAGATTTCACTCAAATTATCCCGGTAAAGCTAGTCACACCTTTGTTAAAATTAATGTTCATTATGTTATCGGAGGAGGTTTGTATGTTTGTCTCTAATGCCTGTCGACTACATACCTGACATCATGATGTAATGTTAAGTCATTTCCTTTTGTACAGTGTCACTGAATTGTTAAGGCGGTGATGGCATTTTATTTTAGTTGAATTGCACAAAATATGCTTAAAAGAAGAGGAAAGGTCAGGAATGGCTCAATTTTTCAGAAAAAACTATGTATGCCTTCCTGACATCAGCCGTTGTTGCCTTATTTATTCCTTCAAACATGTGGTTAGAAACAGTCTTGCTACCTTTTCCCATTAAGAAATTGGAATGCTTATATTTGTGAGTCTATGCTTCAACTAGTGCCACTTTTATAGTAATCACACTTTCAATATATATGCAAACAGGGATGCTCGATTTTAGTGGAACTGCACACAATGTCCAAATGGTTCAACATTAGGAGCATGTTTTCTTCCAAACCTTTATATCCAATTGGTGGCACTATGAGTTGTTCATTATGAAGGTACATGGTTTGCTACTATCTTGCTACTCTTTTTGTACTGTCATTAGATAGTAACACTAGTGGTTTGCATGTGAATTTATTAGCAGGGTGGACCTACATTGGAGGTGCAGGACAGGATTCAATGGTTGGATGCTCAATTTCAGTTCTATCGATTTCCCCTCTTCCATCACTGCGAACATGGATATCCTTGGTCTGATGAAGAATAGGCGCTATATTTCTGCTCTGAATGAGGAAATCAATTCAATATGAAATTGTCCAGGGCAAAACATGTCACATCCCTAGTTCTGGCTAGGCCAGCTTCATGTGTGCATCATGTTTAATTTCAAATGAATTTGAAATGGGGATTAACAAAACCCTAGCACCCCCTCTGGTAATAACAGTTTCAACTAAAAATTGCCTCAATGAACCCAAAATGGCCTTCACAAAATGTTCATCGTTTTTGGATTGGTCTTGAACCTCTGCCAAAAATATTGCACATTTTTCTAGGACAACTTGGATCACTGAATTAAATCATATGGTATATGCATTTGGGCATTTAAAATGCTATAAAATATTTTAAATGTCCAAATAATCATAAACTAAAATGTTTACTGTTGGAAATATTCCAAACAGTGGGCATGAGAAGTTTCATGATTTTTGAGTTAGTTTTAGTGTTTTTAGGAAAGGCCCAAAGTTACAGAAGAAATAGAAAAACAGAAAATAAAAGAGAGAGAGACAGAATCTTACCCGGCCTCACCTGTGCAGCCCACCAACCGGCCCAGCACTGTAGCTAGCCGGACCAACCCATCTCTACCTCCCCTGTCGTCTTCCTCCTCTTGCCAGGAGGACAAAGGGTGTGTGCCCGCGGCGCGCCAGCATGCGCACGGCCACCTACGGCCACCTCTTGCTTGCCACTTCGCCCTGGCCTTCCCTGGTGTAGCCACGCCACCCCCTCGACCCTCTCTCGCTCTCCCAGTGCCTCTCCCCCTCCTCTGGCTCTCTTCCTCGCATCACCCGAGAGCCGCTGTCGCCGCCGCTCACCGTTGACGCGCCCTGAGCCACCACCTCGCCCCCCCCGACATATCCCTCGTCTATGCCATGTCATCCTGAAGCTCCACGCCTACTCACGCAAGCCAGGGAGCCCCGCAACATCACCGGCATCGTTGTGTTCATCATCGAGCGCCGGAGATCGTCATCGCCGATTCATCGTCCACATCGCATCCCCGAGCTCTCTGGTGACGCCTTCGGATCCGCTGTGAGCCACTGCGTTGATCCCCCCTCTCCCCTAGCTCGTTTCCTTCCTATAAAACCAATGTCCGTTAGAGCCGAGAGCTCGTCGCCGCCATTCATGTCGCTGTTGTGGCCACTGTCGCCTAGGGCCGCGACCGAGCACACCACCGTGCTCAGTGCAACGCCAGGACCCCAAAACGGTCACATGTTGCTCCTCCCGTGCATCGCAGCGCCGAAACCGCCAACTCCCGAACTCCGGCCGCCCTAGCTGCTGCTGCCTGTTGCGCTGGATGCGGGCGAGCTCCGGCTCCCCGTAGCCGCTCTCCGTCGTCCTTTTGGTCACCGGAGAAGCGAGCTCGAGCCCTCCGTCGCGTCTGCTGCCGCCACCGGCTAAACGACGGCGGGTTAGCCCCAGTTTGACTAGGGATTTGACCTCCCCTGGGTCGCTAACAAGTGGGCCAGGCCCCTGCTAATTTTTCTTAACTGTTAATTAAGCTTAATTAGCCCTGCTGATACTAACATGTGGGCCCAGGGCCTTAACTAATCTAGATTAGGATTAGATTAGTGCTAATTAACTTAGGTTAGTTAGTTAGACACTGACATATGGGTCCCACTGGTCAGGTTTGACCTGGACCGACCCGTTGACCCGCTGACATCACAGTGACGTCATGCTGATGCTGTAAATATCCTCTGGGATTTAAAATAAATCAGAAATGATTTATTTAATTTAGAAAATGCCCAAAACTTCTAAAATTCATAGAAAATTATCTATAACTCCAAATAAGATAAATTATATATGAAAAATGATTAGAAAAATCTAATCTATCCATCTACACTGATTTCATGCATGTTAAAGCAACTTAAACCTGCTATTTATATTGAAACTTGATAATGCAATTTATAAAGTCATAGTTTGAGTTTGAACTTGAACCTTGGGATCAAAATAACTCAAACCTATCTGGTTGTAGTTGCATTAGGCCAACACACTCATATTTCCATGTCATGATCATGCATCATATTGTGCATTGCATTGATTGTGTTTCTTTCTGTGTTGCCAGTATTTGTCCCCTCTCAGTAGACCTGTTCCGACGATGAGTTCGATGACACCGATGAAGAGCTATACTATCTTGAGAAGTGCCAGGCAAGCAAAAACCCCTTGTTCATTCCGATACAATCCCACTCTCTCGCTTCTGCTCTCTTTTACTGCACTAGGACAACAATGTTACAACTGTTACATGTTGCGGTAGCTCAACCCATTTTCCTTTGCATGACCTGTCATTGCCATAGTAAATAGATGAAACCCACTAGCATGAGTAGGAGTTGTTTGAGCCCTATTGTGCCTACTCATTCATGTTTGTTTGTCATGCCTGCTACTGCTTAGTGTTGAGTCAGGTCTGATTCATCGGGGATGAATTGGAATGTGGTGAACATGTCCTACTGTGTGTGAGCTAAGTGTGTGAACACGATTTGGTAAAGGTAGTGGTGAGAGGCCATGTAGGAGTACATGGTGGGTTGTCTCATTGAAGCCGTCCTCAGGAACTGAGTTCTGTGTTTGTGATCCATGAAACAGCTACTACCATGGATTGGGCCCTGAAATATGACCCCGCTCGACTTCTTAACCACCCTAGTCCTTTGTCCAGGAGTTGCAAGTAGTTTCTGGTGTTTGTAGTATGTTGGAGGTTGTGCGTAGCGCTGACCCGAGGGGTGGGCTGTGATGCGGTAGGCACGTGGCTGGGTATGCCGGGCGCCCTTTTGGTGTCGCGGAACCATGTACAGGTCGTTCGGGGCCGTATGTGGAAACCTCGGCCGGACTCCCTGTGGATGGAACCTGAATAGGCGATAAACCTGGATTAGAGACTTGAGTGTTTAGGTAGGTCGTGGTCTACACCCACGTCGGCTTTCGCTTGAAGTCTGCCGAGCACATGTCGTGTGCAGACGCTAAGTGGTGGAAACATGTGTGAAGAAGTACACCCCTGCAGGGTTATAAATGATCTATTCGAATAGCCGTGTCTATAGTAAAGGACCTCTTGGTTGCCTATACAGTTCATAGACAAGTGAAAGTGGATAATCTAAAATGCGCAAGATAAGCGTGAGTGCTATGGATGGCGTTCTTGTAGGGAGACGAGAGCGGATCCATAGTGGTGTATTGATTTGGTGAATATGTGGACTCGTGTGCACCACCTCAAAAGAGTTACTTGCAGATGTAGTTCAGGATAGTCACTGAGTCAAAGTTGGCTTGCTGCAGTTAAACTCCACCACCCCTTTGTTGATAATGATGCATATGTAGCTTGTTCTGATGTAAGTCTTGCTGGTTACATTTGTACTCACGTTTGCTTAATTTATGTTTTTGCAGAGAGACTTCAGTCTCGCTAGTGGTTCCACGTGGACTTCGATGTTTAGCTTGTTACCTCAGCTACGATCTTGTGCCCTCGGCAGGGTCTTGTAGTTAGTCAGGCTTCTCAGCCTTTTTCTTTTGTAGTTGTCTGTACTCAGACATTTTAAGCTTCCGCATGTGCTATTGCCTGTATGACTTGAATGCTGGGTCATGAGACCCATGTTTGTAATATCTGACTCTTCAGAGACTTATGAATAAATACTTTGAGTCATAGAGTCTTGTTGTGATGCCATGTTGTATTTACACATATCGAGCATATTGTGTGTATGATTGAAATGCTTGGTATGTGTGGGATCCGACAACCTAGTTGTCTATCCTTGGTAGCCTCTCTTATGGGGAAATGTAGTCTAGTGCTTCCACCAAGCCATGGTAGTCTGCTACAGCCCGGTTTACCGGAGTCCTGCTAGCCCAGTTACTACTGCTCCGGAACACTTAGATTGGCCGGCATGTGATTCACTTTGTTCCTGTGTCTGTCCCTTCAGGGAAATGTCACACGATGACTTCCGGAGTCCTGCTAGCCTGCTACAGCCCGGGTTTCCGGAGTCCTGTTAGCCCAGTTACTACAACCCGGATTCACACACTGATGACCGACACGTTCGATGCTGGTTCATGTATGCATGTCCCCGTAAGTTAGCGCCACGTTGGGTTCACGACTAGTCATGTTGGCCCGGGTTCTCTGTCATATGGATGCTAGCGACACTATCATATACATGAGCCAAAAGGCGCAAACGGTCCCGGGCCAGGTAAGGTGGCACCCATGGGAATGCCATGCGTGAGGCCGCAAAGTGATATGATGTGTTACATGCTAGATCGGTGTGACTTAGGATCGGGGTCCTGACAAAACATGACTGTATCAAATTGTCCAGTGCAAAACATGACAGATGCTAAGAGGAAGAGACGTGTTTAAACCAAAAATACAAGGTGGGGTATATGTTTACTAGCTGCTTGATATTTGTGCAGACAGAGATGTCTGCCCTTTGCTATTTGGCAAACAAACAAAGTGACCGCAATTTTGGTTGAACTACACAAGAGCATAGTATAGTCACTGCATGCAGTGCCATTTGAAAATAGACACAGAAAGATTGGATAGTCACTTCATGGACTGCGGAAAAGTAGTACTGTACTATTTATTGGCCAACACTAGGTGCTTCATTTCTTTGGTCTGATTATGCAATGGGCATCATTTTGCCTAAGTTAAAGTTTGTATTCCTAAAATAGTCTCGCCATGTGATCGAGACAAGACCAAATCATATTCCAGTGGATGTTCCTCCATCATGTGTGGTTCATTCTCATGGTTCAAGTTGTTGGTGAAACCACTTACGTTTGCAAGAGGAATTGTGGACTTCACAAACAAATTTGTCTTTCACTCTATACTGAATGTTGGCCAAGAGAAGCATCCATGTTAGTAGGAAGAATAGATGCTTTTTTCTAGATCTTTGCTTTTGGAGCTACATATTTGTATATGATCTGTGACTCATTGAGATCACTAGCGGCTGCCTCGCTCGTTCGTTTTGACCGCTGGCTGTTTTACGCTAAAGAAAGAGATGGGCCGACGCATCCAGCTAACTGGGCCAGGAATCGGTCGAGGCCACGCACGACTCGATCGAGCGCCCAAGCACGAAGCAGCAACCCGTGGGAGCAACTAGTTAATGGGCGCTCCTTCGGGAGCCTTGCAACGATCAACGCCACTTGAAGCGCTCTCAGCCATTCGCCACATGTTGCGCTCTGGGTGCTCCCTCCGGATTTTGTTCTTTTATTTTTCCGCACGCGTTTTTGGCTTTTTAAACGGTTTTTTGTGGGTTTTTTCGACATTTTGGTTTTCCACCGGTCTTCATAAGCTTTTCAATCAAATTTTTTTTGGAAAACAAATAATTATTTTACGCAAAAAAACGTGTTTTCTTTTTTTTCCTTTCATGAGAGTCACGGTTTTGCTTCCACAAGAGGCACAGTTTTGCTTTCGCGAGAGTCACGGCCGTGCCTCTCGAAAACGGGAAAAAACCTGTTTTTTGTTTTTTTTTCTTTTGCGAGATTCACGGTTTTGCTTCCGCGAGAGGCACGGGTGTGCTTTCACGAGAGTCACGGCCGTGCCTCTCGGAAACGAAAAAAATGTGTTTTTTTTTCTTTCGCGAGAGTCACGGTTTTGCTTCCGCAAGAAGCATGGTTGTGCTTTCGCGAGAGTCATGGCCGTGCCTCTCGGAAAGGAAAAAATGCATTTTATATTTTTTTCCTTTCGCGAGAGTCACGGTTTTGCTTCCGCAAGAGTCACGGTTGTGCTTTCGCGAGAGTCACGGCCGTGCCTCCTCGGAAATGGAAAAAAACGTGTTCTCTCTTTTTTTCCGCGAGAGTCGCGGTTTTGCTTCCATGAGAGGCACGATTGTGATTTCGTGAGAGGCACGGGCGTGCCTCTTTCAGAAAGGGAAAAAACCCGTGCTCCCAGTTCGGATTTTTCATCCGGGTTTTTTCATGAAAAAAAAGTTCGTCAAAACCTATCAACATGGGATCTAGTTTTGAAGATCTCGACGCGAGGAATCCAACGGTGAAAGCAGTTCGAGATTTGGACGCACAGTTTGAGAGATAAAATGTTTTGAACAAACGGATCTACAAAAAAAGGAAAACTCCTAGGTTGCGACAAGTGGCGCGCTACATGTGCGCCACTTGTCGCAACTAGGGGAATTGGAGCGATCTTTGCAACGAGTACTCCTTAATTAGTGATTTCGGCAACGGGTCTGGCATGACTCGATGTCTCGATCCGGCTCCACCTGCTAATTTTGCAAAAATACATATAGATGCGGGAGTCATAGCATAAAGAGGAGGCTCAGCGGCCGTGATAGCCAGGGCATGTTCTTGGGGAGTTCTGCTTTGATTATTACCGGCGTATTTGATCCCGCAACTCTAGAGACTATAGCCTGTCGAGAGGCTATCTCATTGGTGCGAGATCTTTAGGTCCAAAACTTTATCATATTGTCAGATTGGAAACAAGTGGCCAGTGATATCTTGAAAGGTAATCATTGGGCGTATGGAGCCATTAACAAGGAAATCAACTCCTTTTTCCTATAATTTTTTTTCTAGAAGTCATGAAGTTAATTTTGAAGCTCATAGGTTAGATAAATATGGCTTACTTTAGCTCAGGGGTGTCATTGTGTGGCGTGGCTAGCCACATGACCCGGCTTTCATCCCACATTCTGTGGAATTTTGATTAATCAAGTGGATTTTATGCCTAAAAAATGGGGTCGAGCATGCATGACCTGATTGAGACGCACATGCACTCGACCAAACACTTCACCCGACGGAAACCTAACGACCGTGTTCTAGACGCCATTGAAAGCTTGATTATCGATATGTTTTAGGTTTTTTTTCTATTGAGACATGTCTACATTTTCATTGTATTTGGTTTTTCGTTTGTAGTGTGTTTATAGTGTGTATTGACTCTTTTGATTTGCATCAAAAAAGTTCTTTCCTTAAGACTTCCCCACACCTTAAAAAAATTTCATCCTCCGCCTCTGATTGAGATGCATTCACATGTTGATCTTATGTATGGGAATTGTACTAGTTGGTTTTGAATTTGGGCTACTAATGTGAACATATTACAATGCCAGGCCTGTGAGTCTCGTGTGAACATTTTGAACGGATCGGCTCTTACTATTGTGCACAACATGATCCTTATTTTTGTGTTCTCAGTGTTTACCAGTTACTAACAGTTCCTTATTTCTGTTCGCTTAGTGTTTACAAGTTACTGATCGATCACTAGCTAGCCTACTAATGCACTCCTGGCAGTTTTAATTGCGAGGCAAGATCCGAAGTGGCAGTTTTTTGAATAAAAATGCCTACCTCTGAAGAAACTGACAAGCTGCTCTGAAGAAAATGCCATGCGAATCTGAAAAAACTGCTAGCAAAAACGTTCACAAATGCGTTATCTCCCAGCGAACGTTCATCAGCTAATGCGATCCTACACGTACACCATCCGACCTACTCAATCCTACATGTACACTATCCGACCTACTCGATCCTACACGGATTAATAGCGGATCACGCACGTACTACCTCCTTTCCGGTTTGCAGGGCTCAATTCAAAAAACGACCTACTCGATCCTACATGAATAAATAACGGATCACGCACGTACTACCTCATTTCCGGTTTGCATGGCTTAATTCAAAAATCTCACCAACCAAGGTAGATGATGAGTGGTGGAATCATTTTTGACAAGGAGGGAGTACCTCATCTGAATGATTCGAGTGCGCTCGTTTGACCGTCATGCCGGCGTGCGACCCAACACGGACGGGGCGCATCACTGACTGGACGGGGCGGCACAGTCATAATTTCAGTTTTTCTAGTTTCCACGGCAAGCTAGCACGCTAAGCCATGCATGCTTATGCATTGAATTTCGATGACCGTCGCGTTTGCCGCCGCTGGTTTGCCTACCTTCCACCGATAATTACTGTTTCCCGGGCTTCTCTGGTGGCACCATCACCCAACTCACCCTATCCTCATAAGCCCCCACCGGCCCAACGTTGCTCGCCACTTATCCTCGCTCTCGCCACGTCCGCCATGCCCCCGCCCGTCCGCGAGAGGCGACGCCAGAGGCGGTCACCGCCGGAACTAGTGTTCGGTTTTTCACCGGAAGGAAGACGGAGGGAGGAGACATTCTATCGGTCTTTAGATGGCAATGCGGAGTATGAGGAGTTGTTGGAACGTGACCGCCTTCCGGCGGAGCAGCGTATCGCCGATTTGCACCGCCAGCGGGACATGGAGCAGCAGCGCACCCACGCTCTGAGTTGCGAGCAGAGCGCCCGCAACTGGGCCGACTACGTGGATGCCGACGTCCGGCAAATAGCCCTGGAGGCTGTCGGGCATGCACACGTTCGCGATGCTGAATTTTACTACCAGCTCGTCAAGTGGGTTTCCTGCTTAGAAGACGAAGCTTCGGTGGACCACGCTGGCATGGAAAGGGCCAAGGCGTGCGAGCAATGTGCCCTATCGCACCTCTGGCAAGTCCAAGGCGAGGTGGAGGATGCCGCTGCCAGCATTTAGTGTGTACCGCAGATGGCGGTCGGCATCGTCTAGTTAGCTAAGAGTAAGTTAGTACTTGTACACTACTAGAGTATTAGTGGGAGTAGATAGTTAACTTGGCTATGATGGTTGTCAATGTGGAAGTCCGGTACTCTATATCTGGATCAGACCGGTTACTTTGCTCTGAATGTTGAACTTTCCGTTTGAACGTATGGAATAGGCTGTTATTTTTTTAAATGGGTTGTATTTGTCCGCCACGGGTTTAGAGGCTGACTTGTGGGCCTACCAGCTTGATGCGTACACAATCAGTAGATGATTGTACGTGGAGAGGATGACAACAGGGACCCACCAAGGTCATGGCAGTATGCAAGCAAGTGCCTCCTTATTTCAAGCCAATAAAAATGGCTCCTCCTAATGAATTTCTGACATCTGGGTCCCATGCCATTGTCAACGTAGTCAATAAACAAGAGAATTGCACAACGAGCGGCTGACACCGGGGACCCAGCAGGTCGCCTAGTTATTTTTGTTTTGGGTTAATTTGATAAATGCCACTCCAAATCTAGTGATTCCAAGAAATGCCATTGCAATTTCCAAACTTTGAAAAATGACATTTCTAATGGCATTTTTCCAAGCCTAGAGTGGCATTTTTCAAAGTTTGCAAACATTCCAGTGGGGTTTTTCAAAGTTTGCAAAAATTGCAGTGGCATTTTTCAAAGTTTGGAAATTGCAGTGGCATTTTTATGAATCGCCATAATTGGAGCGGCATTTATATAATTTGTTTTTGAGACGGAAGCAGGGTATCAACTGGGCTGTGCGGGGCACTCTGGCCTGCTAGACAGCCTTTTCTTTTATGTTTACCACAGACCAGCCTAGTAGTTTTTTTTCTTTATGACAATGGCTAGCCCACTTTTTTGTGATTTGTCAAGAAAGTCGCTTTGTCAGGCCTGTTGGGCTGCAAATCAAGACGAGGAGAGCTTCATTCTGCTGACCGAGAAAATGGCCTATCGGTAATGAGAAATGGGCTATACATTTGTAAACACATCAAACCGACAATTAGTGTCAAATTTTTTTTCAAGATTTTAAATTGCATTGATTTTTATGCGTGGACAATTTGTTGGATTATATTGATATAAATTTAATTTTAAAATAAGTTTGAATGTGACTCGAAATTTCGGGATTAAAAACAGTTCGGACCGCACTGAAATATGCAAAATTTCGTATAATTTTTTAACTGTGGCCACAATATGGGATGTAATGCTAACAAAAAGAATATGGGCTCCAAAAAAACCTTAAGAATTAGCAAATGGGCTAAAAATTATTAGAAATAATGGCAGATGGGTTCTATGCTGTTTTCCACAGATTTTAGGCTTTCCTAAAAAAAGGTTGATGCACAAGCAGTGACTGTTCGATGTCCATCCAACGGCCGTCGTGCTTCTTCAATCTTTTCTCTTCCTGCTCCAGCCGCTCAAACAAGCGCCGGTGGGACTGCCTGCTTCCTCCTCCCGCGGCCGGCTGTGGTGCCGCACAGGCCTCACCACCCCACCGTACTCCCGTCGCTGGCCTAGCCATCCCTCTACTCACCCACACCTGTTGTTTTTCTCCGGCGATGGCAGACGAATCAATAAACCCTCATACTCCCCTCCGCGTGGGAAACAACTGCCGAGTCTTCCCTGGCTCCGTGTCGTTCCCTTCCTAGGCATCGCCGTCGTCCACCGCCCAGGTGCTCTCGGCGTGGCGTGGTCAACGAACGACATGCATCAGAAGTGGACTGTATGTGGAGAGGCTGACAGCTGGGTCCATGGCTGCCTGCAAGGAAATGCCTCCTTATTACGCGCAAAATAATGATTCCTCCACCTGACAGCTGGGACCCATCGGAAGGGCCTCTATATTTCGTGAAAAAACATTCCCCCGCTGACAGGTCAGACCCACCAGCTATATCTTCGCATGCAAGGAAGTGCCTCCTTATTACGCACAAAAAAATGAACTCCCCCTGCTAGCTGGGACCCACCATAGTGGGAGGCTGACTTGTGGGCCTACTAAGATGACGGGGACAGAGGGCTTTGTCAACTTAGTCAATATGAACGATTCTAGCTGCAGTGACCGTACGATGTCCATCCAATGGCCGTAGTGCTTCTTCAACCTCTGGTCTTCTTGCTCCAACCGCCCAAATAAGCTCGGCCATGCCTCCGGCTCCTGCCTCCCGTGTCCGGCTGTGCTGCTACCGCTGGCCATGCCATCTCTCTATACTCACCCACACCTCTTGTTATTCTCCGGCGACAACAGCCTCACACCACAGCCGAAGCAGTCAACCCACGTACTCCCCTCTGTGTGGGCATCCACTGGCGCGTCTTCCCTGGCTCCACGTCGTCCCCTTCCTAGGCCTCACCGTCGTCCACCGCCCTGGTGCTCTCAGCGCGGCGTGGTCAACGTGGTCAAGGAACGACTTTCATCGGAAGAGTACTGCACGTGGAGTGGCTGACAGCTGGGTCCACGGCCACAGCAAGGAAGTACCTCCTTTATTACGCGGAAAATAATGATTTCACAAAAAAAGGTTCCCCCTGACTGCTGGGACCCACCAGCTACATCTCCGCATGCAAGAAAGTTCCTGGCAGTCGGGACCTGTTGGGGAACATGGCAGAAACTCAAAATTTTCCTACGTGTCACCAAGATCTATCTATGGAGAGACCAGCAACGAAGGGAAGGAGAGTGCATCTACATACCCTTGTAGATCGCTCAGCGGAAGCGTTCAAGAGAACAGGGTTGATGGAGTCGTACTCGTCGTGATCGAAATCACCGATGATCCTAGTGCCGAACGGATGGCACCTCCGCGTTCAACACACGTACAGCCCGGTGACGTCTCCCATGCCTTGATCCAGCAAGGAGAGAGGGAGAGGTTGAGGAAGACTCCATCCAGCAGCAGCACAATGGCATGGTGGTGCTGGAGGAGCGTGGCTATCCTGCAGGGCTTCGCCAAGCACCGCGGGAGAGGAGGAAGGAGAGATGCAGGGCTGCGTCATATAGAGGAGAGGAACTTGCGTGTTATGAGCAGCCCAAACCTCAACTATATATAGGGGAAGGGGAGGGGCTGCGCCCCCTTTAGGGTTTCCACCCCTAGGGTTGGTGGCCAGCCTAGATCCCATCTAAGGGGGGCGGCCAAGGGGGAGGGGGAGAGGGAGGCGCACCAGGATGGGCCTTAGGGCCCATCTGCCCTAGGGTTTGCCCCCTTCTCCTCTCCCTTGCGCCTTGGGCCCTTGTGGGGGGCGCACCAGCCCACCTGGGGCTGGTCCCCTTTCACACTTGGCCCATGAAGCCCTACGGGGCTGGTGGCCCCACTTGGTGGACCCCCGGGACCCTCCCGGTGGTCCCGGTACGTTACCGATAAACCTGGAAACTTTTCCGGTGACCAAAACAGGACTTCCCATATATAAATCTTTACCTCCGGACCATTCCGGAACTCCTCGTGATGTCCGGGATCTCATCCGGGACTCCAAACAACATTCGGTAACCACATACAGACTTCCTTTATAACCCTAGCATCATCGAACCTTAAGTGTGTAGACCCTACGGGTTCGGGAGACATGCAGACATGACAGAGACGTTCTCCGATCAATAACCAACAGCGGGATCTGGATACCCATGTTGGCTCCCACATGTTCCACGATGATCTCATCGGATGAACCACGATGTCAAGGACTTAATCAATCCCGTATACAATTCTCTTTGTCTATCGGTACGATACTTGCCCGAGATTCGATCGTCGGTATCCCGATACCTTGTTCAATCTCGTTACCGGCAAGTCTCTTTACTCGTTCCGTAACACATCATCCCGTGATCAACTCCTTGATCACATTGTGCACATTATGATGATGTCCTACCGAGTGGGCCCAGAGATACCTCTCCGTCACACGGAGTGACAAATCCCAGTCTTGATTCGTGCCAACCCAACAGACACTTTCGGAGATACCCGTAGTGTACCTTTATAGCCACCCAGTTACGTTGTGACGTTTGGCACACCCAAAGCACTCCTACGGTATCCAGGAGTTTCACAATCTCATGGTCTGAGGAAATGATACTTGACATTAGAAAAGCTTTAGCATACGAACTACACGATCTAGTGCTATGCTTAGGATTGGGTCTTGTCCATCACATCATTCTCCTAATGATGTGATCCTGTTATCAACGACATGCAATGTCCATGGTCAGGAAACCGTAACCATCTATTGATTAACGAGCTAGTCAACTAGAGGCTTACTAGGGACATGGTGTTGTCTATGTATCCACACATGCATCTGAGTTTCCTATCAATACAATTCTAGCATGGATAATAAACGATTATCATGAACAAGGAAATATAATAATAATCAATTTATTATTGCCTCTAGGGCATATTTCCAACAGTCTCCCACTTGCACTAGAGTCAATAATCTAGTTCACATCGATATGTGATTAACACTCAAGGTCACATCCCCATGTGACTAACACCCAAAGAGTTTACTAGAGTCAATAATCTAGTTCACATTTACCATGTGATTAACACTCGATGAGATCTAGGTTTGATCATGGTATGCTTGTGAGAGAGGTTATAGACAACGGGTCTGAAACATTCAGATCCGTATGTACTTCGCAAATTTCTATGTCATCTTCTAGATGCAGCTACCACGCTCTATTTGGAGCTATTCCAAATAACTGTTCTACTATACGAATCCAGTTTACTACTCAGAATAATCTGGATTAGTGTCAAAGTTTGCATCGGTGTAACCCTTTATGACGAACTCTTTTACCACCTCCATAATCAAGAAAATTCCTTAGTCCACTAGTTACTAAGGATAACTTTGACCGCTGTCCTGTGATCCATTCTTAGATCACTCTTGTACCCCTTGACTGACTCATGGCAAGGCACATTTCAGGTGCGGTACATAGCATAGCATACTATAGAGCCTATGTCTTAAGCATAGGGGATGACCTTCGTCCTTTCTCTCTATTCTGCCGTGGTCGAGCTTTAAGTCTTAACTTCATACCTTACAACTCAGGCAAGAACTCCTTCTTTGACTGATCCATCTTGAACACCTTCAAGATCATGTCAAGGTATGTGCTCATTTAAAAGTACCATTAAGCGTTTTGATCTATCCTAATAGATCTTGATGCTCAATGTTCAAGTAGCTTAATCCAGGCTTTCCATTGAAAAACACTTTCCAAATAACCCTATATGCTTTCCAGAAATTCTACGTCATTTCTAATCAACAATATGTCAACAACATATATCCATCAGAAATTCTATAGTGCTCCCACTCACTTCTTTGGAAATACAAGTTTCTCATAAACTTTGTATAAACCCAAAATCTTTGATCATCATCAAAGCATACATTCCAACTCCGAGATGCTTACTCCAGTCCCTAGAAGGATTGCTGGAGCTTTGCATACTTATTAGCATCTTTCAGGATTGACAAAACCTTCCGGTTTGTATCACACACAACCTTTCCTCAAAAAAACGTCGAGGAAACAATGTTTTGACATCCTATCTGCAAGATTTCATAGATAATGCAGTAATCGCTAATATAATTCCAACAGACTCTTAGCATCGCTACGAGTGAGAAAGTCTCATCATAGTCAACTCCTTGAACTTGTCGGAAAACATCTTAACGACAAGTCGAGCTTTCTTAATGGTGACATTTACCATCATTGTCCGTCTTCCTTTTAAAATCCATCTGTACTCAACAGCCTCACTACCATCGAGCTGTTCTGTGAAAGTCTACACTTTGTTTCCATACATGGATCCTCTCTCGGATTTTATGGCCTCGAGGCATTTATCGGAATCCGGGCCCACCATCGCTTCTCCATAGCTTGTAGGTTCATTGTTGTCTAGCAACATGACTTCCAAGACAGGATTACGTACCACTCTGAAGTAGTACGCATCCTTGTCATCCCACGAGGTTTGGTAGTGACTTGATCTGAAGTTGCATGATCACTATCATAAGCTTCCACTTCAATTGGTGTAGGTGCCACAGGAATAACTTCCTGTGCCCTGCCACACACTAGTTGAAGAGACGGTTCAATAACCTCATCAAGTCTCCACCATCCTCCCACTCAATTCTTTCGAGAGAAACTTTTCCTCGAGAAAGGACCCGATTCTAGAAACAATCCCTTATTGCTTTCGGTTCTGAGACAGGAGGTATACCCAACTGTTTTGGGTGTCCTATGAAGATGCATTTATCCGCTTTGGGTTCGAGCTTATCAGCCTGAAATTTTTTCACATAAGCGTCGCAGCCCCAATCTTTTAAGAAATGACAGCTTAGGTTTCTCTAAACCATAGTTCATACGGTGTCATCTCATCGGAATTACGTGGTACCCTATTTAAAGTGAATGTGGTTGTCTCTAATGCCTAACCCATAAACTATCGTGGTAGTTCGATAAGAGACATCATGGTATGCATCATATCCAATAGGGTGCAGTTATGATGTTCGGTCACACCGTCACACTATGGTATTCCAGGCTGTATCAGTTGTGAAACAATTTCCACAATGTCTTAATTCTGTGCCAAAATCGTAATTCAGATATTCATCTCTATGATCATATCATAGATCTTTTATCCTCTTGTCACGACGATCTTTCAACTTCACCCTAAAATTACTTGAACCTTTCAATAATTCAGACTCGTGATTCATCAAGTAAATATACTCAACATCTACTCAAATCATCTGTGAAGTAAGAACATAACGATATCCACTACATGCCTCAACACTCATTGGACTGCACACATCAAAATGTATTACTTCCAACAAGTTGCTTTCTAGTTCCATTTTACTGAAAAACGAGGCTTTCAGTCATCTTGCCCATGTGGTATGATTTGCATGTCTCAAGTGATTCAAAATCAAGTGAGTCCAAACGGTCCATTTGCATGGAGTTTCTTCATGCATATACACCAATAGACATGGTTCGCATGTCTCAAACCTTTCAAAAACGAGTGAGCCCAAAGATCCATCAACATGGAGCTTCTTCATGCGTTTTATACCAATATGACTTAAGTGGCAGTGCCACAAGTAGGTGGTACTATCATTACTATCTTTTGGCATGAACATGTGTATCACTACGATCGAGATTCAATAAACCATTCATTTCAGGTGTAAGACCATTTGAAGGTATTATTCAAATAAACAGAGTAACCATTATTCTCTTTAAATGAATAACCGTATTGCGATAGACATAATCCAATCATGTCTATGCTCAACGCAAACACCAAATAACAATTATTTAGGTTTTAATACCAATCTCGATGGTAGAGGGAGCGTGCGATGCTTGATCATATCAATCCTGGAAACACTTCCAACACGTATCGTCAGCTCACCTTTAGCTAGTCTCCGTTTATTCCGTAGCCTTTTGTTTCGAGTTACTAACACTTAGCAACCGAACCGGTATCTAATACCCTGGTGCTACTAGGAGTACTAGTAAAGTACACATCAACACAATGTATATCCAATATACTTCTATCGACCTTGCCAGCCTTCTCATCTACCAAGTATCTAGGGTAATTCTGCTCCAGTGGCTGTTCCCCTTATTACAGAAGCACTCAGTCTCGGGTTTGGGTTCAACCTTGGGTTTCTTCACTAGAGCAGCAGCTGAATTGCCGTTTCATGAAGTATCCCTTTGTTCCCTTGCCCTTCTTGAAACTAGTGGTTTCACCAACCATCAACAATTGATGCTCCTTCTTGATTTCTACTTTCGCGATGTCCAACATCACGAATATCTCAAGGATCATCATATATGTCCCTGATATATCATAGTTCATCACGAAGCTCTAGCAGCTTGGTGGTAATGACTTCGGAGAACCATCACTATTTCATCTGGAAGATCAACTCCCACTCGATTCAAGTGATTGTTGTACTCAGACAATCTGACACAAGCACAACAATTGAGCTTTTATCCTTAGTTTGTAGGCTAAGAAAATCATCGGAGGTCTTATACCTCTTGACGTGGGCACGAGCCTGAAATCCCAATTTCAGCCCTCGAAACATCTCATATGTTTCGCGACGTTTCAAAACGTCTTCGGTGCCTCAACTCTAAACTGTTTAACTGAACTATCATGTAGTTATCAAAATGTGTATGTCAGATGTTCGCAACATCCACAGACAACGTTCGAGGTTCAGCACACTGAGCGGTGCATTAAGGACATAAGCCTTCTATGAAGCAATGAGGACAATCCCCAGTTTACGGACCTAGTCCGCATAATTGCTACTATCAACTTTCAACTAAATTTTCTCTAGGAACATATCTAAACAGTAGAACTGAAGCGCGAGCTACGACATAATTTGTGAAGACCTTTTGACTATGTTCAGGATAATTAAGTTCATCTTATGAACTCCCACTCAGATAGACATCCCTCTAGTCATCTAAGTGATTCCGAGTCAACTAGGCCGTGTCCGATCATCACGTGAGACAGACTAGTCAACACGGTGAACATCTTCATGCTGATCGTATCTACCATACGACTCATGCTCGACCTTTCGGTCTTCTGTGTTCCGAGGACATGTCTGTAGACATGCTAGGCTCGTCAAGTCAACCTAAGTGTTTCGCGTGTGTAAATCTGTCTTAAACCCATCGTATGTGAACGTTAGAATCTATCACACCCGATCATCACGTGGTGCTTCAAAACAACGAACTATCGCAACGGTGCATAGTTAGGGGGAACACTTTCTTGAAATTTTAATGAGGGATCATCTTATTTACTACCGTCGTTCTAAGCAAATAAGATGTATAAACATGATAAACATCACATGCAATCAAATAATAGTGACATGATATGGCCAATATCATATAGCTCCTTTGATCTCCATCTTGGGGCTCCATGATCATCTTGTCACCGGCATGACACCATGATCTCCATCATCATGATCTCCATCATCGTGTCTTCTTGAAGTTGTCTCGTCAACTATTACTTCTACTACTACAGCTAACGGTTAGCAATAAAGTAAAGTAATTACATGACGTTTATGTTGACACGCAGGTCATAAATAAATTAAGACAACTCCTATGGCTCCTGCCGGTTGTCATACTCATCGACATGCAAGTCGTGATTCCTATTACAAGAACATGATCAATCTCATACATCACATATATCATTCATCACATCCTTTGGCCATATCACATCACATAGCATACCCTGCAAAAACAAGTTAGACGTCCTCTAATTGTTGTTTGCATGTTTTACGTGGCTGCTATGGGTTTCTAGCAAGAACGTTTCTTACCTACGCAAAGACCACAACGTGATATGCCAATTGCTATTTACCCTTCATAAGGACCCTTTTCATCGAATCCGATCCGACTAAAGTGGGAGAGACAGACACCCGCCAGCCACCTTATGCAACTAGTGCATGTTAGTCGGTGGAACCGGTCTCACGTAAGCGTACGTGTAAGGTTGGTCCGGGCCGCTTCATCCCACGATGCCGTCGAATCAAGATTGGACTAGTAACGGTAAGCATATTGAACAAAATCAACGCTCACAACTACTTTGTGTTCTACTCGTGCATAGAAACTACGCATAGACCTAGCTCATGATGCCACTGTTGGGGAACGTAGCAGAAATTCAAAATTTTCCTACGTGTCACCAAGATCTATCTATGGAGAGACCAGCAATGAAGGGAAGGAGAGTGCATCTACATACCCTTGTAGATCGCTAAGCGGAAGCGTTCAAGAGAACAGGGTTGATGGAGTCGTACTCGTCGTGATCCAAATCACCGATGATCCTAGTGCCGGACGGACGGCACCTCCGCGTTCAACACACGTACAGCCCGGCGACGTCTCCCATGCCTTGATCCAGCAAGGAGAGAGGGAGAGGTTGAGGAAGACTCCATCCAGCAGCAGCACAATGGCATGGTGGTGCTGGAGGAGCGTGGCTATCCTGCAGGGCTTCGCCAACCACCGCGGGAGAGGAGGAAGGAGAGATGCAGGGCTGCGTCATATAGAGGAGAGGAACTTGCGTGTTATGAGCAGCCCAAACCTCAACTATATATAGGGGAAGGGGAGGGGCTGCGCCCCCTTTAGGGTTTCCACCCCTAGGGTTGGTGGCCAGCCTAGATCCCATCTAAGGGGGGCGGCCAAGGGGGAGGGGGAGAGGGAGGCGCACCAGGATGGGCCTTAGGGCCCATCTGCCCTAGGGTTTGCCCCCTTCTCCTCTCCCTTGCGCCTTGGGCCCTTGTGCGGGGCGCACCAGCCCACCTGGGGCTGGTCCCCTTCCACACTTGGCCCATGAAGCCCTACGGGGCTGGTGGCCCCACTTGGTGGACCCCCGGGACCCTCCCGGTGGTCCCGGTACGTTACCGATAAACCTGGAAACTTTTCCGGTGACCAAAACAGGACTTCCCATATATAAATCTTTACCTCCGGACCATTCCGGAACTCCTCGTGATGTCCGGGATCTCATCCGGGACTCCAAACAACATTCGGTAACCACATACAGACTTCCTTTATAACCCTAGCATCATCGAACCTTAAGTGTGTAGACCCTACGGGTTCGGGAGACATGCAGACATGACCGAGACGTTCTCCGATCAATAACCAACAGCGGGATCTGGATACCCATGTTGGCTCCCACATGTTCTAGGATGATCTCATCGGATGAACCACGATGTCAAGGACTTAATCAATCCCGTATACAATTCTCTTTGTCTATCGGTACGATACTTGCCCGAGATTCGATCGTCGGTATCCCGATACCTTGTTCAATCTCGTTACCGGCAAGTCTCTTTACTCGTTCCGTAACACATCATCCCATGATCAACCCCTTGATCACATTGTGCACATTATGATGATGTCCTACCGAGTGGGCCCAGAGATACCTCTCCGTCACACGGAGTGACAAATCCCAGTCTTGATTCGTGCCAACCCAACAGACACTTTCGGAGATACCCGTAGTGTAACTTTATAGCCAACCAATTACGTTGTGATGTTTGGCACACCCAAAGCACTCCTACGGTATTCGGGAGTTGCACAATCTCATGGTCTAAGGAAATGATACTTGACATTAGAAAAGCTTTAGCATACGAACTACACGATCTAGTGCTATGCTTAGGATTGGGTCTTGTCCATCACATCATTCTCCTAATGATGTGATCCCGTTATCAACGACATCCAATCTCCATGGTCAGGAAACCGTAACCATCTATTGATCAACGAGCTAGTCAACTAGAGGCTTACTAGGGACATGGTGTTGTCTATGTATCCACACATGTATCTGAGTTTCCTATCAATACAATTCTAGCATGGATAATAAACGATTATCATGAACAAGGAAATATAATAATAATCAATTTATTATTGCCTCTAGGGCATATTTCCAACAGGACCCACCTGGTGGAAGCGTACGTAGCGTTGTCATTCTGGTCGCGAACGTGTACGTACATACTGGTCGATGTAGAGGCGTGCACGTGTCGTAGTAGAGGCGCGAACGTGTCATAGTAGAGGCGCGCACGTAGCATGTACATGTACGTATAGTGGCCAGGTTGCAAGAAATAAAATACGACCACGTACATACATACGAGCGGGGTCTCGAACGCCTACTCGCGCATACGTACGGCCAGGGCTCGTGTACATGGCTGGGTCGGAACGGAGAAGCTGCGTCGTCGTCGTGATCATGGGGAGGCAACCAGCTGAGTCGGAACGGAATGCGTCGTCGTGTTCATCGGGAGCTAACCGGCTTGGATGGAACAGTCAACGGAAATGAGGCCTGGCATACTGCAGAACGGAGGAAACAGCCTTGTGTTCGACCGGCCACGGTGGAAATGGGGTCCTGTTCATTGGGAGGGGTCTGGCATACCGCAAAATAGAGGAAATGGACCTCCTACGGTCGAACGGGGTCCTGTTGATTAGGAGGGGTGTGGCGTACCGCAAAGTGGAGGAAACCGAGTTGTGTTGGAGCGCTACGGTCGAAACGGGGGTCCTGTTCATCGGAAGGGGTGTGGCGTACCACAAAACGGGACTCCACGGGATACTATTCATCTCTACCGTCGACCTCCTCCAGCATCCACATGCGACTGTTCATCCACGGGCTCCTGTTCATCCAACCTCCACTACGCGCTCCTCCACCGGCTGCTGTTCACCCAGCCCTCTCCATGGGGTCCTGTTCAACCACCCCTCCATGAGCTACTATTCATCCAGCCCTCCACCGGCTACTGTTCAACCAGCCCTCCACCAGCTACTGTTCATCTAGCCCTCCACGGGGTCCTGTTCATCCACCGGCTCGGTCGATCGGGGTACTGTTCATCCAGCGGCAATGGCCTCTACTACCACGGGGTCCTGTTCATCCAACCCCCCACCGGGAACTGTTCATTCAAACCCCCTTAACAATGCTCACTGTTCATCAAAGGAAGGAGGCAGCAGTGTTCGATCGGCTTCAGTTAGCAGCAGTAGTGAAGGAATCACTCGGGTCCAGTTAACAGCAAGGGATCGATCTATCGCTCGGGTTCAGTAACGCGTAGCCTGCAGTGCAATCGCTCGGGTTCAGTTAGAGCTCAAAGCCTCGCTCGTGTTCAGTTAGAGCCCAACGCCTCGCACACATGTACAAGACAAACGCGCATCGCTCGGCCCCCGACCACCCACCGTAACCGGGAACTCCCTGATATTTTCCTCGCCCTCACTTCTACCATGGTTTTTTCTGTCATGGACGGCCCAAAGGATGTCATGCGGGTGCATCTCCGGGCCGCCCAGGACGAAAAGCCCATTTTCTGTCATGATTTTTTGTCATAGAAGTAGGACCCCACTACATCTATGATGATACCGGGTTTTGTCACAATTATCGTCATAGAAGTGTCATAAGCATGACAGAAAAAATTTCATTCGGCCCAAAATGTCACAAATGTGTCTTTTTTCGTAGTGCAAACTTGTTGTCCACGCGTATAGGAGTCCTATCCTGACACAGGGGATAGTCTTCTGCTTTATCTTCACGGCCCATCAGTCCGGCCCATGTCGAATAGACCGGACACCCGAGGCCCCCTAATCCAGGACTCCCTCAGTAGCCCCTGAACCTGTCTTCGATGACGATGTGTTTGGCACGCAGATTATCTTCGGCATTGCAAGGCGGGTTCCTCCTTCTGAATATTTTAAGCTGGCTTCCTGCATAAAGGAACTGTGTCCGGCTCAGCATAATCAATACAACCCTTAGCCACGAAGGCAAGACATTAAAATAGGAATAGTGTCCTTTACTGACAACTTTTTGGGCAAAGCGTCACACTGACTCTTCAACATTTCGAACCATTTTCACGCCTCCCATTTCGCGTTCTGAGGTCTAGCCTCCATTGGCATGTCTCGTCAAAACAGAGATCGTGCCCGCCTATTACGGGATTCTCATCAATATGGTTTGGGTAACCCAACCGCACCTTACGCACGATCTCGTTGGGAACAGGCGAGGTTTATGGCTTGGGAGGGGGACGTTTGGTATTTTCACCGTCTATAAGAGGATAAAGATCCCTCCTTTTGTAGGGGAACGTAGTAATTTCAAAAAAATTCCTATGCACACGCAAGATCATGGTGATGCATAGCAACGAGAGGGGAGAGTGTGATCTACGTACCCTTGTAGATCGACAGCGGAAGCGTTAGCACAACGCGGTTGATGTAGTCGTACGTCTTCACGGCCCGACCGATCAAGCACCGAAACTACGGCACCTCCGAGTTCTAGCACATGTTCAGCTCGATGACGATCCCCGGACTCCGATCCAGCAAAGTGTCGGGGAAGAGTTCCGTCAGCACGACGGCGTGGTGACGATCTTGATGTACTACCGTCGCAGGGCTTTGCCTAAGCACCGCTACAATATTATCGAGGATTATGGTGGAAGGGGGCACCGCACACGGCTAAGAATATGATCACGTGGATCAACTTGTGTGTCTAGGGGTGCCCCCTACCCCCGTATATAAAGGAGCAGGGGGAGGTGCGGTCATCCAGGAGGAGGGCGCGCCAGGAGGAGTCCTACTCCCACCGGGAGTAGGATTCCCCCCCCCCCCTTTCCTAGTTGGAATAGGATTCGGGAGGGGGAAAGAGGAGAGAGAGAAGGAAGGGGGGGCGCCGCCCCCACTCTCCTTGTCCTATTCGGACTAGGGGGGAGGGGCGCGCGGCCCAGCCTTGGCCACCTCTCCTCTCTTCCACTAAAGCCCACTAAGGCCCATATACCTCCCGAGGGGGTCCAGTAACCTCCCGCTACTCCGGTAAAATCCCGATTTCACTCGGAACACTTCCGATATCCAAATATAGGCTTCCAATATATCAATCTTTATGTCTCGACCATTTCGAGACTCCTCGTCATGTCCGTGATCACATCTGGGACTCCAAACAAACTTTGGTACATCAAAATGCATAAACTCATAATATAACTGTCATCAAAACCTTAAGCGTGCGGACCCTACGGGTTCGAGAACAATGTAGACATGACCGAGACACGTCTCTGATCAATAACCAATAGCAGAACCTGGATGCTCATATTGGCTCCCACATATTCTATGAAGATCTTTATCGGTCAGACCGCATAACAACATACGCTGTTCCCTTTGTCATCGGTATGTTACTTGCCCGAGATTCGATCGTCGGTATCTCAATACCTAGTTCAATCTCGTTACCGGCAAGTCTCTTTACTCGTTTCGTAATACATCATCTTGCAACTAACTCATTAGTTGTAATGCTTGCAAGGCTTATGTGATGTGCATTACCGAGAGGGCCCAGAGATACCTCTCCGACAATCGGAGTGACAAATCCTAATATCAAAATACGCCAACCCAACATGTACCTTTGGAGACACCTGTAGAGCTCCTTTATAATCACCCAGTTACGTTGTGACGTTTGGTAGCACATAAAGTGTTCCTCCGGCAAACGGGAGTTGCATAATCTCATAGTCATAGGAACATGTATAAGTCATGAAGAAAGCAATAGCAACATACTAAATGATCGGGTGCTAAGCTAATGGAATGGGTCATGTCAATCATATCATTCTCCTAATGATGTGATCCCATTAATCAAATGACAACACATGTCTATGGTTAGGAAACATAACCATCTTCGATTAACGAGCTAGTCAAGTAGAGGCATACTAGTGACTTTTGGTTTGTCTATGTATTCACACAAGTATTATGTTTGCGGATAATACAATTCTAGCATGAATAATAAACATTTATCATGATATAAGGAAACAAAATAATAACATTATTATTGCCTCTAGGGCATATTTCCTTCAGTCTCCCACTTGCACTAGAGTCAATAATCTAGATTACACAGTAATGATTCTAACACCCATGGAGCTTTGGTGTTGATCATGTTTTGCTCGTGGAAGAGGCTTAGTCAACGGGTCTGCTATATTCAGATCCGTATGTATCTTGCAAATCTCTATGTCTCCCACCTGGACTAGATCCCGGATGGAATTGAAGAGTCTCTTGATGTGCCTGGTTCTCTTGTGAAATCTGGATTCCTTTGCCAAGGCAATTGCACCAGTATTGTCACAAAAGATTTTCATTGGACCCGATGCACTAGGTATGACACCTAGATCGGATATGAACTCCTTCGTCCAGACTCCTTCGTTTGCTGCTTCCGAAGCAGCTATGTACTCCGCTTCACATGTAGATCCCGCCACAACGCTTTGTTTAGAACTGCACCAACTGACAGCTCCACTGTTTAATGTAAACATGTATCTGGTTTGCGATTTAGAATCGTCCGGATCAGTGTCAAAGCTTGTACCAACGTAACCATTTACAATGAGCTCTTTGTCACCTCCATATATGAGAAACATATCCTTAGTCCTTTTCAGGTATTTTAGAATGTTCTTGACCGCTGTCCAGTGATCCACTCCTGGATTACTTTGGTACCTCCCTGCTAGACTTATAGCAAGACACACATCAGGTCTGGTACACAGCAATGCATACATGATAGAGCCTATGGCTGAAGCATAGGGAACATCTTTCATTTTCTCTCTATCTTCTGCATTGGACGGGGATAGAGTCTTACTCAATTTCACACCTTGTAACACAGGCAAGAATCCTTTCTTTGCTTGATCCATTTTGAACTTCTTCAAAACTTTGTCAAGGTATGTGCTTTGTGAAAGTCCAATTAAGCGTCTTGATCTATCTCTATAGATCTTAATGCCTAATATGTAAGCAGCTTCACCGAGGTCTTTCATTGAAAAACTCTTATTCAAGTATCCTTTTATGCTATCCAGAAATTCTATATCATTTCCGATTAGTAATATGTCATCTACATATAATATCAGAAATGCTACAGAGCTCCCACTCACTTTCTTGTAAATACAGGCTTCTCCAAAAGTCTGTACAAAACCAAATGCTTTGATCACACTATCAAAGCGTTTATTCCAACTCCGAGAGGCTTGCACCAGTCCATAAATGGATCGCTGAAGCTTGCACACTTTGTTAGTTCCCTTTGGATCGACAAAACCTTCCGGCTGCATCATATACAACTCTTCTTGCAGAAATCCATTCAAGAATGCAGTTTTGACATCCATTTGCCAAATTTCATAATCATAAAATGCGGCAATTGCTAACATGATTCGGACAGACTTAAGCATCGCTACAGGTGAGAAGGTCTCGTCGTAGTCAATCCCTTGAACTTGCCGAAAACCTTTTGCGACAAGTCGAGCTTTGTAGACAGTAATATTACCGTCAGCGTCAGTCTTCTTCTTAAAGATCCATTTATTCTCAATTGCTTGCCGATCATTGGGAAGTCAACCAAAGTCCATACTTTGTTCTCATACATGGATCCCATCTCAGATTTCATGGCTTCAAGCCATTTTGCGGAATCTGGGCTCACCATTGCTTCTTCATAGTTCGTAGGTTCATCATGATCTAGTAGCATGACTTCCAGAACAGGATTACCATACCACTCTGGCGCGGATCTTACTCTGGTTGATCTACGAGGTTCAGTAGTATCTTGTTCTGAAGTTTCATGATCATTATCATTAGATTCCTCACTAATTGGTGTAGGTGTCACAGAAACGGGTTTTTGTGATGTACTACTTTCCAATAAGGGAGCAGGTACAGTTACCTCATCAAGTTCTACTTTTCTCCCACTCACTTCTTTCGAGAGAAACTCCTTCTCTAGAAAGTTTCCGAATTTAGCAACAAAAGTCTTGCCTTCGGATCTGTGATAGAAGGTGTATCCAACAGTTTCCTTTGGATATCCTATGAAGACACATTTCTCCGATTTGGGTTCGAGCTTATCAGGTTGAAGGTTTTTCACATAAGCATCACAGCCCCAAACTTTCAGAAACAACAACTTTGGTTTCTTGCCAAACCACAGTTCATATGGCGTCGTCTCAACGGATTTTGATGGTGCCCTATTTAACGTGAATGCGGTCGTCTCTAGAGCATATCCCCAAAACGATAGCGATAAACCAGTAAGAGACATCATAGATCGCACCATATCTAGTAAAGTACGATTACGACGTTCGGACACACCATTACGCTGTGGTGTTCCGAGTGGCGTGAGTTGCGAAACTATTCCACATTGTTTTAAATGTACACCAAACTCGTAACTCAAATATTCTCCTCCACGATCAGATCGTAGGAATTTTATTTTCTTGTTACGATGATTTTCAACTTCACTCTGAAATTCTTTGAACTTTTCAAATGTTTTAGACTTATGTTTCATTAAGTAGATATACCCATATCTGCTTAAGTCATCTGTGAAGGTGAGAAAATAACGATATCTGCCACGAGCCTCAACATTCATCGGACCACATACATCTGTATGTATGATTTCTAATAAATCTGTTGCTCTCTCCATAGTACCAGAGAATGGTGTTTTTGTCATCTTACCCATAAGGCACGGTTCGCAAGTACCAAGTGATTCATAATCAAGTGGTTCCAAAAGCCCATCAGTATGGAGTTTCTTCATGTGCTTTATACCGATATGACCCAAACGGCAGTGCCACAAATAAGTTGCACTATCATTGTCAACTCTGCATCTTTTGGTTTCAACACTATGAATATGTGTGTCACTACTATCGAGATTTAATAAGAATAGACCACTCTTTAAGGGTGCATGACCATAAAAGATATTACTCATGTAAATAGAACAACCATTACTCTCTGATTTAAATGAATAACCGTCTCGCATCAAACAAGATCCAGATATAATGTTCATGCTTAACGCTAGCACCAAATAACAATTATTTAGGTCTAATACTAATCCCGGCGGTAGATGTAGAGGTAGCGTGCCGACTGCGATCACATCGACTTTGGAACCATTTCCTACGCGCATCGTCACCTCGTCCTTAGCCAATCTTCGCTTAATCCGTAGTCCCTATTTCGAGTTGCAATTAGCAACAGAACCAGTATCAAATACCCAGGTGCTACTGCGAGCAGTAGTAAGGTACACATCAATAACATGTATATCACATATACCTTTATTCACCTTGCCATCCTTCTTATCCGCCAAATACTTGGGGCAGTTCCGCTTCCAGTGACCAGTCTGCTTGCAGTAGAAGCACTCAGTTTCAGGCTTAGGTCCAGGTTTGGGTTTCTTCTCTTGAGTAGCAACTTGCTTGCTGTTCTTTTTTAAGTTCCCCTTCTTCTTCCCTTTGCCCTTTTTCTTGAAACTAGTGGTCTTGTTGACCATCAACACTTGATGCTCCTTCTTGATTTCTACCTCCGCAGCTTTCAGCCTTGCGAAGAGCTCGGGAATAGTCTTATTCATCCCTTGCATATTATAGTTCATCACGAAGCTCTTGTAGCTTGGTGGCAGTGATTGGAGAATTCTGTCAATGACGCAATCATCTGGAAGATTAACTCCTAATTGAATCAAGTGATTATTATACCCAGACATTTTGAGTATATGCTCACTCGCAGAACTGTTCTCCTCCATCTTGCAGCTATAGAACTTATTGGAGACTTCATATCTCTCAATCCGGGCATTTGCTTGAAATATTAACTTCAACTCCTGGAACATCTCATATGCTCCATGACGTTCAAAACGTCATTGAAGTCCCGATTCTAAGCCGTAAAGCATGGCACACTAAACTATCGAGTAGTCATCAGCTTTGCTCTGCCAGACGTTCATAACATCTGGTGTTGCTCCAGCAGCAGGCCTGGCACCTAGCAGTGTTTCCAGGACGTAATTCTTCTATGCAGCAATGAGGATAATCCTCAAGTTACGGACCCAGTCCGTGTAATTGCTACCATCATCTTTCAACTTTGCTTTCTCAAGGAACGCATTAAAATTCAACGGAACAACAGCACGGGCCATCTATCTACAATCAAACATAAACAAGCAAGATACTATCAAGTACTAAGTTTCATGATAAATTTAGGTTCAATTAATCATATTACTTAAAGAACTCCCACTTAGATAGACATCCCTCTAATCCTCTAAGTGATTACGTGATCCAAATCAACTAAACCATGTCCGATCATCACGTGAGATGGAGTAGTTTCATTAGTGAACATCACTATGTTGATCATATCTACTATATGATTCACGCTCGACCTTTCGGTCTTCGTGTTCCGAGGCCATATCTGTATATGCTTGGCTCGTCAAGTATAACCTGAGTATTCCGCGTGTGCAACTGTTTTGCACCCGTTGTATTTGAACGTAGAGCCTATCACACCCAATCATCACGTGGTGTCTCAGCACGAAGAACTTTCACAGCGGTGCATACTCAGGGAGAACACTTCTTGATAATTAGTGAGAGATCATCTTATAATGCTACCGTCAATCAAAGCAAGATAAGATGCATAAAAGATAAACATCACATGCAATCAATATAAGTGATATGATATGGCCATCATCATCTTGTGCTTGTGATCTCCATCTTCGAAGCACCGTCGTGATCACCATCGTCACCGGCGCGACACCTTGATCTCCATCGTAGCATCGTTGTCGTCTCGCCAATTTTATGCTTCCACGACTATCGCTACCGCTTAGTGATAAAGTAAAGCATTACAGCGCGATTGCATTGCATACAATAAAGCAACAACCATATGGCTCCTGCCAGTTGCCGATAACTCGATTACAAAACATGATCATCTCATACAATAAAATTTAGCATCATGTCTTGACCATATCACATCACAACATGCCCTGCAAAAACAAGTTAGACGTCCTCTACTTTGTTGTTGCAAGTTTTACGTGGCTGCTACGGGCTTAAGCAAGAACCAATCTTACCTACGCATCAAAACCACAACGATAGTTTGTCAAGTTGGTGCTGTTTTAACCTTCTCAAGGACCGGGCGTAGCCACACTCGGTTCAACTAAAGTTGGAGAAACTGTCACCCGCTAGCCACCTTTGTGCAAAGCACGTCGTGAGAACCGGTCTCGCGTAAGCGTACGCGTAATGTCGGTCCGGGCCGCTTCCTCCAACAATACCGCCAAACCAAAGTATGACATGCTGGTAAGCAGTATGACTTATATCGCCCACAACTCACTTATGTTCTACTCGTGCATATAACATCAACACATAAAACCTAGGCTCGGATGCCACTGTAGGGGAACGTAGTAATTTCAAAAAAAATTCCTACGCACACGCAAGATCATGGTGATGCATAGCAACGAGAGGGGAGAGTGTGATCTATGTACCCTTGTAGATCGACAGCGGAAGCGTTAGCACAACGCGGTTGATGTAGTCGTACGTCTTCACGGCCCGACCGATCAAGCACCGAAACTACGGCACCTCCGAGTTCTAGCACATGTTCAGCTTGATGACGATCCCCGGACTCCGATCCAGCAAAGTGTCGGGGAAGAGTTCCGTCAGCACGACGGCGTGGTGACGATCTTGATGTACTACCGTCGCAGGGCTTTGCCTAAGCACCGCTACAATATTATCGAGGATTATGGTGGAAGGGGGCACCGCACACGGCTAAGAATATGATCACGTGGATCAACTTGTGTGTCTAGGGGTGCCCCCTGCCCCCGTATATAAAGGAGCAGGGGGAGGTGCGGCCGTCCAGGAGGAGGGCGCGCCAGGAGGAGTCCTACTCCCACCGGGAGTAGGATTCCCCCCCCCCCCTTTCCTAGTTGGAATAGGATTCGGGAGGGGGAAAGAGGAGAGAGAGAAGGAAGGGGGGGCGCCGCCCCCCCTCTCCTTGTCCTATTAGGACTAGGGGGGAGGGGCGCGCGGCCCAGCCCTGGCCACCTCTCCTCTCTTCCACTAAAGCCCACTAAGGCCCATATACCTCCCGGGGGGTTGCGGTAACCTCCCGGTACTCCGGTAAAATCCCGATTTCACTCGGAACACTTCCGATATCCAAATATAGGCTTCCAATATATCAATCTTTATGTCTCGACCATTTCGAGACTCCTCGTCATGTCCGTGATCACATCCGGGACTCCGAACAAACTTCGGTACATCAAAATGCATAAACTCATAATATAACTGTCATCAAAACCTTAAGCGTGTGGACCCTACGGGTTCGAGATCAATGTAGACATGACCGAGACACGTCTCCGATCAATAACCAATAGCGGAACCTGGATGCTCATATTGGCTCCCACATATTCTACGAAGATCTTTATCGGTCAGACCGCATAACAACATACGTTGTTCCCTTTGTCATCGGTATGTTACTTGCCCGAGATTCGATCGTCGGTATCTCAATACCTAGTTCAATCTCGTTACCGGCAAGTCTCTTTACTCGTTTCGTAATACATCATCTTGCAACTAACTCATTAGTTGTAATGCTTGCAAAGCTTATGTGATGTGCATTACCGAGAGGGCCCAGAGATACCTCTCCGACAATCGGAGTGACAAATCCTAATCTCGAAATACGCCAACCCAACATGTACCTTTGGAGACACCTGTAGAGCTCCTTTATAATCACCCAGTTACGTTGTGACGTTTGGTAGCACACAAAGTGTTCCTCCGGCAAACGGGAGTTGCATAATCTCATAGTCATAGGAACATGTATAAGTCATGAAGAAAGCAATAGCAACATACTAAATGATCGGGTGCTAAGCTAATGGAATGGGTCATGTCAATCATATCATTCTCCTAATGATGTGATCCCATTAATCAAATGACAACACATGTCTATGGTTAGGAAACATAACCATCTTCGATTAACGAGCTAGTCAAGTAGAGGCATACTAGTGACGTTTGGTTTGTCTATGTATTCACACAAGTATTATGTTTCCGGATAATACAATTCTAGCATGAATAATAAACATTTATCATGATATAAGGAAATAAAATAATAACATTATTATTGCCTCTAGGGCATATTTCCTTCACCTTTTTCCCCACGCCTTCCTCTAGCTCATGTCTTCCAACCCCCAAGCTCTAGTGCCAACAACTCCAATCTTCTCCACCGCTGCCATGCTCCCCAGCAATGGTCGGGTCCGGCTCCAAGGGCAAGTGGGAGGCCTCCTCCGTCACTGAAAAGGATGTCAAAGATCCTCGGAGTGCGGGCTATCTATCTGCGGATATTGCGCATAGGATTCCTAAAAAAGATCAGGTTATTCCTACTCCGGGGCCTGGTGAGAGGGTTGTGTTCATCCCTCATTTCCTTTGGGGTCTAGGGTTCCCACTCCACCCCTTCGTCTGAGGTCTCATGTTCTACTACGGGCTAGATTTCCATGATCTAGCCCCCAATTCCTTCCTCCACATATCGGTGTTTATCGTCGTGTGTGAGGCTCTTCTCCGCATCCCCCCACACTTCAGCCTGTGGCTCAAGGTCTTCAATCTGAAGCCGAAGGTGGTCGACGGACAGCATGCGGACTATGGCGGGGCCATGGTAAGAAAGCTCACCAACGCCGTTTGGCCCAAAGGGGCATTCGTAGAGACAGTCAAGGCGTGGCAACAGGAGTGGTTCTACATCACCAAACCCCGCGACGCCAACTGGGCGGCCATGCCTGACTTCAGATTCGGACCCCCCACGAGACTCACCTCATGGACCACCAACGGCCTTGATTGAGGGTCCCAACTAGAGGTGAAGATGCTACAGAAACACATCTCCAACATGTTGGGCGCAAACACCAGTCTCACAAACATGATCCAGGTGATGCTTTTCAGCCGCATCCTTCCCTGCCAACTCCGGACCTCCCCCATGTGCGAGTTCAATCCGGAGGAACCACGAACCTTGAAGCGCTTCTTCGGCACCACCCACGAAGATATATGGAAGCAGCTCTTCAAGGCCCAGAAAACTTGGCTGAAGAAGATCGAAGACATCAGACTCGACATCCAGAAACCGGACTCAGCGGTAAGCCTAATCTTTCCGAAGACCTATCCCGTCAATACTTCAGATATAATAAAGATTATATTGCATGCCTTCCATACAAGGCTGGATGGCAAAGGCGGAGCGGATCAACTGTCCGGCACCGCTGCCTGAGAACCCGGCCACACCCCAGCTGACGGAGATGTTGGTCCCGGCACCCTATCAGGCGCCGTAGAAGAAGGCCAAGAAGAAGAAGGGCAAGGAGGGCAAGGGAAGCCCCCGCCACAAAGGTCCTTCGGACACAGTGTCCGGAGAGACCGAAGCCCTCTCTTCCCATGAGGGAGACGAGGAAGAAGAGGAAGAGGAGGTGGAAAGCGACTCCCGCCATAAGGGGAGGAAGAAGAAGAGGGTGGCCTCTGAAGACCTGGAGGAGGAGGCGCCCAAGAGGGGAAAGATGACCCTCCTGGACAGTTTGGACTCAGAGTCCGAAATAGTCCCCAAGAAACCCCCTAGGGTGAAGCCCAGAGCCGAATCATAAGTATTCAGAAACTTGCCGTTTATCTTTGGTCTTCCTGCTTCCATTATATACGTTATTTTGTTATTTTCCTTTCAGCCC
This sequence comes from Triticum dicoccoides, assembly GCF_002162155.2. Classification (NCBI taxonomy): domain Eukaryota; kingdom Viridiplantae; phylum Streptophyta; class Magnoliopsida; order Poales; family Poaceae; genus Triticum; species Triticum dicoccoides. The sequence continues at coordinate 266,665,051 of NC_041388.1, forward strand.
TTCCCGCATGCTCCTGCAAACTCCATTATCGGAGGGGAATTCTTTGCCTCCCGAGATGGTAGAGAGTGACACGCCGCCTTGAGCCCTCTCAACTATCGCCATGGAGGACACCGAAGTGTCGTCCCGAAGGACCTCTCCTGGCTGAGAGGAGGCGAACGAGGCCGTTGAGAGAGCACCCGAGGTTAATACCCCGGTCGCCGAAGACTTAGGGGAGGTGACCCCTATGACAACCGACGGTGGGGACCCCCAACAATCCGGGCCCCAACCGAACACCATTTCGGAGACCAACATGGCTTCGGGATCGGATAAGCAGCCCCCTTAGAAAGAGGGGGGAGGAGCATCAGCTCCATCGGCAGCCTCCACTAACCCGGAGGCACCCAACACTCTGGAGGAAGCACTGCAAAGTGCTTCCATTGTGGAGGATAACCGCACCTTGATGGGTGTGGTTATGGGGAAGGTTCAGTCCGCTAAAAACGGACTGAATGAAGCCTTCTGCAGCCTACTGAAAGGCTTTGAGGTATGTGACGTAATGTTCTAAAAACCTTTCATAGAAGATTAATCATGTATACAGACAGTAGCCCCTGAGACTTTGTTCGGTATAGTAGAAACCGGACAGCGGATCAACACAGTATTCGGGAAAGTAACATGCCGTGCTGATATTGTAACAGGCCTCCATGTTGGCGGCAACCGCCCATGCCGCGGAAGTTTCCGAACTCAATCGAAAGCTTCAAGTGGCTGATGAGGAACTCGACTGCATTAATAAGCAGTTCGACGAGACGCAAGGTATGCATACAATGTTAAGAAGGAATTTATTTTTATATCATAAGTGATATGTATATTTAGAGGTTAACCCATGCAATGCTTTGATTATGATCATAGCTAGCGCAGCCGAGGTCGAGACCCTCAAAGGCGCCCTCGCCTACGCCAAGAAAGAGGCAGAGGCGAAAAAGGTAGCCGCTGACAAAGTGGCTGCTGAACTAAAGACCGAGCAAGCTGCCCACCACCAATACGAAGCTCGGGTGGCTGAAGTCGACCAGGAGCTGATGGATGCCATCAGCAAATGCGAAACCTTCGAGGAGAAGACTTCGGCCCAGTCGTCCGAGCTTGCCAAGGCTCTTCATGATGCCAAAGAGGCGCGGATCGAGTCCCAGAGTTCTCGCAAAGAGATCCATCAGGCGAGGCACATAGCGGCTGGTAAGGCCTTTCTTTTGCAGAGTATCTTTGGAGGTCAGAGGTATGCTTTGCTCACGCGAGTGTGGAGTTCTCTAGGCGCGTTTGCGGATCTTCCGAAGAGTGTCGCCGATGCCACACAGTTCTTTCGAGCCCAGGAGGGGAACTCGACCAAGAAGTTATTCTGGTCGCAATTTCTCGCGCCGGAACACCCGACACCTTTGAATGACTAGCTGAAGCAGCTAACAGAGCTACATAGGGTGGCAGGCTTGGCCATGAAGGACCTAATAGTCCAACTCTGGCCGGCCAAGACGATTCCTAGAAACTACTTCGGTTTGGTGAAGCGACTTGTCGACGCGTGGCCTCAGATTGATGTTGTGAAGTGCTCGGCCTGCATAGAGGGTGCCCGGATGGCCTTCGCCCGCATCAAGATGCAATGGGCAAAGATGAAGGCCATCGAAGTGGCAACCGCAGGCCCGCCCGAAGGCAAAGATCATCGGAAGCCGGAGAGGTACTTCGATGACGTCCTAGAAGGAGCCCGAATGATAGAGGGTCAATGCTCTAACGACGTAATATTTGATTGAATGTGTTCGGGTTGTACAAACTATGTGATGAATCCATGATGTTTATATATCTATGTTCGTGCTTTTTTTCAAGCGATGTTTCCTCCTGTGTGGCCGTTTATTGTTTTATTTCTAAAAGTTGCCAGTCGTCGGCTTCAGCCCCCATGTAGATGCTACATGGGTGTTCGGCGTAACGTGTAACCACACTTTATCCAATGTCTTGGTCCGTAAAGGAGGTGCCCGCGAGGTGAACCAGGCAATCGGACTATGCAGCTTTATTAATTTCACTTAGCCATAGGAGTTTGACTATGGAGCTAAGTACTAGCCCCTTGTGCGTGAGCGGCTATCCAGACCGCGGTGCCTCTTCCACGTGGCTGGACAGGACCAGTCCCTCGTATAACACGGGGTGAATCGCTAACGATTTGTAGTATAATACTAAGTCGCCGAATCGCCGACCAGCTCTCGCCTATCATGACATCCAGTTTTCGGCTTTCTCTACTGAGGTACTTGACCGAACGAACCAGAAATACAATCGCAGTAGTTCTCCCTTTACTACCTTAGCCGAACGAGCGGAAAGTAAGGTGGTAAGCACAGGAGCCGGGCAACCCAACTATATACCGAAGACATGATTCGGAGCGGATGCATATAATGCAATATTCGGGACGCCGTAGAGTTCCCTATAGGTGTTCAGACTTGAAATGTGCGTGCTAGAATACACCCCCTAGTGTTAAGGCCGGACTAAAGCACATGCGGCAGTCTGAAGTAGGGAGGGAATACAGATGGTAATATGAAATAAAGTGAATACCAAACACAAGTGGCGATCAACTGATTCCCTTATACCCTGATTAATACATCGAGTCGTGTTATTACAGATAATGCCATGAATATTGAGGCCATTTTACATGCCAAAAATTTACACAAGGGAAAGGTTTACACAGTGCCTAAAAGTAGTGGTTTGAAGATCCCAATGGTGCCCTACCGCACGTCTGCGCCGTTTCTCCTTGGTAGGAAATCCTTTTAAGAGGAGGATTCGATGGTCGTCTGCAAGAAAGAGAGATCTAGAAAAGAGCCCCCGTACAACCATAGAGGAGGTAGGTTTTTTAACGAACCTGCAGTGGGAAAAAATATTTAAGGTCCGAATAGGGTCAAGCTGTACTATCGACCTTTTCCACAGTGTGCCTCCAGCGCTTCCCAAGGTATTTCAAGTGCGTAATTATGTACGCACAGTATGCATGCCGCAACCTTATGGGGCGATCGGCGGAGGCTAAGCTGCTATTCAAGCTCCGGATCCACCAAGCTACCGCACTGTAATGCGGATCAGACTCGCTTAGCAGTGCCATGGGTCTTGATGACCGATGAGCTGTTCGGCTTGATGAGGCCGCCCTGTACTTTGGCTGCTAAGACCCCGGTGTGCTCCTTAGTACGGAGGGAGCGCTCCATATTTTCATTTGCTGTGATGACACCACGCGGTCTGGGCATCTTGAGCGTTAAATAAGCATAGTGCCGGACTGCATTAAAGCAGGCGAAAGTGGTTCGTCTGAGCAGTGCATGATAACCACTACGAAAAGGGACGATATCAAAGATCAATTCTTCGCTTCAGAAGTTGTCTGTAGAGCCAACTACTACTTCCAACGTTAAGGAGCCCGTGTAGCGGGCCTCCACGTCGGGTATCACTCCTTTAAAGGTAGTGTTGCTAGGCTTGATTCTTAATAGGTCAATACCCATCTTACGGACAGTATCCTTATAGATCAAAGTGAGGCTGCTACTGCCGTCCATAAGGACTCTAGTGAGATGGTATCCGTCAATGATAGGATCGAGTACCAGGGCCGCCGAACCTCCGTGACGGATACTGGTTGGGTGGTCCCTGCGATCAAAGGTGATCGGACAAGCCGACCATGAGTTGAATTTTTGGGCGACAGGCTCTACGGCGTAGACATCGCGTAATGCGCATTTGTGCTCCCTCTTGGGGATGTGCGTGACATAGATCATGTTCATCGTTTTCACCTCAGGGGGAAACTGTTTCTGTCCCCCAGTGTTCGGCGGGCGAGGCTCATCATCGTCCTCGCTTTGAGGTCCTTTCCCCTTATGTTAGGTATTTAATTTACCGGCATGTTTCAAAACCCAGCAGTTTCTATTGGTGTGGTTAGCAGGCTTGTCAAGGGTGCCATGAATCTGGCAAGGTCTCTCCAGTATTTTGTCCAAGTTGGATGGACCGTCCCTATTACCTTTGAATGGCTTCTTCCGCTGGCCGGGTTTGGAGCCACGGAATCTGGCATTTACTGTTGTATCCTCTCTTTCTTCGTTATTGTTCTGACGCTTGTTTTTGTTGTGTCGTGGCCTTCCATTGCCATCCCTGGCCTCAGAAGTGCCGGGGCTGCTGGTACTGTTGCTTCAACGAGCCAACCAGCTATCTTTGCCCGCATAGAAGCGGGTCATAAGTGCAGTAAGAGTTGCCATAGTTTTTGGCTTTTCCTGACCGAGGTGTTGGGCGAGCCATTTGTCATGGATGTTGTGCTTAAATGCTGCTAAGGCTTTGGCGTCTAGACAGTCCATGATTTGGTTCTTTTTAAATAAGAACCAATTCCAAAGTTTGCGAGCCGACTCTCCGGGTTGCTGGATTATGTGACTCAGGTCGTCAGCATCCGGTGGCCATACATAAGTGCCCTGAAAGTTGGCCCGAAAAGCATCCTCTAAGTCCTCCCAACTTCCAATGGAGTTCTCTAGGAAGTTGTTCAACTAGTGCCATGCTGGTCCTTTCAGCTTTAGAGGGAGGTATTTAATGGCGTGGAGGTCATCTCCGCGAGCCATGTGAATGTGGAGAAGAAAATCTTCGATCCATACAGCGGGATCCGTCGTTCCATCGTACTGTTCGATGTTCACGGGTTTAAACCCTTCCGGAAATTGGTGTTGCATTACCTCATCGGTAAAGCACATAGGGTGCGCGGCACCTCTGTATTGGGTGACATCGCGACGAAGTTCGAACGACATCTGTGTTCGGTGCTGATCCCAGACTTGGTTGTGTTTGTCGTGCCGGGCTTAATGGTCGTCATCTCGTGCTAGGGCACGTCCTCGTGATCCATAGATTGATCTGGTCTGGCCGGCTCTATTGGTCAAGTCCTGACGTAGGTCGTACGTGTAGCCCGGAGCCGCTGTCTCCTTGCCTCTATGGTGAGAGGGCGCGGGCTGGTGTTCGGCATAATTAGTCATTTTGTCCCGTCCACATGGTGGTCGGTCCGGTTGATCAGCCTGATTATATTTTGACGGTTTTGGCTCAAAGGCCTCATCATCGAATTGTGGCAGTAGTCTGCATTTGGGATAATTTTTTGTTTGGCGCTCAAAGCCATATCCTTCTTCAGCAGCTAGGACCTTGGTCCATCTGTTGTTGAGCGTATCCTGTTCGGCTTGAATCTGCTGTTGTTTCTTTTTCAGGCTCCGTGCTGTGGCGATGAGTCGTCGCTTGAAGCGTTCTTGTTCGATGGGTTCCTCTGGGATGATGAATTCTTCATCACCGAGGCTAACATACTCTTCGGAGACAAGTAAGCAGTTACTATCCTCTGAATCCTCATGATCGGCTGGTCCGGGGCTGTATTGACCCTCTTCCCTTTCATCCTGCTCGAACACGGCCTCAACAGGGTGATTGGGGTCTTCCGCACTGACCGGAGTGTAATTATCTCCGGTGTCGACATTGCTTTCCCTTGCCCGACGCGATCGTGAGCGGCGTTGCTAATGCCGGCGTTTTGGTGGTTCATCAACGGGCTTATCCTCATCTAGGTCTTGAGTACCATCGCCATCCTTCTTCTCAGGCATGTCCACCATGTATACATCGTAAGTAGAAGTGGTCATCCAATGCTCAGTGATGGGCGGGTTTTGACCTGGTTTGGCTCCGACATCGTCGTCCATGCCATCGATGTCTTCGGAGGCGTAATCTAGCATGTCGGTTAAATCCTCGGCAGTGGCTATTAAATGGGTGGTGGGTGGGACGTAAAATTCCCTACTCCCCTAGTCCAAGCTGGGCATAGTTCGGAGGTGATGCTTCTGTGATGGCGAGAGATTGTATTAAGTCCAGCGTTTCGTTCAAGAGTGAAAGCTGGACATGCGTCTGAGGATCTGCGGAGCTAGGCTCGGTGATAACCACTTGTTTGATCCCGATGGACGCAGACCTCGAGAGTTCGAAGTTAGTGCCCAGAGGTGAGTTCGGCTTCCTGATGACGGGGAGAGTCTCGTTCGACTCCGGGTCCACCGATGGCGTGATCCCATCTGGGTCTCCGTATGGAAGCTCCGTGATGGCAGAGAGTCCGGTGTGGTTCATGCTCCTGTCTTCGAACAATGTGGTCCGCCCTAGATCTAAGGTCGGGGCGGACATGAGCGTCAACACCTGAACGGGGTCTGGTAGTAGATCTGAAGGTCCTCCTTCATATGGGTGGGGAGTGGCGGCCGAGGCCGTGAACCCCTTGAAGATTAGGTCTCCCCAGATATCGGCGATGTAGTTCAAGCTTCCAAACCTGATCTGGTGACAGGGGCGTAGCTGTCGACCTGCTCAAGGTGGCCGGTTGAGTTGGCATGTAGCACGAAGCCGCCAAACACAAAGAGTTGACCAGGGAGAAAGGTCTACCTGGAAACAGCGTCGTCATCGATGACGAGGCGAGCCATCGATTCTTCTGTCGACAACACAAAGGAACTCTCAATGAAAGCACCAATGTCGGTGTCAAAACCAGCAGATCTCGGGTAGGGGTCCCAAGCTGTGTGTCTAAGGATCAATGGTAACAAGGGACAATAGGGACACGATGTTTACCCAGGTTCGGGCCCTCTTAAAGAGTTAAAACCCTACGTCATGCATGATTGTATTTGGTATGTGTATAGGGGTTACAAGAGTTGATCTACCTCGAGATCGTAATGGCCAAACCCTAGCTGTCTAGCCTATGATTATTCTGGTAGCCTCTACAGACTAAACCCTCTGGTTTATATACACACATGAGGGGCCTAGGGTTGTACAGAGTCAGTTTGCAGAGGAAGGAAATAGTACATCTGGACACCAAACTTGTCGTCCACGCATATAGGAGTCCTATCCGGACATGGGAGATAGTCTTCTGCTTTATCTTCATGGCCCATCGGTCCGGCCAATATCAAATAGACCGGACACCCAAGGACCTAATGACAGGGCCGGTCTTGAGAATTCGGGGGCCCGGGGCGACACTAAAACCCGGGGCCCCTTAATATAAACCAGTGTTGGTACTTTTATAGATCTCACATCGTTATTTGCTAATATATGTAGCTATCTAAAATATGCACATTCTTTTCTCAAAACAAAAATGCACATGCTTCTTATAGTAGGACAGAAACAAACACATAAGGTAGCAATGCATACCTCGGTCATCGTCAACATATCCAATGCCACCCTATACATGGTCTTAATAAGATTTTATTATTTAGCATTGGAACCATCTTCTAAGCCATATAATAACGAGGGTAGTGAGTTAAATTTCAGAAACTATATGAGAAAACCCTTGAACGAAAATTAAATAAATTCAATAATATTACCTGATATATGATCTGCAGATCCATAAACATCATCTTATGTCCACTTTATTCCTCGGGATCTAAATTGAAATTTTCTGTAGGGAAGGTATTATTTGAATGCCTTTGAGATAATGCTTTTGCTTCTATCAGTACAAAACCACAAAATTGATCATCGAGTTAAAGAAGAGTTCATAAAGAATTCGATGCAACTTAGCGGTTAATCCCTCTTGTGCCAGACTCTTAATTTTTGTAATCGAACTACAACACCATGTCTCGTATATTTCTGAATGCCAAGGCTATGAGTACTTTTTCGGCAGGGAGCAACAAAAGGTATAAATATCAAAATACATACTTCCCTACAAAATTCAATGAAAAAGAAGCGAAAGGATCCTTACCTAGTGTGATCCTCCTCCGTCTCAATCTTGTCGCACTAGCGGCGGCGGTGATTGGCGACTGGCGTGGGCGTTGAAGACGGAAAGAAACAGGAGATGAGCATTGAAAACGGCGATTTCAGTGAAGGAGATTCATATGGGCTCCGGACTAAGATTTGCACGGGCCACGGGGTACCTGGGAGGGCTTCGGCCACAATCGTCAGGTTGCCAGGAGCCGCTGCGATCGCAAGCAAAAACAAGACATACTGGTGTGTCGGCTCGCTTGCATACTGGATTCCTGGGCCATAACTATCGGCTACCTGCACCTGGCTGGGGAGGGGGGGCCCTGAATTTTGGGGGCCCAGGGCGGCCGCCCCCTGCCCCTCCCTAGGGCCGGCCCTTCCTGATGACCCACAAGTATAGGAGATCTATCGTAGTCCTTTCAATAAGTAAGAGTGTCTAACCCAACGAGGAGCAGAAGGAAATGATAAGCGGTTTTCAGCAAGGTATTCTCTGCAAGCACTGGAATAATAAGTAACAGATAGTTTTGTGATAGGATAATTTGTAACGAGTAACAACTAACAAAAGTAAATAAAGTGCAGCAAGGTGGCCCAATCCCTTTTGTAGCAAAGGACAAGCCTGGACAAACTCTTATATGATGTAATGCGCTCCCGAGGACACATGGGAATATCGTCAAGCTAGTTTTCATCACGTTCATATGATTCGCGTTCGGTACTTTGATAATTTGGTATGTGGGTGGACCGGTGCTTGGGTACTGTCCTTACTTGGACAAGCATCCCACTTATGATTAACCTCTATTGCAAGCATCCGCAACTACAACAAAAGTATTAAGGTAAACCTAACCATAGCATGAAACATATGGATCCAAATCAGCCCCTTATGAAGCAACGCATAAACTAGGGTTTAAGCTTCTGTCACTCTAGCAACCCATCATCTACTTATTACTTCCTAATGCCTTCCTCTAGGCCCAAATAATGGTGAAGTGTCATGTAGTCAAAGTTCACATAACACCACTATAGGAGAGACAACATACATCTCATCAAAATATCGAACAAATACCAAATTCACATGACTACTAATAGCAAGACTTCTCCCATGTCCTCGGGAACAAACGTAACTACTCACAAAGCATATTCATGTTCATAATCAGAGGGGTATTAATATGCATAAAGGATCTGAACATATGATCTTCCACCAAATAAACCAACTAGCATCAACTACAAGGAGTAATTAACACTACTAGCAACCCACAAGTACCAATCCCGGACATGGAGACAAGAATTGGATACAAGAGATGAACTAGGGTTTGAGATGAGATGGTGCTGGTGAAGATGTTGATGGAGATTGCCCTCTCCCGATGAGAGGAACGTTGGTGATGACGATGGCGATGATTTCCCCCTTCTGGAGGGAAGTTTCCCCGGCAGAACAGCTCCGCCAGAGCCCTAGATTGGTTCTGCCTCATGGTCGCGGAGTCTTGTCCGGAAAGATGGCTTATGATTTTTTTCCTCATCGAAAGACTCCATATAGCAGAAGATGGCCATCGGAGGGCCACCAGGGGGCCCACGAGGTAGGGCGCGCGCCCCGGGGGGTAGGGCACGCCCCCCACCCTCGTGGGCAGGGTGTGGCCCCCTGGTGAACTTCTTGCGCTCAGTATTTTTTATATATTCTGAAAATGACTTCCGTGAAGTTTTAGGACTTTCGGAGCTGTGCAGAATAGGTCTCTAATATTTGCTCCTTTTCTAGCCTAGAATCTAAGCTGCCGGCATTCTCCCTCTTTATGTAAACCTTGTAAAATAAGAGAGAATAGGCATAAGTATTGTGACATAATGTGTAATAACAGCCCATAATGCAATAAATATCGATATAAAAGCATGATGCGAAATGGACGTATCAACTCCCCCAAGCTTAGACCTCGCTTGTCCTCAAGCGAAAGCCGAAATCGAAAAATATGTCCACATGTTTAGAGATAAAGGTGTCGATAAAAATAAAATACGGACATGAGGGCATCATGATCATTCTTAGAACAGCAACTTATATAATTCTTGTCATATGATCTCTTATGCTAGAGTAACAATTCGATCACTATTTCAAGTATGAATCATAAACTTCATTGAAAACTAACAAACTATAATCTCAGTCATTGGAGCAATTGCAATTTATCATAACATAGGAAAGAGTCAATATAAGAGCTTTTCAGCAAGTCCACATACTCAACTATCATATAGTCTTTCACAATTGCTAACACTCACGCAATACTTATGGGTATGGAGTTTTAATCGGACACAGAGAAAGATAGGGGCTTATAGTTTTGCCTCCCAGCGTTTTACCTCAAGGGTAATGTCAACAATAATAGTTCATGAAAACTCACATCCAATTAGCTATAAATACCAGGATCTTTCCAACATGGTGTGCTTGCCAAAAGATAAAATGTAAAAAGGAAGGGTGAAGATCACCATGACTCTTATGCAAGGTAGGAGATAAAAGTAAAAGATAGGCCCTTCGTAGAGGGAAGCAGAGGTTGTCATGCGCTTTTATGGTTGGATGCACAAAATCTTAATGCGAAAGAACGTCACTTTATATTGCCACTTGTGATATGGACCTTTATTATGCAGTCCATCGCTTTTATTTCTTCCATATCACACGATCGTATAAAGCTTATTTTCTCCCACACTAATAAGTCATACATATTTATAGAGCATTTTTATTGCTTGCACCGATGACAACTTACTTGAAGGATCTTACTCAATCCATAGGTAGGTATGGTGGACTCTCATGGCAACACTGGTTTAAGGGTGTTTGGAAGCACAAGTAGTATCTCTACTTGGTGCAAAGAATTTTGGCTAGCATGAGGGGGAAAGGCAAGCTCAATCATGTTGGATGATCCATGACAATATAATTTATCTTAGATGTAAGAAAACATAACCCATTACATTGTCTTCCTTGTCCAATGTCAACTCTTTAGCATGTCATATTTTAATGAGTGCTCACAATCATAAAAGATGTCCAAGATAGTGTATTTATATGTGAAGACCTCTATTTCTTTATTACTTCCTATTAATTGCAACGATGACCAAAACTATGTTTGTCAATCTCTCAACAACTTTTATTCATCATACTTTTTATATGTGAGCTCATTACTCTCCATAAGATCCATATGATCTCTTTTATTCTTTTTATTCTTTCTCTTTTCTTTTATTCACTCAAGATCATGGCAAAATAATCAAGCCCTTGACTCAACACTAATCTTTATTATATATAGCTCACGGACTCGATTACATAGAAGGATCATAAAGCAAAACTCACAACTAGATCATACTAAAATTTTATTCTACTAGATCAAGATATTATCAAAAGGATCGAACTAAGAAAAGCGGTAAAGATAAAAGTGATGGTGATATGATACCGGGGCACTCCCCCAAGCTTGGCAGTTGCCTAGGGGAGTGCCCATACCCATGTGATTATATCTCTTTTGTCGGTGAAGGAGTTGTTGGTGATGATGGATAGTCGCACTTCGAGCGTAGGAGGTCTTCCAACTTGCGGATAATGCCCTTGAGTGCAATGACATGCTCCTTCAACAAAATATTTTCACGTGTGAGATATTTGTTTTGTATACGAGGTAACTCAATCATCTTGAAAGCTTCGATCTCAGTTGGGGTAAGAAGATTGTGATCAAGTTGAATGATGTCTTCTGTTGCCGGAACTTGGTCCTCCGTGGCCTTCTTGATCCCTTCATCCTTGTTGATCTCCATGGGTTCTTCTCTCTTCAGCTCTATCTTCATTAGCCAAGTATCGTTGCCCTCATTGTTGGAGGAGGAGGGAGACGACATGATGCTTGGTGTTGACAACCCTGGCAGAAAATAGCTCGAAACAAGAACAGAGGATTTTTGCATGATACGGTGGTCAAAACCTTCGGGAGGTTATATAATGAATTTTTACCGACCAAAATACATAACGTGTAAGAAAACAGAGTCCGAAGAGCACACGAGGTGCCCACGAGGTAGGGGGGCGTGCCCTCCACCCTCGTGGCGCACTCGTGTCCTTCCCGGACTGCTTCTTATTTTTCTATTTTTCTAAATATTCCAAAACGGAAGAAAATTGCCATTAGAACTATTTTGGAGTCGGTTTACTTACCGTACCACATACCTATTCCTTTTCGGAGCCTGAAACGTTTAGGCAACTGTCCCTTATGTATTCCTCCGGGGTTACGGTTTCAATAACATTGGTTTCAACATTTATAGGATTACCTGAGATATAATGTTTAATTCTTTGACCGTTCACCACCTTCGGATTTGTGCCTTAGAAATTGTTGATTTTTATGGCACCAGAACGATAGACCTCCTCGATAACGTAAGGACCTTCCCATTTAGAGGGAAGTTTTGCTGCAAAAAATCTTAAACGAGAGTTGTATAGCAATACATAATCACCTACATTAAACCCACGCTTTTGTATTCTTTTGTCATGCCATCTTTTAACTTTTTCTTTAAATAAATTTGGCATTCTCATAGGCTTGGGTTCTCCATTCATCAAGAGAGCTAATGTCAAATAACCTCTTCTCACCGGCAAGCTTGAAATCATAATTGAGCTCTTTAATAGCCCAATAAGCCTTATGTTCTAGTTCTAGAGGTAAGTGACATGCTTTTCCATAAACCATTTTATACGAAGACATACCCATAGGATTTTTATATGCAGTTCTATAGGCCCCTAATGCATCATCAAGTTTCTTGGACCAGTTCTTTCTAGATCTATTAACAGTCTTTTTCAAAATTAATTTGAGTTCTCTATTACTCAATTCTACTTGACCACTAGACTGTGGGTGATAAGGAGATGCAATTCTATGATTAACATCATATTTAGCAAGAATTTTACGGAAAGCACCATGAATAAAATGTGAACCACCATCAGTCATTAAATATCTAGGGACTCCAAACCTTGGAAAAATAACTTCTTTAAGCATCTTAATAAAGGTGTTATGATCAGCACTACTAGTTGGAATAGCTTCTACCCACTTAGTAACGTAATCAACAGTAACTAAAATCTGTGTATATCCATTAGAGGCAGGAAAAGGTCCCATATAATCAAAGCCCAAACATCAAATGGTTCAATAACAAGTGAATAATTCATAGGAATTTCTTGACGTCTACTAATATTACCAATTCTTTGACATCCATCACAAGATAAAACAAACTTACGGGCATCCTTGAAGAGAGTAGGCCAATAAAAACTGGATTGCGGTACCTTATGTGCAGTTCTATCTCCAGCGTGGTGTCCTCCATAAGCCTCGAAGTGACACTTGCGTAGGATCTGTTCCTGTTCATGCTCAGGTACACAACGTCTGATAACACCATCTACTCCTTCTTTATAAAGATGTGGGTCATCCCAAAAGTAATGCCTCAAATCATAGAAGAACCTTTTCTTTTGCTAGTATGTGAAACTAGGTGGTATAAATTTAGCAGCAATGTAATTAGCATAATTAGCATACCATGGAGCAGTATGAGAAGTATTTATGACATTTAATTGTTCATCAGGAAAGCTATCATCAATAGGTAGTGGGTCATCAAGCACATTTTCTAACCTAGACAAGTTGTCTGCAACGGGGTTCTCGGCTCCCTTTCTATCAATGATATGCAAATCAAATTCTTGTAGCAAGAGAACCCATCTAATAAGTCTAGGTTTATCATCTTTCTTTTCCATAAGATATTTAATAGCAGCATGATCAGTGTGAATGGTTACTTTAGAATCAACAATATAAGGTCTAAACTTATCACAAGCAAATACAACTGCTAAGAATTCTTTTTCAGTAGTAGCATAATTTCTCTGAGCATTGTCTAGAGTTTTACTAGCATATTGAATAACATTTAATTTCTTATCAACTCTTTTCCCTAGAACAGCACCTACAGCATAATCACTAGCATCACACATAATTTCAAAAGGTAAATTCCAATCAGGTGGCTGAATAATCGGTGCACAGGTCAATGCTTTCTTAAGTATTTCAAATGCTTCTACGCAATCATCATCAAAAACAAATAGTATATCTTTTTGTAATAAATTAGTCAGAGGCCGAGAAATTTTTGAGAAGTCCTTAATGAACCTCCTATAAAAACCGGCATGACCAAGGAAACTTCTTATACCTTTGATGTCCTTGGGACATGGCATCTTTTCAATAGCATAAACCTTAGCTTTATCAACTTCAATACCTCTTTTAGAAACCTTATGCCCCAAGACAATACATTCATTAACCATAAAGTGGCACTTATCCCAATTCAAGACAAGGTTAGTTTCTTCACATCTCTGCAAAACTCGGTCAAGGTTGCTCGAGCAATCATCAAAAGAGGATCCATAGACGGAAAAATCGTCCATGAAAACCTCACAAATCTTTTCACAAAAGTCAGAGAATATAGCCATCATGCATCTTTGAAAGGTAGCAGGTGCATTACATAAACCAAAAGGCATACGTCTATAAGCAAAAGTACCAAAAGGGCAAGTAAAAGTAGTCTTTGATTGATCATTGGCTGACACAGGTATTTGAGAGAAACCAGAATAACCATCTAGAAAGCAAAAATGTGTATGTTTGGATAATCTTTCTAGCATTTGATCAATAAAAGGTAAGGGGTAATGATCTTTTTAGTAGCTTTATTTAATTTGCGGAAATCAATTACCATCCTATAACCTGTAATAATTCTGTGCAGGATCAACTCATCTTTATCATTAGGAACGACAGTAATACCTCCCTTCTTAGGGACACAATGGACATGACTTACCCACTAACTATCATCAGCGGGATAAATTATACCTGCCACTAGAAGCTTTAGTATTTCCTTTCTTACCACTTCCTTCATCTTAGGATTCAGCCGTCGTTGGTGATTACAAACTGGTTTGGCATCTTCCTCCAAATTTATTTTGTGTTGACACAGAGTGGGACTAATGCCCTTAAGATCATCAAGAGTATATCCAATAGCCGCACGGTGCTTCTTCAGAGTTTTCAATAATCTCTCTTCTTCATGCTCTGAAAGGTTAGCGCTAAATAATAGGATATATCTTTTTCTCATCAAGATAAGCATATTTAAGAGTATCAGGTAACGGTTTAAGCTCAAACACAGGATCACCCTTGGGTGGAGGAGGATCCCCTAGGATTTCAACAGGCAAATTGTGTTTCAGGATGGGTTCCTGTTTAAAGAATACTTCCTCTATTTCCCTTCTTTCATTCATAAACATATTATTTTCATGGTCTAGCAAATATTGTTCTAAAGGATCACTAGGAGGTGCGGCAATAGAAGCAAGACCAATAATTTCATCTTTACTAGGCAATTCCTCTTCACGGTGTTGTCTACGAAATTTAGAAAAGTTGAACTCATGAGACATATCACCTAAACCAATAGTAACAACATCCTTTTTGCAATCTATCTTAGCATTAACAGTGTTCAAGAAGGGTCTACCAAATATAATGGGCCAAAAGCTATCTTGTGGGGAACCAAGAACAAGAAAACCAGCAGGATATTTAGTTTTCCCACACAAGACTTCAACATCTCTAACAATTCCAATTGGTGAAATAGTATCTCTATTGGCAAGTTTAATTGTGACATCAATATCTTCTATCTCAGCAGGTGCAATATCATGCATAATTTCTTTGTATAAGTCATGAGGTATAGCACTAGCACTGGCACCCATATCACATAAGCCATGATAACAATGATCTCCTATTTTAACAGAAATAATAGGCATGCCTACCAAAGATCTAGGTTTATCTTTAGCACAAGGTTTAGCAATTCTAGCAGTTTCATCACGGAAATGAATAACATGCCCATCAATATTATCAGACAAGAGATCTTTAATAATAGCAATATTAGGTTCACCTTTAATTTGCTCGGGAGGTGTATAAGTTCTAATATTGCTTTTACGAACCACAGTTGAAGCTTTAGCATGATATTTTATCCTGACAGGAAAATGTGGTTTCTCAACATAAGAAGTAGGAACAATAGGATCATTATAAGTGATAGTATTTTTTTCAACTTTAATAGGTGCAGCTACTTTTACTTCTATGGGAGGATGATATTTAAACCACTTCCCCCTAGGGAGATCAACATGAGTAGCAAAAGATTCAAGAAAGAAGCTACTATCTCAGAGTCAAGTCCATATTTAGTGTTAAATTTACGGAAAACATCGGTATCCACAAAAGATTTAACACAATCAAACTTAGGTGTCATACCTGACTCCTCACCTTCGTCGAGGTCCCAATCTTCAGAGTTGCGTTTAATTCTTTCCAATAAATCCCATTTGAATTCAATAGTCTTCATCATAAAAGAGCCAGCACAAGAAGTATCGAGCATGGTGCAATTGTTATCAGAAAGCCGAGCATAAAAATTTTGAATAATCATTTCTCTTGAGAGCTCATGATTGGGGCATGAATATAACATTGATTTAATCCTCCCCCAAGCTTGAGCGATGCTTTCTCCTTCGCGAGGCCAGAAATTATATATATAATTGTGATCACGATGAACAAGATGCATAGGATAAAACTTCTAATGAAATTCCAATTTCAATCGTTTGTAGTTCCATGACCCCGTATCATCACATAGCCTATACCATGTAAATGCATCTCCCTTAAAAGATAAAGGGAAGACCTTCTTCTTAATAACATCTCCGGACACACCTGCAAGCTTAAATAATCCACAAACTTCATCCACATATATTAGGTGCTCATCAGGATGTAATGTTCCATCTCCTGCAAAAGGTTTAGCTAGCAGTTTTTCTATCATACCCGAAGGAATTTCAAAGCATACATTTTCATTTTCATTTTCAGTAAGTTCAGTTGGTTGAGGAGCAACTCTTTGCTCTACTGGTCGGGGTGAAGATACCCCGAACAAGCCCCTCAGAGGATTACTTTCCATAGTAACAAGTGATAGTAAATTTCAGCACACTATATAAATTTTTCCTTACCAAATTCCACCTACCAAAGGCGCTTCACTCCCCGGCAACGGCGCCAGAAAAGAGTCTTGATGACTGTCGGTGTCAAAACCGGCGGATCTCGGGTAGGGGGTCCCGAACTGTGCGTCTAGGCGGATGGTAACAGGAGGCAGGGGACACAAAGTTTTACCCAGGTTCGGGCCCTCTTGATGGAGGTAAAACCCTATGTCTTGCTTGATTAATATTGATGATATGGGTAGTACAAGAGTAGATCTACCACGAGATCAGAGAGGCTAAACCCTAGAAGCTAGCCTATGGTATGATTGTATGTTGTCCTACGGACTAAAACCCTCCGGTTTATATAGACACCGGAGAGGGTTAGGGTTACACAAGGTCGGTTACAAAGGAGGAGATATCCATATCCGTACTGCCTAGCTTGCCTTCCACGCCAAGTTGAGTCCCATCCGGACACGAGACGAAGTCTTCAATCTTGTATCTTCATAGTCCAACAGTCCGGCCAAAGGATATAGTTCGGCTGTCCGGAGACCCCCTAATCCAAGACTCCCTTAGTAGCCCCTGAACCAGGCTTCAATGACGATGAGTCCGGCGTGCAGTATTGTCTTCGGCATTGCAAGGCGCGTTCCTCCTCCAAATACACCATGGAAGAATTTGAATACAAGGATAGTGTCCGACCCTGCAAAATAAGTTCCACATTCCACCATAGAGAGCATAATATTTCCACAAATCTAATCTGCTGACTTGCCTTGGCAATATGATGTTAGGCCATGGCCCGGCGATTATTCGAACCGTTTCCTTTAACTAGCCCCGCACATAACGCGAGGCAGTTTTTTGACACGTCTTGTCAAAGCAGAGAGCGTGCTCCCCTTATTACGGGATTCTCATCAATACGGGCATGGGTAACCCAACCGTGCCATCGATTACGGCACTTGGGGGACAAGCGAGTTTTACCAGGCTAATGGGGGCGCATAGTTTCGTCCGCGCATATAAAGGGATAAGGATTCACCTTTTCATCCACGCCTTCTTCCTCCTTTGCTCATCCATTTTCGCACACTCGAGCTCTAGCGCCCAAGTCTGCATTTCCCACCTCGACCTTCTCCAACCATGTCCGGAGTGGGAGGCAGGTGGATGGTCTCCTCCGTCATGGAGGGACACATCAAGAAGCTGAGGAGAGCCGGATACCTGCCCGACGACATCGCGCACCGGCTCCCAGATGAGGGGCAACTCATCCCCACCCCTAGGCCCCATAGAGGGTACTGTTCCTTACCCATTTCCTCCGCGGACTGGGATTCCCTCTCCACCCATTCGTTCGGGGGCTCATGTTCTTCTACGGCCTGGATTTCCATGATCTGGCCCCGAATTTCATCCTCAACATCTCGGCGTTTATCGTCGTGTGCGAGGCCTTCCTCCGCATCAAGCCCCACTTCGGCTTATGGCTGAAGACCTTCAATGTCAAGCCGAAGGTAGTGAGCGGCCGCCAGGCGGAGTGCGGAGGCGCCATGGTGGGCAAAATGCCCAACGTCACATGGCTCGAGGGCTCCTTTGTGGAAACCATAAAGGGGTGGCAATCGGGGTGGTTCTACATCACCGAGCCGCTTGTCCCTAAATGGGCAGTGGCCCCGAGTTCCGATCTAGCTTCCCCACGCGGCTAACCTCCTGGCAAGAGGAGGGCCTGTCCTGGGGTAGTTCAGGAGAGTTGACCGGACTCCAAACATGTATTCAAAACATGGTAAACAAGAAGCTCAAACTCGTCAACGTAGTCCAGGTCATGCTCATCCGCTGGATCCTCCCGTGCCAACAACGGGCTTTCAACTTGTGGGAGTTCGACCCGGCCCAGCATCGAACTCTGAACAGGCTCTTCGACACAACTCACAAAGATGCCTGGAAGGTGTTATTCAAGAGTGCCAAGGTTCCCCCTCCCACTACTGAGGACCGCGGATTCTGCGCGAAGCGCCAAGCCAGCGCGGTAAGTTGTTTTACCTCTCACAGGATAATTGTTTTTCATAGTTTGACTCTATGCGGGATCTAAGCTCCCGTACCTTTGACAAGACTGGCAGGAGACGGCCGGACAGATCGACTGTCTGGCTCCTTTGCCCGAAGGCCCAGCAGACACTCTTCTGGCGAAGATGCTGACTCCGGCTCCTTACACGGTGCCGGAGAAGACCAAGAAGGCCAAGGGAACCCAAAAGAGTTCCCGACGTTAGGTGTCATCGGACTCACCGTCCGATGACTCTGCGGCACATTCCTCCCCTGAAGATGAGGAGGAAGAAGAATATGCTCTCCCTTCAGTTGGGGGAGACAAGAAAAGGAAGGCCGCCCCAACTGGGGAGGCCGGAGGGTCCAAGAAGGGAATGACTCTCCTTCCGGACAGTTCTACCACCGCCGCCGAAGGCGAAGATGAGTGGTTACCCAGGGCCAAGCCCCTGGGGAGGTCGTAAGTATTCGGATAACAGAGTAACTCATAGTATCCTTTTGCGCACTGCTTCCCGAACGCCGAATATGATTATGCAGGCCGCCATGAGCCTGTATCGATGTATCATCGAATGGCTCCCTGGGCTCATCGGATATGGATAGCGATCCACTTCCGACTGCCACCTCCCCTTGCCATGCGGACGACGCCGAGGTATTGTCTCAAGAGGCACCGGGTCGAGGGGAGACAGTCCTGGAGGCGCCTCAAGGCGAACTTCCGGACTCCGGGAGCAGAGGGGACAAGGCCCCTGAAGGCTCCGAGTTCGGCCCTCAGCCAAACACCGCGCCAGATCCTCTAGTGGTTCTGGACTCGGGCAAGCGGCCTCCTTCCAAGAGGGGCAAGACGCCTATGCCGGTGACCTCTGTCCAACCAGAGGCGCCAGACAATCTGCTGGAAGCGCTTTGCAGTGCTTCCATCGACGAGGAGCACCATACTATTATGAGTGTGGTGGTCCAGAAGGTTCAGTCCGCCAAGAGCGGACTAACTGAAGCCTGTGCCAGCCTTCTAACAGGCTTTGAGGTAAGTGTTTAAAATATAGGAAAAATATTACCGCATAGACAGTAGCCCCTGATGCTCTGTTCGATGTTCACAAAGAAAAGCCGAACAGAGGATCAAATAATATCGCGGGAGTCTAATATAAGTATGTCAATATGCGTATGCAGGCTTCGCTGCTGGCCTCAGCCGCACTGACTGCGGAGGTTGCCACGCTGAAGCGGGACCTCGAGGGGTCCAAGAAAGAGCTCGGCCTTGCCAAGAGGCAGCTCGAGGAGAACAAGGGTAAGTAATACCCTGTCTATAGATATGTATATATAAAAGAAGACGCGATTGCAAAATGACAGGATCATCGTATATTTGCCAGGGGCCACGACCGAAGTGGCGACCCTAAAGCAAGTGTTGTCCAAGGCCGAAGATAAAGCGGCCAAGGAGCGCACCGAGCGGGAAAAGCAAGAGGCTTGGGTGGGCGAAGTGCAGCAAGAGCTCCAGGCTCTCGTGACGAAGCACGAGGCGTTGGAGCTTGACTCGACGACGCGAGAGTCCGAGCTTGCCGCGGCCCTCAAGAGCGCAAAGAGTGCCAAGGCCGAAGCCCAAAAGGCCCTTCAGGAGATTGACGCGATGAAGAAAATAGCGGCGGGTAAGGCATTCTATATGCAAAGCAAGCATGTGAAAGTAAATTACCTATTACTTACCCAAATCCGGAGCTCTCCAGGAGCATTCGCGGATTTGCCCCGCAGCGTGTCGGATGCCGCACAGTTTTACCAGGCCGAGGAGGGAAGCTCAACGGAGAAGCTGTTCTGGTCTTAGTATACTGGGACCGAACACCCCGTGCCTATGAGTGACCAGCTAAAGTAGCTAGTCGAGCTACACAAGGCGGCCGAACAGGCCATGAAGGGCTTTATAGTCCAGCTGTGGCCTGGTGATGCCCTTCCGAACAGCTACTTCGGCCTGGTGAGGCGGCTTGTAGATACCTGCCCACGGCTGGAAGTCGTCAAGCGGTCTATCTGCATCGAAGGTGCACGCCGGGCTTTCGCCCGTGTGAAGGTGCAGTGGGCCAAGCTAGACACCGTGAAGCTGATCAAGGAGGGACCACCGCAGGGCAGGGAGCATCGCACCCCCGAAATTTATTATGAGGGCGTCCTGAAGGGTGCCCGTCTTGTAGCGGACGAATGTTCAAAGGATGTAATATTTGAGTAAACTTGCTCGTGTGATTCTGTATGATGAAAACTTGTGTCATATGCGCTATGCAACACTTGTTTGAATTTAAAATATTACCTTCTATTTGGCTGTTTATCCAATCTGAGTGATGGCTAGTCGTCGGCTCCTACCCCATGCTGCGAGTGCTGGGGTGTTCGGGATAAACCTGAGCACTCTTGTTCCCATTTTTGGGTCCTTCGAGGGAGGTGCTCAGCACGGCGAACAAGGCAACCAGACTAATAATGCTTTATCACTCTCCCTTAGCCATAGAATTCTATAATTTTAAATTTCGGCGAAGCCCCTGGTATTCGGAAGGCCGAATTCGGGGCGCGATACACGCCTTTAAGCCGGACAGGACCGACTCCTCGCTCTAAGCGGCATAAGTCTTTAGGGACTCGAAACCTCGCCGAACAGCGACCAGTCTCTCGCCTTATCATGACAGTCAGTTTTAGCCTTCTCTACTAAGGTGCTTAGCCCAGCAGAACTGGGGCACAATCGCAGTAGTTCTCCTAGTGCTACCTTAGCTGATAGAGCGGAACGTAAGGTACCAAAACATAGGAGCCGGGCAAACCCAACATTTGACCAAAGACATGATTCGGAGCTGATGCATATAATGCTATAAGTTCGGGGTGCCGCACTTGTGAAAGTGTTCGGAATTCTCACACCATATTGTGGGGTACTTAAGCCCCTAGTGTATTAGCCATACCAAAGTGTACGGTTGCAAGGCGTCATTAATGAACACACATATATAAAAAAAGAGAATGCAATAATAGTCTTAATGCTATGCATTGGTTATTCAAAAAGGTGCATTTAAAGCAGAATGATACAGATAGTGCAATAAGCAAAAACTAGGACTATGTCCCTTCCAAGGGCAAACTGAGGAATAGTATTAAAGCAAATATTTCACTTGTTATCGTAATTCACCTGGGAGTTCCGTGGTGTGACGTAGCTTTCAGCCTCCTTGGTTGCTGCATCATGTGTTCGGCGATCATGCTGCCGGACAGGGTTTCCAGAGATTGAAGTCCTGAAAGAGAAAAATAACAAAGCGGGAAGCCCCTAGTGCGGTTTAAGCCGCGTATTGGGGCATGCCGTAGTTGTGCCCCCCTCCCCGCCTGTGCCCATGGTATTTTTAGTGCGTAGTTATGTACGCGTGGCACGGATTTCGCCGTTTGGCTGGGACTGCGGTGGGGGACGCATTGCTACGCGAGCTCACGTCGTGCCAGATGGTCTAGTTGCTGATTACTCCGAGCGCGCTTGAAGGTGTCCGGGTCTTGAAACGCCGAACTGGTGGATTGCCTTGAGAGGCTGCTTTGCGCTTCTACTGCGAGGGCCGTAGTGTGCTCTTCCGTGTGGAGAGAGTGCTCCGTGTTTCCATTAACTGTGATGACCCACGGGGTCCTGGCATCTTGAGCTTGAGGTATGCATAATGCGGTACCGCATTGAATCTTGCAAATGCGGTTCGCCCGAGCAGAACATGATAGCCACTGCGGAACGGGACTATATCGAAGATTAATTCTTTGCTTCGGAAGTTATTCGAGGATCCGAAGACCACTTCCAGTGTAATTGAGCATGTGCAATGGGCCTCTACACCTGGAATGACGCCTTTAAAGGTCGTTTTGGTGGGTTTGATCCTTGAGGGGTCTATACCCATTTTGCGCACTGTGTCCTGGTAAAGCAGGTTCAGGCTGCTGCCGCCATCCATAAGGACTCGAGTGAGGTGAAATCCGTCAATGATTGGGTCTAAGACCAGTGCGGCGAATCCGCCGTGACGGATACTAGTGGGGTGGTCCCTGCGATCGAAGGTGGTCGGGCAAGAGGACCATGGGTTGAACTTTGGAGCGACTGGATCCAATGCATATACGTTCCTGAGCGCACGCTTCCGCTCCCTCTTGGGGATGTGGGTTGCGTATATCATGTTCACCGTCTGCACTTGTTGGGGGAACCTCTTCTGTCCTCCGGTGTTTGGCTGCCGGGGCTCCTCTTCGTCATCGCTGTGTGACCCCTTATCTTTATCTTCGGCAATTAAATTGCCGGCCTGCTTGAACACCCAGCATTCCCTGTTGGTGTGGTTGGCTGGCTTGTCAGGGGTACCGTGTATTTGACACGAGCGATCGAGTATGCGGTCCAAACTGGACGGGCCCAGAGTGCTTCTTTTAAATGGCTTTTTCCACTGACCGGGTTTAGAGCCTTTGAATCCGGCATTGACTGCCGTGTCCTCAGTATTATCGCTGTTAATGCGTCGCTTATGTTTGTTGCGATGTGACCTGCTATTGCCGTCCTTGGTATCTGAAGTACCATGGTTTTTTGATATGTTGTTACTGCGAGCCAGCCAGCTGTCTGCTCCCGCACAAAAGCGGGTCATGAGTGTCATGAGGGCTACCATAGATTTCGGCTTTTCCTGTCCAAGGTGCCGGGCAAGCCACTCATCAGAGATGTTATGCTTGAAGGATGCTAGGGCCTCTGCATCCGGACAGTCGACGATTTGATCTTTCCTTGTTAGGAACCATGTCCAGAATTGCCTGGCCGATTCTTCTGGCTGCTAAATTATGTGGCTCAAGTCATCGGCGTCTGGTGGTCGCACATAAGTGCCCTGAAAGTTGTCGAGGAATGCGGCTTCCAGATCTTCCCAACAGCTAATGGACTCTGCTGGCAAGCTGTTAAGCCAATGCCGCACTAGTCCTTTGAGGTTTAGTGGGAGGTATTTGATGGCGTGTAAGTCATCGCAGCGGGCCATGTGGATGTGGAGGAGGAAATCCTCGATCCATACCACAGGATCTGTTGTGTCGTAGTATGATTCAATATTTACGGGTTTGAAACCCTCTGGGATTTGATGATCCATTACTTCGTCTGTGAAGCATAGGGGGTGTGCGGCGCCTCTGTATTGGGCTATATCGCGACGCAGCTCGCATGGGTCTTGCCCGCTGTGTTCAGCCCGGCCGGATTGACTTTTACTGTATCCGGCGTGACGTTTATCGTCTCGCATAGTGGCGCGCCCTCGTGATCCGTAGATCGATCTTGCATGTTTTTCTTTGTCCTCCAATACGTCTCGCAGGTCTGGCGTATTTCCCCATGCCTTTTTATTTGAATGGCGTCGGGGTGCAGGCTGAGTTTTTGGCTAGAATGCCTCTGTATCGCGGCCACGAGGTGGCCGATCAGCCGTGTCATACGCTTCTTCCTCCAGTCGGGGTAGCAACCTGCATTTTGGGTAACTCTTGGAGGGGCGCTCAGGTTTATATTCCTCGGCCGCGAGGACTTCAGTCCATCTGTCAACTAGCAGATCTTGATCAGCTTGAAGTTGCTGCTACTTTTTCTTAAGGCTATTCGCCGTGGCTATAAGCCGACGCTTGAAGCGCTCTTGTTCGACGGGATCCTCTAGCACGGCGAATTCGTCATCGTCGAGGCTTGCCTCGTCTTCGGAGGGGGCATGTAATTATCATCCTTCGCTTCTCCATCTGCCGCTCTCTCAGGAGGGCTGGCTCCTCCATCCTCCTGCTATAAATCTTGCTGGAGGGGATTGTTGTTATCTTCGGCACTATCCGGAGTGTTATTATCTCCTGTGCCGGTATCACCACTTTTGCTTTGGCGGGACTTAGAGCGGCGCCGCTGACGTCGGTGCTTGGGTTGCTTCTTGGAGGGGTCATCCGCCGATGTCTCGTCGCCATTGCCTTCTTTGGGTGTGTCCACCATGTATATATCGTATGATGAGGTGGTTGTCCGGTGCCCTGTGGGCAGTGGTTCATCTTCGTCTCCTGCATCGTCGTCCATACCGTCGATGCCTTCGGAGTCAAAGTCGAGCATGTCAGTTAAGTCATCGACAGTGGCTACTAAGTGGGTGGTGGGCGGGCCGCAAATTTCTTTGTCGTCCGCATCCCAATCCTGCCGGACATAGTTCGGCCGGGATCCTCCTGACAAGGAGAGAGACCTTAACGAGTTCAGTATGTCGCCAAAGGGCGAGTGCTAAAAAATATCCGCGGAGGTAAACTCCATGATCGGCGCCCAATTGGATTCGCTAGGAACGGGCGCAGGCGGTTCGGAGTCCGTGGCCAGAGAGAGATCCGGCAGTTTGTCAACACGGCTCTCGTGCAGAGTAAGGTCGATGTTTGGCTCGATCGCCGACGAGGGTAAGACCTCCTTGGTGGGGTCCATCCACCCGTCCATGGACGGCTCAACTGGCTCTGAATTGAGGGTCGGAGCGGCTGCCGGTGCGATCTCCTGAACACTATCGGATGGTAGAGCTAAATTGTACTCATCATGACCGCATGACGCACAAGGCAGAGGCTCGAATCTGTCAAAGATCAAGTCTCCGCGGATATTGGTCGTGTAGCTTAAGCTTCCAAACCTGACCTGATGGCCAGGGGCGTAGCTTTCAATTAGCTCCAGATGACCAAGCGAATTGGCCCGCAGTGCAAAGCCGTCGAATACAAAATTCTGTCCGGGGAGAAAAGTCTCACCCTGGACTGCATCGCTAATGATGATAGAAGGAGCCATCAAGCCTAACGGCGACGACACAGAGGAACTCTCAATGAAAGCACCAATGTCGATGTCAAAACCGGCGGATCTCGGGTAGGGGTCCCGAACTGTGCGTCTAGGCGGATGGTAACAGGAGGTAGGGGACACGAAGTTTCACCCAGGTTCAGGCCCTCTTGATTGAGGTAAAACCCTACGTCCTGCTTGATTAATATTGATGATATGGGTAGTACAAGAGTAGATCTACCACGAGATCAGAGAGGCTAAACCCTAGAAGCTAGCCTATGGTATGATTGTATGTTGTCCTATGGACTAAAACCCTCCGGTTTATATAGACACCGGAGAGGGTTAGGGTTACACAAGGTCGGTTACAAAGGAGGAGATATCCATATACGTACTGCCTAGCTTGCCTTCCACGCCAAGTAGAGTCCCATCCGGACATGAGACGAAGTCTTCAATCTTGTATCTTCATAGTCCAACAGTCCGGCCAAAGGATATAGTCTGGCTGTCCGGAGACCCCCTAATCTAGGACACCCTCAATGAGCCACAAGTATAGGGGATCTATCGTAGTCCTTTCGATAAGTAAGAGTGTCGAACCCAACGAGGAGTAGAAGGAAATGATAAGCGGTTTTCATCTAGGTATTCTCTGCAAGCACTAAAATAATAAGTAATAGATAGTTTTGTGATAGGATAATTTGTAACGAGTAACAAGTAACAAAAGTAAATAAAGTGCAACAAGGTGGCCCAATCCCTTTTGTAGCAAAGGACAAGCCTGGACAAACTCTTATATGATGTAAAGCACTCCCGAGGACACATGGGAATATCGTCAAGCTAGTTTTCATCATGTTCATATGATTCGCGTTCGGTACTTTGATAATTTGGTATGTGATAACCCACAAGTATAGGAGATCGCAACAGCTTTCGAGGGTAGAGTATTCAACCCAAATTTATTGATTCGACACAAGGGGAGCCAAAGAATATTCTCAAGTATTAGCAACTGAGTTGTCAATTCAACCACACCTGGAAACTTAGTATCTGCAGCAAAGTGTTTAGTAGCAAAGTAATATGATAGTGGTGGTAGCGGCAACAAAAGTAAAGACAGCAAAAGTAATGTTTTTGGTATTTTGTAGTGATTGTAACAGTAGCAGCGGGAAAGTAAATAAGCATAAACCAGTATATGGAAAACTCGTAGGCACCGGATCAGTGATGGATAATTATGCCGGATGTGGTTCATCATGTAACAGTCATAACATAGGGTGACACAGAACTAGCTCCAATTCATAAATGTAATGTAGGCATGTATTCCGTATATAGTCATACGTGCTTATGGAAAAGAACTTGCATGACATCTTTTGTCCTACCCTCTCATGGCAGCGGGGTCCTATTGGAAACTAAGGGATATTAAGGCCTCCTTTTAATAGAGAACTGGAACAAAGCATTAGCACATAGTGAATACATGAACTCCTCAAACTATGGTCATCACCGGGAGTGGTCCCGATTATTGTCACTTCGGGGTTGCCGGATCATAACACATAGTAGGTGACTATAGACTTGCAAGATAGGATCAAGAACTCACATATATTCATGAAACATAATAGGTTCATATCTGAAATCATGGCACTCAGGCCCTAGTGACAAGCATTAAGCATAGCAAAGTCATAGCAACATCAATCTCAGAACATAATGGATACTAGGGATCAAACCCTAACAAAACTAACTCGATTACATGATAAATATCATCCAACCCATCACCGTCCAGCAAGCCTACGATGGAATTACTCACGCACGGCGGTGAGCGTCATGAAATTGGTGATGGAAGATGGTTGATGATGACGACGGCGACGAATCCCCCTCTCCGGAGCCCCGAACGGACTCCAGATCAGCCCTCCCGAGAGGTTTTAGGGCTTGGCGGCGGCTCCGTATCGTAAAACGCGATGATTTCTTCTCTCTGATTTTTTTCTCTCCGAAAGCAAATATATAGAGTTGGAGTTCGCGTCGGAGGGCATCTAGGGGGGGCGCGAGGTAGGGGGGCGCGCCCCCCACCCTCGTGAGAAGGGTGTGGGCCCCCTGGTCTTCTTCTTTGGCGAGGATTTTTTATTATTTTTTCTAAGATGTTCCGTGGAGTTTCAGGTCATTCCGAGAATATTTGTTTTCTGCACATAAAATAACACCATGGTAATTCTGCTGAAAACAGCGTCAGTCCGGGTTAGTTCCATTCAAATCATACAAGTTAGAGTCCAAAACAAGGGCAAAAGTGTTTGGAAAAGTAGATACGATGGAGACGTATCAACTCCCCCAAGCTTAAACCCTTGCTTGTCCTCAAGCAATTTAGTTGACAAACTGAAAGAAAAAAAGAAAAACTTTTACAAACTCTGTTTGCTCTTGTTGTTGTAACTATGTCAAGCCAGCATTCAAGTTTTCAGCATAGATCATAACTAACCACATTTGCAATAATTCTCAGGTCTCAAAATTACTCATATCAATAGCATAATCAACTAGCAAGCCATAATAATAAATCTCGGATGACAACACTTTCTCAAAACAATTATAATATGATATAACAAGATGGTATCTCGCTAGCCCTTTCTGAGACCGCAAAACATAAATGCAGAGCACCTTTAAAGATCAAGGACTGACTAGACATTGTAATTCATGGTAAAAGATATCCAATCATAGTCATACCCAATATAAATTAACAGTGATGAATGCAAATGACAGTTGTGCTCTCCGGCTAGTGCTTTTTAATAAGAGGGTGATGGCTCAACATAAAAGTAAATGGATAGGCCCTTCGCAGAGGGAAGCAGGGATTTGTAGAGGTGACATAGCTTGGTTTTGAAATAGAGATAAATTGTATTTTGAGCGGTATACTTTCATTGTCAACGTAACAACTAAGAGATGGCGATTTCTTCCATGCTAAACACATTATAGGCGGTTCCCAAACAGAATGGTAAAGTTTATACTCCCCCTCCACCAACAAGCATCAATCCATGGCTTGCTCGAAACAACGAGTACCTCCAACATACATCAGGTCCCAGGGGGAGTTTTGTTTGCAATTAATTTTGATTTAGTTTGCATAAAGCATGGGACTGGGCATCCCGGTGACCGGCCATTTTCTCGTGAGTGAGGAGCGGAGTCCACTCCTCTTGAGATTAACCTGCCTAACATGGAAGATAAGGACAGCCTTGGTTGATACATGAGCTATTCGAGCATACAAAACAAAATGTTTAATTGAAGGTTTAGAGTTTGGCACATACAAATTTACTTGGAACGGCAGGTAGATACCGCATATAGGAAGGTATGGTGGACTCATCTGGAATAACTTTGGGGTTTAAGGGATTGGATGCACAAGCAGTATTCCCGCTTAGTACAAGTGAAGGCTAGCAAAAGACTGGGAAGCGACCAACTAGAGAGCAACAACATCCACGTACATGCATTAAAATTAATAAACATTGGATGCAAGCATGAGTAGGATATAATCCACCATGAACATAAATATCGTGAAGGCTATGTTGATTTTGTTTCAACTACATGCGTGAACATGTGCCAAGTCAAGTCACTTAAATCATTCAAAGGAGGATACCACCCCATCATACCACATCATAATCATCTCAATAGCTTGTTGGCACACAAGGTAAACCATTATAACTCATAGCTAATCAAGCATGGCACAAGCAACTACGATCTCTAATTGTCATTGCAAACATGTTTATTCATAATAAACTGAATCAAGAACGAGGGACTCATCATATTTACAAAAACAAAAGAGGTCGAGTTCATACCAGCTTTTCTCATCTCAGTCAGTCCATCATATATCATCATAATTGCCTTTCACTTGCACGACCGAACGGTGTAAATAATAATAAGAGTGCACGTGCATTGGACTAAGCTGGAGTCTGCGAGCATTCAATAAATAGGAGAAGACAAGGCAATATGGGCTCTTGGTTAAATCAACAATAATGCATATAAGAGCCACTTCAACAATTTAATTATGGTCTTCTCCTACTGACCCCCAAAGAAAAGAAATAAAACTATTTACACGGGAAAGCTCCCAACAAGCAAAAGAAGAACGGGAAATATTTTTGGGTTTTCTTTTTAATTATTACTACTACAGCAGAAAAATAAACTACTACTAATTTCTTTTTGTTTTTTCTTAAGGTTTAACAAACACAGTAAGAAAGCAGGAAAAAGTAAATAAACTAGCATGGATATTACAGTGAAAAAGTATGAGCACCGACATCTAGTAACGAGTGTGTGAACATAAATGTAATGTCGGTGAGAAATACGTACTCCCCCAAGCTTAGGCTTTTGGCCTAAGTTGGTCCATGGCCACGGCTGGCCTGGCGGATATCCATAATAATAGTTGGTGGGGTCGTACTGCGAAGAAGAATACTTGGGATCATACTAATGTGCAACGGTTATCGCCTGCTGAGCTGCAGCGTGGAGTCGAGCTGCCTCCGCTCTCCTCTCGTACTCTTCTGCCTCCTCTCTGGTAATAACATATCTTCTTTTTATCTGTGAATCAAAGAAGGCAGGAGCAGGGAGAGTAATACGGAAAACACGTCGTTTATCAAAAATTAAACGATATAAGAGGTGTGATCAGGCCTCTCGACAAACTGGTGCGAAGCCATAGAGTCATAATCTAAATATGCAGGGGGCAACTCCGTATCACCCTCACGAATGTCTATTTCAAGAAAATGAGCTAAGCGGGTTGCATAAATTCCTCCAAAGAAACCTCCATTATGTCTATTATGATGCAACCTACGAGCTACAATGGCTCCCATATGATAATATTGGTCTCCTAACACAGCGCTCCTAAGAATGCTAAGATTAGGGACACACATGTGACATGCTTCATCCTTAGCATTTATGCATCTACCGATGAAGAGAGCAAAATAAGGTATAGCAGGAAAGTGAATGCTCCCTATGGTAGCCTGCGTTATATCTCTAGATTCCCCCACATTTATACTAGCACGAAAGTTTCTAAATTCAGATTTAGGGGGATCCCTAACACTACCCCATGATGGAAGTTTGCAAGCAGAAGTGAAATCCTCTAAGTCCATGGTATAAGATTTGTCATAGAGATCAAACATGACTGAAGGAGAATTACGCGAAGATGAATACTCAAACCTCGTCACAAATGAACTTGTGAGATCATGATATTGGGGGCATTTGTTAGCCTCAAAATCCTCAAGACCGGCATTGCGCAAATATGCTTTGAATTCTTCTTTAATTCCCGCACGGTCCATAAAATTTTCCGACGGCCATTCGCAAGGCCGTACTGGAGCGTCTCTTGGTGGATCCACGTCAGCATCGCGCATAGCAATCCTGGGTCCTTGCTTCTTAGAAGAACCACCTTGGAACATATTCCTAAGCATATTGTTTTTCTCTGAAAAATTCTAAAATTTTTAGTAACTTCAAACAAAAGTGAACCAACTTCAATAAAACTGATAGCAACTACTCCTACAAGTGCCTAGAGCCTATATCAAGCATTAGAACTACTTGGAACCATATAAATTTGACATGCAAGCTCAAGAACATGGTCACCTATGCAGCACAAATTTGCAAAGAATAAAGCACTTGAACAAAAACTAATTGGACCAATGGAGGAGTCACATACCAAGGAACAATCTCCCCAAGCAGTTTTGCGAGAGGTGCTTTGAGCAAGGAGATCGAAAATCACAGCAAAAGTGGCTGGAACTCGTGCTTGAGTTAGTTTTTCGGGTTTGTGTGAAACAGAGGAAGAAGATGGGTGCTGGGATAAGTGGAGGAGGGCCATCGTGGGCCCACGAGGCAGGGGGCGCGCCCCCCAACCACCCTCGTGGCTAGGTGGCAGCTCCTCCCGCGGTAATTTTTGCACAGTAAATCCTCAAATATTCCCGAAAAAATCATATTAAATTGGCATGTCATTCTGAGGACTTTTATTTTCGGGATATTTTTATGTTGCACGGATAAGTGAGGAAACAGACAGAAAAATACTATTTTTACTTTGTTTAATATAAATAACAGAAAGTATAGATAGGGTATAGAAGGTTGTGCTTCTAGTTTCATCCATCTCATGCTCATCAGAAAGAATCCACTAACAAGGTTGATCAAGTCTTGTTAACAAACTTGTTCCGATAATCATGAAACCGGAGAAATTTCGAATAACACTAAGTTACCTCAACGGGGATATGCACATCCCCTATAATAAGTATATCATATTTCTTCTTGACAGTAGCAATAGGAAATTCAAAACCTCCAAATATAATTGATGGATTTTTTCCAATAGAATTGATACTATGAACTTGAGGTTGTTTCCTTGGAAAGTGTACCGTATGCTCATTACCATTAACATGAAAAGTGACATTGCCTTTGTTGCAGTGAATAACAGCCCCTGCAGTATTAAGAAAAGGTCTTCCGAGAATAATAGACATACTATCATCCTCGGGAATATCAAGTATAACAAAGTCCGTTAAAATAGTAATGTTTGCAACCACAACAGGCACATCCTCACAAATACCGACAGGTATAGCAGTTGATTTACCAGTCATTTGCAAAGATATCCAGTAGGTGTCAGCTTATTCAAGTCAAGTCTACGATATAAAGAGAGAGGCATAACACTAACACCAGCTCCAAGATCACATAAAGCAGTTTTAATATAATTTCTTTTAATGGAGCAAGGTATAGTAGGTACTCCGGGATCTCCAAGTTTCTTTGGTATTCCACCCTTAAAAGTATAATTAGCAAGCATGGTGGAAATTTCAGCTTCCGATATCTTTCTTTTATTAGTAATGATATCCTTCATATATTTAGCATAAGGATTTGTTTTGAGCACATTAGTTAATCGCATACGCAAAAAGATAGGTCTAATCATTTCAGCAAAGCACTCAAAATCCTCATCATCCTTTTTCTTGGATGGTTTCGGAGGAAAAGGCATGGGTTTCTGAACCCAAGGTTCCCTTTCTTTACCATGTTTCCTAGCAACAAAGTCTCTTTTATCATAACGTTGATTCTTTGATTGTGGGTTATCAAGATCAATAGCAGGTTCAATTTCTACATCATTATCATTACTAGGTTGAGCATCATCATGAACATCATTATTAATATTTTCATTAGGTTCATGTTCATTACCAGATTGTGTTTCAGCATCCGACATAGAAATATCATTTGGATTATCAGGTGGTTCAACAATAGGTTCACTAGAAGTTTGCACAGTTCTATCATTTTTCTTCTTCTTCTTTTTAGAAGAACTAGGAACATCAATATTATTTCTTTGAGAATCTTGCTCGATTCTCTTAGGGTGGCCTTCAGGATACAAAGGTTCCTGAGTCATTCTACCAGTTCTAGTAGCCACTCTAACAGCATAATCATTTTCTTACTATTCATTTCATTAAGCACTTCTTTTTGAGCCTTAAGTACTTGTTCTACTTGAGTGGTAACCATAGAAGCATGTTTGCTAACAAGTTTAAGTTCACCTTTAATATTAGCCATATAATCACCCAAGCGTCTAATCATATAAGCATTTTCTTTTAATGTCTACCAAAATAAGCATTGAAGCCGTCTTGCTTAAACATAAAGTTATCAAACTCATCCAAGCACTGACTAGCAATTTTAGTAGGAGGAACTTCAGCTTTATCATATCTATAGAGAGAATTTACCTTTACTACCTGTGTCGGGATATCGGGGTCAGGAGGTTCTTCAATAAATAAAGAATTGAGATCATATGTTTCTTCAACAGGTGGTATATTAAGACCATGTATTTCTTCAATAGGAGGTAAATTCTTAACGTCTTCAGCTTTAATACCTTTTTATTTCATAGATTTCTTTGCCTCTTGCATATCTTCGGGACTGAGAAATAGAACACCTCTCTTCTTCGGAGTTGGTTTAGGAATAGACTCAGTAATTGGAGCAGGAGTTGGCTCAGGAGCTGGCTCAGGAGGTGCCCAATTATTTTCATTTGTCAACATATTATTCAATAGAATTTCAGCTTCATCCGGTGTTCTTTCCCTGAAAAGAGAACCAGCACAACTATCCAGGTAATCTCTAGAAGCATCAGTTAGTCCATTATAAAAGATATCAAGTATTTCAGGTTTCTTAAGAGGATGATCAGGCAAAGCATTAAGTAACTTGAGAAGCCTCCCCCCAAGCTTTTGGGAGACTCTCTTCTTTAATTTGCACGAAGTTGTATATTTCCCTCAAAGCAGCTTGTTTCTTATGAGCAGGGAAATATTTAGCAGAGAAGTAATAAATCATATCCTGGGGACTACGCACACAACCACGATCAAGAGAATTAAACCATATCTTAGCATCACCCTTCAATGAGAACGGAAATATTTTGAGTATATAAAAGTAATGCGATCTCTCATCATTAGTAAACAGGGCAGCTATATCATTTAACTTAGTAAGATGTGCCACAACAGTTTCAGATTCATAGCCATAAAATGGATCAGATTCAACCAAAGTAATTATATCAGGATCAACAGAGAATTCATAATCCTTATCAGGAACACAAATAGGTGAAGTAGCAAAAGCAGGGTCAGGTTTCATTTTATCTCTAAGTGATTCTTTGTTCCATTTAACTAATAACCTCTTAAGCTCATATCTATCTTTGCAAGCTAAAATAGCGGCAGAAGATTCCATATCAAAAAGATATCCCTCAGGAATAACAGGCATATTTTCATCATCACTATCATCATTGTATTCAGATTCAATAATTTCTTTTTCTCTAGCCCTAGCAATTTTTTCATCAAGAAATTCACCAAGGGGCACAGTAGTATCAGGCATAGAAGCAGTTTCATCATAAGTATCATGCATAGCAGAAGTGGCATCATCAATAACATGCGACATATCGGAACGAATAGCAGAAGCAGGTTTAGGTGTCGCTAGCTTACTCATAACAGAAGGTAAATCAAGTGCAGAGCTATATGGCAGTTCCTTACCTCCCCTCGTAGTTGAGGGATGAATCTTGGTTTTTGGATCTCTCAAGTTCTTCATAGTGATAAGCAGATATAAATCCCAAGTGACTCAAAGAATAGAGCTATGCTCCCCGGCAACGGTGCCAGAAATTAGTCTTGATAAGGGGATCGCAATAGCTTTCGAGGGTAGAGTATTCAACCCAAATTTATTGATTCGACACAAGGGGAGCCAAAGAGTATTCTCAAGTATTAGCAGCTGAGTTGTCAATTCAACCACACCTGGAAACTTAGTATCTGTAGCAAAGTGTTTAGTAGCAAAGTAATGTGATAGTGGTGGTAGCGGCAACAAAAGTAAAGACAACAAAAGTAATGTTTTTGGTATTTTGTAGTGATTGTAACAGTAGCAGAGGGCAAGTAAATAAGCGTAAACCAGTATATGGAAAACTCGTAGGCACCGGATCAGTGATGGATAATTATGCCGGATGCGGTTCATCATGTAACAGTCATAACATAGGGTGACACAGAACTAGCTCCAATTCATCAATG
This sequence comes from Triticum dicoccoides, assembly GCF_002162155.2. Classification (NCBI taxonomy): domain Eukaryota; kingdom Viridiplantae; phylum Streptophyta; class Magnoliopsida; order Poales; family Poaceae; genus Triticum; species Triticum dicoccoides. The sequence goes on from NC_041388.1 coordinate 266,699,681, forward strand.
TAATGTAGGCATGTATTCTGTATATAGTCATACGTGCTTATGGAAAAGAACTTGCATGACATCTTTTGTCCTACCCTCCCGTGGCAGCGGGGTCCTATTGGAAACTAAGGAATATTAAGGCCTCCTTTTAATAGAGAACCGGAACAAAGCATTAGCACATAGTGAATACATGAACTCCTCAAACTATGGTCATCACCCGGAGTGGTCCCGATTATTGTCACTTCGGGGTTGCCGGATCATAACACATAGTAGGTGACTATAGACTTGCAAGATAGGATCAATAACTCACATATATTCATGAAAACATAATAGGTTCAGATCTGAAATCATGGCACTCGGGCCCTAGTGACAAGCATTAAGCATAGCAAAGTCATAGCAACATCAATCTCAGAACATAATGGATACTAGGGATCAAACCCTAACAAAACTAACTCGATTACATGATAAATCTCATCCAACCCATCACCGTCCAGCAAGCCTACGATGGAATTACTCACGCACAGCGGTGAGCATCATGAAATTGGTGATGGAGGATGGTTGATGATGACGACGGCGATGAATCCCCCTCTCCGGAGCCCCGAACGGACTCCAGATCAGCCCTCCTGAGAGGTTTTAGGGCTTGGCGGCAGCTCCGTATCGTAAAACGCGATGATTTCTTCTCTCTGATTTTTTTCTCTATGAAAGTAAATATATAGAGTTGGAGTTGGCGTCGGAGGGCATCCAGGGGCCCATGAGGTAGGGGGCGCGCCCTAGGGGGGCGCCCCCCACCCTCGTGAGAAGGGTGTGGGCCCCCTGGTCTTCATCTTTGGCGAGGATTTTTTATTATTTTTTCTAAGATGTTCCGTGGAGTTTCCGGTCATTCCGAGAATATTTCTTTTCTGCACATAAAACGACACCATGGCAATTCTGCTGAAAACAGCGTCAGTCCGGGTTAGTTCCATTCAAATCATACAATTTAGAGTCCAAAACAAGGGCAAAAGTGTTTGGAAAAGTAGATACGACGGAGACGTATCAGTATGTGGGTGGACCGGTGCTTGTGTACTGTCCTTACTTGGACAAGCATCCCACTTATGATTAACCTCTATTGCAAGCATCCGCAACTACAACAAAAGTATTAAGGTAAACCTAACCATAGCATGAAACATATGGATCCAAATCAGCCCCTTACGAAGCAACGCATAAACTAGGGTTTAAGCTTCTGTCACTCTAGCAACCGATCATCTACTTATTACTTCCCAATGCCTTCCTCTAGGCCCAAATAATGGTGAAGTGTCATGTAGTCGACATTCACGTAACACCACTAGAGGAGAGACAACATACATCTCATCAAAATATCGAACGAATACCAAATTCACATGACTACTAATAGCAAGACTTCTCCCATGTCCTCAGGAACAAACGTACCTACTCACAAAGCATATTCATGTTCATAATCAGAGGGGTATTAATATGCATAAAGGATCTGAACATATGATCTTCCACCAAATAAACCAACTAGCATCAACTACAAGAAGTAATTAACACTACTAGCAACCCACAGGTACCAATCCCGGACTTGGAGACAAGAATTGGATACAAAAGATGAACTAGGGTTTGAGATGAGATGGTGCTGGTGAAGATGTTTATGGAGATTGCCCTCTCCCGATGAGAGGAACGTTGGTGATGACGCTGGCGATGATTTCCTCCTTCCGGAGGGAAGTTTCCCCGGCAGAACAGCTCCGCCAGAGCCCTAGATTGGTTCCGCCAAGGTTCCGCCTCGTGGCAGCGGAGTCTTGTCCGGAAAGATGGCTTATGATTTTTTCCTCATCGAAAGACTCCATATAGTAGAAGATGGCCATCGGAGGGCCACCAGGGGGGCCACGAGGTAGGGGGCGCCCCGGGGGGGTAGGGCGCACCCCCACCCTCGTGGGCAGGGTGTGGCCCCCTAGTGAACTTCTTGCGCTCAGTATTTTTTATATATTCTGAAAATGACTTCCGTGAAGTTTCAGGACTTTTGGAGCTGTGCAGAATAGGTCTCTAATATTTGCTCCTTTTCTAGCCCAAAATCCCAGCTGTTGGCATTCTCCCTCTTTATGTAAACCTTGTAAAATAAGAGAGACTATGCATAATTATTGTGACATGATGTGTAATAAAAGCCCATAATGCAATAAATATCAATGTAAAAGCATGATGCAAAATGGACGTATCAGGACGCCCTAATCCAGGACTCCCTCAACAACTAACGTAGAAGGCTCCAGAGCCAAACACGGTGTCTGGTACGAGCGCACACGCTCGTATCAATGCTCATACCGCGCAACGGCACCTCTTCTTCGTCAAGTACTTCACCCAGTGCAATTGGATCGGCGAGGGAATGAACGCGTCTAGAAACACACCCAAAATGAAGAACCCTAGCCTCCGGGGTGATTGCGGATGGGGAATTGATCCAAGGACTCCGCTGCCACAACACTGCATCAAGAGAGTATCATCACCATCATCTCCATCCCATCTCCATGTCCTTCTAATACAATAGTCGTTGTGGATTCACTTTTGTATTACTTTTGTGTCATCACCATGTTCATCTTAATCCATACCGCGATATTTGTACTCTCGATGTTCGAGTAGCTTCCCTAGTTTCTTGGGGATATGGAGGAACCCTAGTATGTCTTTGATTGATATTAGGATTTGACATCCTATTTATGTGTTTATGATAATAATCTTCTCGATGTTGTGTGAAGCTGACCATGAAACAAATGCCTCTTTTGGATGGAAGGTTGTTACTCTTAGCGTGAAGATCGGTTGAGGAGGTAGGTTAGTGACAATGCCTATCTCCTTCCTGGACGAAGACCGCTTTAGCCGCGGCCACACGGAGACCCTTAATTACCGTTCGGTAACCGGAGTGGGGATGAATGGTAGTGGTGTATATTAGTATATGATACGGGGTTGCTGCATGTATGCACACATTTGTACATTTGTACCTGGCTCCACCCACAAAGGGAAACATATAAAGTAGCTTAGGAATCTGACCTAGAATTATGCTCAGGCATCGCTCGTGTTATATACATACTTTTGGGGAATCCACACTCCCTGGAAACGTTTTAGTCCTAAAGTGTTACTCATGTCTCGCGCTACTTTATTTTACTTTTGCAGTTTACATTTCCGTTTGTTACAATCACTCAATATTTCCAACAGTTTTCCAATTTATTTTGAATCGCAATTAACTTGCAGGCAATATTATTTAAACCCTATGAGAGACAAAGACCGATTCCATGTGCTCCCTGTGGGATCGATACTCTTATTTTGAGAAGGCTACAGCTAAACCATGTGCACTTGCAGGACATCACAATGCAGCCCCCATCCACGTCTTTGTTGCAGTAGATGAACTACCCATAGCCGTTGGAGGAGCAACGAAGGCCGATGGGCGGTCAATAGCTCGGAGGGCGTCCTCGTACAAAAACAGGAAAGGGGATTTCAGAGTCGTTGGCACTAAACGGGTCCATGCCCCCCCCCCCCCACGCGTCAAGCTGTCGAGCCAGTGGGGCTCATTATTTGCGGAGCAAGGATTGAGACGACGGAGTGGTGGAGCAGCATCAGTGAGACCAAAGCGACGATCAGATAGTGATGTGTGAATGAGATTTTGACGATGAGGGGAGAGAGAGGTGGGGGTTATGGCGGATTCGAGATGTCCCGCTCGTCTCACGCGCTTCCCCAGGCGGCTTTGAAAAATGTCGATTCGGTTGTTCCCCCTTGGCTAGGCCTAGGGGGTGCTTTGAGGTTCATGCGGGCCACGAATATAATGCAGCCTGGACAGCCAAACATGCCAAATTTGCATCGCCAAGGACTGGTTGGGTGAGATGCAGCCTACCAGACACATCATAAGTGAGTGATTCTCACTACTTCTAACTATCACATATTGCGTGCTTCAACGTTATCAAAATTATTGTAGCCGCTAGATTACTAGCTTGATCCATTAGCATCTGTCTGATCTACGCATGAGAATCTTCGACCATGCAACATGAATTAGTGCATTTAAAGTGGATTTTGAATCACATTGTATTTAATTATGACATGCACCATTTTTCATGTTAACATTTTCTTTTACTTGTGCAGAAATTCTAAGGTAGTTGAAATCGCAAGGATTGAATTACTACCTCCGTTCCAAATTATACGATGTTTTGCATATTTTAATATGAACTACATAAAGACTCAAATGAGTGAAACACACTAAAATGCGTTTACATACATTCAATTCAAGAAAACATTAGAACATCTTATAATTTGGAACGGAGGGAGTAGTATTCTACACAATATTTAGAAGCTATATGTCCAGTTCTACCAGAATGTGTGTGTGTCATCTAGTAGAATTTAGAGGCTCGATGGCATTAGGGCATCTCCAACGCAGACTACTAAACCGATCGCAACCGTCCGAACCAAGCGGCCAGGACATGTTTTGCCATCCAATGCGGTACCATCGGTCCACGGACCGGTCTGGATGTTTGTTTTCACACAAAGCAGAGGCAAACCAAGGGAGCTTCGCGGGAGTCCAGGCCGCTGCCATACACGCATCCGACAAACCAGTCCCACCCAACAACCCTCCCGCCCGAAAAAACCTCCTGCACGAAGCGGTTGTCGTGCATTCATATCGGTCAGCATCACTCGAGAGCGGACTTGGTGGACCGGCATTGATGCTGGTTAGAGCAACTTGAACGGACGAGCGGTTGGCGCCGCTTCAATCCAGATGCGGTGACCAAGAAGCCTACTGTGGCCGCTGCACCACATTGAAGCCATCATCTAGTCCCTCGTGTGGCCGTGTCGCCTATTTTACCAGGAATCCGACTCTGTCCACACCGCACTGCTCTTCGATCCTCTCCGCTCCGGCGCGGGCGGCACCATCATCTCCACACCATGCCCAAGTCGTGGCTCTCCATGCTGGTAGGCAACGGCGGCTCCGAATCGTTGCATCGGTACCGTTGCTCTCTAGGGATGTCTTCCCCAGCGGTCATCGCAGCAGCCACGCCCCCTTCCGACAAGGAGAACATCATCTCCTTCGGCAACATGGAGGACCAGGCAACGCCGCAACAGCCACGCCTCCTTTCCGCACTGGCGGCCGCGGGGCATCGTGAAGGAGGAGCTGCACTCCTCGCCGCACTACCGCGTGAAGCAGGAGTCGTCGTCGCCTCTCTTGCGCGTAAAGGCGTGAAGTAGGTTTTTCTTAAGCTTTTAGCGAAATGGATGAAATATTGTCTTTTTATGTAAACTATGTTCGAAATATGCTGGATTCCGTTGTGTTTGATGAAATTTATCCAGTGCATTTAAATTTATTTTAAAATGGATGCGGACACGGTTCGATGACCGGCTCCCACTATTCCACATCACTGTCCGCGGGTTGATTCTTACGAGCCCACGGACGGATCCCGTGTCAGATTTAGGGCTCGGGGCCCTTGATTCTCCTACTTGTGTGAATAAAGGAAGCATGAACACCATATTTTTCGTTCTTCTTTTGCCGGCAAATATGCCCCATTTGAGAGTCCACCTGATGAGCCGGCCGGGGATAAGGTGCGATCCACGGTAGATCGAAAATCATTCTCATTCTCATCAGTGCATACATTCTTAGAAGGTTCCGTCGCCAAGCTAAAGCCTACCCTCTGCCCTAGGGTTACAGAATCTTCCAACGCATGCGCCCAACACACTCATAAAAGCGGGGATCCACGTCACTCGCATGCCCCACCGAAAACCCAACGCGGCCGCGACGTCGGACACACCGAGAGTCGCTCCGTCCCGCTCCGTCCCGTTCCATCCCACGGCCTGCCCAAATATAAAACCAACGGCCGTCCTCGATCGCATCGACGGACCAGACAACAGCGATCATGAGCCGCATACACCCCAACGCGGAGGCCTCCAGGCGTCTCCTGCGGGACGGCGCCGGCGAGGCGGCGGCGTGCTACACGGTCTGGATGAGGTCCAGCATGGGCTTCCAGGGCACCGACGGCTTCTCCGTCTACGACGCCGGGGGCGAGCTGGCCTTCCGCGTCGACAACTACTCCCGCCGCCGGAAGATCTTCGCCGGCGAGCTCACGCTCATGGACGGCCACGGCGCGCCGCTCCTCTCCCTCAGGCCGCAGGTCAGGTTCTTCCCATTCGACGAATTTAAAAGAGACGAATGTTGGCTTCGTCTCTTATCTCAGCGCTGGGGTTTTAGTGTTTGTTAAACAATCTAGGGGTTTGATCGAATCGACTGAACCTCTGATGGATGCACACAACATATTCGTGCTATTGCCTCCACGAGGTGCCTGTGACGCATCCACCGGCTAGTTGTTTCGGACGCATGCCGTTTCAATTTCGAATTCATAACGTACACATCTGAAAATGAGTAGAAGAAAAGAAAAGGCCAAAGTCCGTCTCCTATCTGCACTGTGCTCTGTCAATTTCTTCAGTCTGTATGTAATATAACTGAAGAACACATCTGAAACTTTGTATCCTATCTGCACTGCAGCCGCTGCCACTTTCTCAGTAATTTTACCGATATTTAGCAGACTAAATTAATAAAACAAGAATATGGGTTTGCATTTGGTAGGTGGTAACCCCATTTCCTGTCTCATTTTGGGGAGGAATTTCAATGAAAACAACGACAACTAGTTGGAGTAACAGCTGACAGAGTTCCATTGTGCCGTAACAGATCATCAGCATGCACGACCAATGGAACTGCTACAAAGCACCAGAAGAAGGCCAAGCAAAGAGGGCAAGATCACAGCAGCTCTTCTCGGTGAGGAAATGCTCGGTCCTGCAGAACAACCGTGAAGCAGAAGTTTACATGTCTTCAGCCTGCACCACCACCACCGACGCATCAGCATCAGACCATGGCAGCACTGGCCACCAGTCCCCCGGCTTCTGGATCGAGGGCTGCTTCCGGAGGAGAAACTGCAAGATCCGCAGGGCCCACGACGGCAAAGAGGTGGCGAGGATCGCGAGGAAGAAGGCGAGGACAGCCGCGATGCCTGACACGGCGCCTCTGACGCTCGGCGAGGACGTCTTCAGCCTCGTGGTGCAACCGGACGCTGATTGCACGATGATCATGGCCCTCGTCGTCGTTCTGGACCGGATCTGCTGGAGGCCGTACACGCCGTTGATATGTTCTTCGTAGCCCGCGCTGAGTCGGCGATCGATGAACCTCTGTTCGTTTTACACGGGGGAAATGTAGATGCCTTTTCTTTCTTCAGTTCTTCAAGTGACTGTCGCCTGAAGCAAGTAAGAGCCAGTGGAGATGAAGTGCTGTTCAGTTAGTTGCAGCTGTCGGTTGGCTGAAAGCCTGATCTAACTTGTAGTAAAACGTCGAACAAAGTTCTGACATGCAGCAATGCAGTGCATCAAAATGAAATCCCAACAATATGAATCTCGGACTTGAAATGCCTGTACGATTAATCTGCAGATTATTGTTCCTACATGACGGTGCCATGTTAATGGGCCACCTAGTGTTAGTTGCACCGTCAGAGAAAGTGCCAAGGACGGTACAGAAGACAAAATGACCAAAGTTTGTCGAATCCCAGCAGGGAAGCCTGTGTCTCCTGTGCCATCTTTTCAGCGTCTATTGCATGATTTGCATCTCCTTACGTCTGCGATCCCCGTCAGAATGATTCGGAATATGACGGAAATATACTGCAGAAAGGGAGATTTTGCGTTTCGGCGTAATGGGGATCTTAATTTTTACAGAATGTCAGAAGAATCGAGAAGATGGACGAAATTGAGGGAATATTGCCGTAAAGGTTAGCTGTCTTGTCTTGGCAGTCCTTTCGTATCTAAGCTACTTTTGATAAGTTAGCTGTAATGAAGGGTACTGCTTCTGTTCGGGAATAGCTGGCGTTTTATACATCAGCACAACCATGCATCTCATTCTGCTAATGTTTGAATGTGTATCTAAGTTCAGAAATTATTATACTACAAACTATATATATTTAGTTGGAATTATACTATAAAATATTGTTCAGGCTAATACAATATTTTACCTTACTTAAAATCTAAGTAATTTTTCACGTATCAGAGTTATACAGCTTCTGACTGCGTGCTTCCTTAAAAATCAGGTATTTATATAGATAAATAGAACCTCTTAATTACAATACTCACTCTATTTCATAATATAAGGATATTTAGAGTTTGTGCCACTCTAACTTTTATCTTTTTCGTTGTTGTTGAGAGGTTGACATCTTTTGGTTTGATCCTCACAGAAAAAAAACATCTTTTGGTTTGAACATCAATTAATACCACTAGATTTGACATGAAATATATTTTTATAATATATAGTGATCATTGTCAGGAAATATAGTAAATATTTTCTGAAACAACATAGTTTTCTTTAACATTTGTGGTTTAAGTGTTACTCTGGATACCATTTCAATATCATAAACTAATTATTGTGAATCACATAAACCATTTTTTTTCGTAATTGCAGTTAGCACTTACACCTTTTTTCACAAGTGGTACTCTGAAAGTAGGTTGTATTTGTTATTGAGGTGGTTTATGATAATCTAGTTTTGCAGTCAGTTGTGGTCTTTATTAAAGAAAGGGTAGACTCCCTGGATTTCATTTCACCGAAATCGACAATAACAAAATCTAGAGGGTAAACAATGGCACCATTAGAATAATACCCATGGAGAAAACAACACACTTCGAACCATTAATGGACCAACAGACTTAATGATGAAGCAACCAATTATAACATGCCAACATTCAGGCTATCCCGGTCTATATTCACTCCCGGACTATCCAAATGATCTCTCGAAAGTTGTTCTCCAAGTGAATGATGCAGCAATGCAAGGTTGCTAGATACTTTCACCGGGCACAACTTCCTCTAGCAGTGCAAGCGTTGCACCAACAATGCCCAAAGTCTGGCGCATTACCGGCCCTGAAAGGAGTAACTCAGTTTCCATAGTGGCACGATAAGGTTCAGAAGGCGGCAGTGGATGAGTCCAATATTGTGCCAAGAATTCAAAGCCAGGGTTGATCACTATGTAAGTTACGGATAAACTCCCAATACATGGTCACACCGAGCACTCAAAATACAAATGTGAGACAGATTCTTAAGCAGGGCAAGATGGGCAGGTTTTATCATTCACATGCTGACACTTACTCGACTTTTTGTGTATGATCAATATTGCAAAACATGTATACAAGATGACACACATATATACAGAATATGTCGTCAATGCACAATGGGTGTCCTCTGGAAATTAAACATGTTAGGGCAACTCTAACCGATGCACTATCCGGCGCTAAGGATAAATTCAGTTATCCTCCCTTACGTCCCCTAAAACAGTTAGTGGAGGATACATTATCCTCCCTCGCTGAAAAAAAACCCCAATCTCCCTATATATCCTCATCGCGCGCTCGGCTGAGGAAATGTGGCGCCTCCTCTTTCCTGCCACAGCCGCCGCAACCGATGATCGAACCACCCGCCGGAATGGATACCCCGGACCCCGCCGACCACCGCCACCGGCTTGTCGCTGCCGGAAACGATCCCCGCATCACCGCCCGCGCCGAAGAAGAGCTTGGGGATAAAAAAGTCCACCGGGTTCAAGCTCCGGCTCCAACCGCGGCAAAGGCCGCCAGGGTGGCGAGCGCCTCTCCGGCGACATCTTGCCGCCCTCCCGCTGCTCCCTTCGTGGCCAATCGAGCAAGAAAACCGACGTCGGCGGCCGAGAGGATGGAGGTGATGGTGGTGGTGCCGGCGGTGATGTTTTCTTCAGAGACCACCTCCTTTGAGTTCGTGCATGCCAATGGTTGGCTCGATCCACAACATATACATGTTATGTTTGTGATGATTTTCGTTCAAACATTTGTGTTTGAAGTGATGCCTTTTGGACGAACTATGCATGTTTTAATTTGAGAAATGCGATGATGAAACTATATGTTATGACGGTTATGTTATGCATGTTTTAATTTGAATATCTTTATGATATATATTGTGTAATGTTTAGAAGTTCATATGGCTTGGACACAAAATCTACACAATTTTGTTTTTACTTCACTAAGTATAGAGGATCAGGTAGGTGCGGTCACCGTTAGTGGAGTAATTTTTTTGTCCACTAACTTTACTCCGCCGGATCCTCCCTTAACTTTAGAGGATGGGTTAGAGTTGCCCTTATAGGGTGATTTCACGTAAAAAATACATTCAGTGTCACGCATTCAAACCATTTTTTTTAAGCTAGGCAAAAGATTTGCCATTTTCATTCAATAAGGAAGAAAGTTTAGAGTTTGTGGCCAGAGGCCGAATTACAAAATATCACTCTCGCGGCAATAAATTACGCAAGTGCTTAGTCCCAGCAAGACACCACAGACTACACTCCTCTTTTATCTTTGTGACAATAACTTCGACCGGCATCGTAGCATTGTGGAAGACCCTTGTGTTTTGTTCCTTCTGTATCTCCCATGAAATGAGCAGCATGAGGGAGATGAGCGGCCTTCGGGATTGCGTCATTCTGTACGCGTTGTGGCCCCACCAATCTTTAACGGAGTCCATGTGGCTCCAATCCAGAAGGTTCACGTCATGAAGGCCAAGCCGGACCTTTATCATGCCCCAAACTCTAACAGCGTATCTGCATCGGAAAAGTAGATGCGCCGCCGTCTCTTGAACTTGCTTGCAAAGGGGGCATAAGTTGCAATTAGGCCATCCCCGCTTTTGCAGTCAGTCAGTTGTCTAAATCCTATTGTTAATAACGAGCCACGCAAAAAACTTGCACTTTGGAGGTGCCCAAATCTTCCAGACATTCTACACAAGGTCCGTGTCCACTAAGCCCCGGAATTGAACCTCGTAGGCCGACGCAGCCGAATAATGGCCATCCATCGTTAGCTTCCATGAGATAGTATCCGCCCTTTCCGGATTTAGGTGGAGGAGAGAGAGCTTTTCCCACAGGCTGACAAACTCGGATAGGTGATCAACGGAGATGCCCTCGCATCCAAACCATATTAGGCATGAGTCAAGTAGACGGATTGCGTGACCATCATAAATTCATAAGATCATCCTGCCATTGCATAATTATAGGAGAGAAATATTGCCTAAAGGAATCGCAGAACACGCAGTAGAAATCCTTGTCATTTTCTATATCTCAATAGCTAGCCTCTGCTAACTTATTCCTCACGGAATGCAAGTATATCACCTCAGCATGCAACATGCATGAGGAAAATCCCACGTCAAATGCAAACATTTATGAGAATTTTCATTCAATTATGCTATTTGTATTAAATATTTTTTTACAACTATAAAATAATCAAATGCAATAAATCGTATGTATTTTTAGTTTTACTTCTCATGTTATTAGTCCAAATATTCATGTTCCATGTAACTAAATCTTATTGAAATATATTGCAGAGTATCCCCGCAATAATGTGTAGAATCGTGAAATCCCAGAAGAAAATAGGCAGGGCAAACACCCAGCCAATTGTCTGTTCCAAAACTGATTTTCTCCTATACCCAGGTTGCCACGTGTAACCAACCATCACAACAGAACTGGCTCATATAACTCTATTCCAAAAGGGAGAAATATGAACATGCATGGTCACAATAAAATAAATTTTGTGATTTTTTTATTTAACCAACTTGTTTTATTTCTCGTGACTAAATTCTCATGATATTTATAAAATAAGTTTAGCATGACACATTTCAAGAGACATAAACTAAGGACATGTGCAGTGTTTGATAAGATAGTCTTACCTTAAATCTGACACGTAATTTAGAGATGGCAATAAAAATTGATGTACAATGAGTTAGCTATTAGTTTTACCTCTAATAACTAGATATTTAAAATATATGGTGAGGGATATTGTTGCTAATAGATCATCTCTTAATTGATATACGTATTAATAGAAAGCAAGCTTTTTTCCCCTCTGATTTCTATTTCCTCAACTCATCATTTATAACTAGAGGGTGACTGCGCCATCCTTTAGTCATGAGTTAAGCCTCTCTTTTTTACCCAGGTTGTTACGTTCGGTTGCTTCATTGTGTGATTCACTTGAGTTGGACTGGCTTGAGAGAACCTTTTCCTTTAGGGTTTCCCTAGAGTCCACCTTTTCCTCCGGCGGCGCCGCCGGAGTCCACCCAACAAATCCAACGTCACGTTTAGCGATCCTGGCCAACAACTCACTAGGGTTGGCTCTCGAGAACAAGCCTGTGTTGTTGCATGGCGGATCCGGAAGCCCAGGAGATCGGGGGCGGGAAGAAGGGAGACCAAGGCGATCTAGGGTTTAGTGCGGAGGCGGGAGTTGCAGGAGGACATCGAAGGGAGTCTGGGGCGCCTTTGGGTGCGAACGGGGCTGGATCCATGGAGGCGGCGGGGGTTGAGGTTGAAGATGCAGATCGGGAAGAAGTTGTAGATCGGGAAGAGGACACTAATGGATGGGATCAATTTGGCCCGGACCCAGAGTTGGAAGACGTGTTTGAAGGAGGAGCACCTCGATCTTTCAGGAGAGGTAGATGAGTTGATTAAGGATGTTCGTTGGCTGTGTTTATTTCGAGTTCATACTATGAGGCCGTTTAGTCATGCGGCGTTACTGAATTCAATGAGGAATGCATGGGCTTGTGCCCAAGGAGTTACCTTCAACATCAAAGGGCTGAACCTGTTCTTGGCTCAGTGTAATGGATGGAGGACCTTGGCAATTTTGAAGAGATCCGGTGGTCATTGTGGAATACGATGGGTTCACTAACGTCTCTGAATATGCATTGGATATGTATCCTTTATGGGCGAGGATCAAAGGCTTGCCGGATGGGCTCACAAGAAAGAGGGAGTTGGCGGAGAAGGTAGCCAAGAAGGTCGGAGAGCCGCCATTTACGATGGTAGTTAACGAGGGGAGGATTAACCCAGCTAGCCACTTAAGGGTGAGGGTTTTGTGAATGTCCAGAAGCCATTGGTGAGGTTTGTGAGTATCACCCTTAAGGAGATGAAACGGTACCCTGTTACGTATGAGAAGCTGCCGGATTTTTGCTTTTTCTGTGGTTGTATGGGGCATGTGGTAGAGGAGTGCGGGGACGGGATTCATGACCCCGCCGGGTGCGAATGGGGGGATTGGTTGCATTGGATTAGTGAGCCGGCCATGGCGGGAGGTGGTGTAGGGCGTGGTAGAGGAGGGAGGTCAGCAGGCCAAGGCGTGGGGGAGCGAGATGGGCTGGTAGAGGTGGAGGCAGAGGCGTAGGAGGCTCAGGAGGAAGGGGCGGTTCAGTAGGAGCTCAGGCAAGTAAGGTAGATGATGTTGTTCAGCATGTGGGGGGCGGTGTGCACACAGTGCTAGGAACTCCCAATATTGGTGATGACGATGTGCGGACGGCCTGCAAGAGGCTTATGGGGGCAGACGGTGTTGTTATGGTGCGAGGGCAACCAGTGCCAAACCTTGCGGGTAAAGTCCCGAACACCGTCCTGATGTTGGAGGGGGGGAGTGGATCAGGGGCGAATAATGTGCCGGACTCGTCATCTACACCGGGCAAGGTGCCCATTGTAAAGAGAAAAAAGCAAGGGGAAGAGGGGGATGATGGTGACACAACTATGACTGAAGAGGCGACCTCCTCCGAGGGGGACCGTCGAGCCCAATGAAAGTCTTAAGATGGAACTGCCGGGAAGGGGGGAATACCCGGACAGTTCGTGAGTTAGCGACTATCTGTCAGTCGCATTCCCCCAATATGGTGTTTTTGTGTGAAACAAGACAGAAGGCTGAGAAAATAAAAAAGGTGCGTGGGAGGATTGGTTTGAAGGGTTTTGCTGGGGTTGACAGTATTGGTATGAGTGGCGGTCTCGCTCTTTTTTGGCATGAGAACTACGAAGTGGAGATCTTGGAAAAGGAAGAACACTTTATTGATGCACTGGTCCGTGTCCAGGAGGGGGCGGCGCAATGGAGGATCACTTGTATTCACGGTGAACCACGAGTAGAAAACAGGCACATCATGTGGTCAAAAATCGAGCAGCTAAAAGTCGTAAATGACCTACCTTGGCTTGTAGTCGGCGACTTCAACGAGGCCATGTGGGACTTTGAATATCTATCTGCTACACCGCGTGGAGAGCCACAAATGATTGCTTTTGGGGATACGTTGGAGATCTGTGGCCTAGTTGACCTTGGCTTCGTTGGTGTTCCCTTCACATATGATAATAAGAGGGGAGGAGGAGGTAATGTGAAGGTAAGGCTGGACAGGGCAGTTGCAACTAATGCGTGGAGGAACTTGTTTGCATATGCTACGGTAGTGCATGTTCCTTCGCCTTGTTCAGATCATGTGGCCCTTGTCCTAAAGGGTTCGGCCGATCTGGGGCCGCTAGGTGGAAAGCAGAGGAGATACGAGGAGATACGAGGTGTTTTGGGAGCCTGATGAGTCACTGCCTGAGGTGATAAAGGAGGCCTAGGAAGCAGTGGGGGAGTTCATAATATGTCTTAGTTGCGGGACGCTCTATCTAAAACAATGACAGCTCTCAGGGTTTGGAGCAAAAAATTTGGTAATATTACCAGAGAGCTTGCCAAGTCCCGCACTCAACTAGAGGAGTTGATGAATATGAACGCTGATCGTCCGGATATCGCAAGTGACGGACAAGATGAACGAGCTTTTGTACCAAGAGGAGATGCTTTGGTTACAACGATCGCGTATCACGTGGTTGAAGGGGGGGATAGAAACACAAAATATTTCCAAAGCAAAGCAGTCTGGAGGGCGAGGAAGAACAAGATTCGAGAGTTGACGGATAGTGTCGGTGTAGTTCACTCCGATCTTGCCTCTATGTGGGAAGTGGCTAACAGTTATTTTCATGACATTTTCACAGCTGACCCCACACTTAATGCAGCGCCTATTTTGGAACTAATTAACCCGGTGGTGACCGAGGAGGATAACACCAAGTTGTGTGCGCCTTTTACAGATAAAGAGATCTCGGATGCTTTGTTTCAAATCGGGCCACTAAAAGCTCCGGGTCCGGATGGTTTCCCCGCTAGATTCATTAAGAGGAATTGGAACACTCTTAAGGAGGGTGTGTTGGCTGCGGTGAAGGATTTTTTCAGCACTGGTGTCATGCCGGAGGGAGTGAATTCTACATCTATTGTACTTATTCCCAAAGTTCCCAACCCGGTAAAAATCACAGACTACAGGCCCATTAGTCTGTGTAATGTTATCTATAAGGTCATCTCCAAGTGCTTAATGAATAGGGTGAGGCCGTTGCTGGATGATCTCATCTCTCCTGAGCAAAGCGCCTTCATTCCAGGAAGGATGATTACAGATAATGCACTAGTTTCTTTTGAGTGTATCCATCATATCAAGCAGGAGAAGGATCCCACAAGAAGTTTCTGTGCTTACAAACTGGACCTATCAAAAGCATATGATCGAGTGGATTGGGTCTTCTTGAGGCAAATGATGCAAAAGTTGGGTTTCTCTCAGCGATGGGTGGACTGGATAATGTCGTGTGTCACGTCGGTGAGATACTCTGTCAAACTTAATGGAACCCTCTTGGATTCGTTTGCGCCGACATGTGGTATTCGGCAAGGAGATCCGCTCTCTCCGTTTCTCTTTTTGCTTGTGGCAGATGGTTTATCAGCTCTACTAAAGAGCAAAGTGGCTACGGGTGACATCATGCTGGTGCAGGTTTCTAGACGAGGACCGGGCATCTCACACTTATTGTTCGCTGATGATACCTTGTTGTTTTTTGAGGCTTCTAGAGAACAAGCAGATGAGATTAAAGTGGTGTTGGATTTGTACGGGAAGGCGACGGGGCAGTGCCTAAACCCCAACAAGTGCTCCATTCTTTTTGGCGAGGCTTGCCCCGTAACGGTTCAGGAGGAAGTAAGGTCAGTACTTAATATCACGAGCCTTCACTTCGATGAGAAATATTTGGGCCTGCCGACGCCGGATGGGCGGATGTCTAAAGGGCGTTTTCAGAATCTACAGACTCGGCTCACCAAACGGTTGATACAATGGGGGGTGGTCTCTTGGCGCAACCGGGGAGAGAAGTGTTGATTAAGTCGGTAGCGCAAGCACTCCCAACTTATATTATGGGTGTCTTCAAATTACCGTTTTCAGTTTGTGATGATCTTACACGCATGGTGCGGAATTTCTATTGGGGATCGGCAAAGGGTAAAAGAAAGGTGCACTGGAAGACCATCTCTTGCAACCCAAGGACAGGGGAGGTATTGGTTTTCGCGATTTCCAGCTGTTTAACTAGGCCCTGTTGGTTAGGCAGGCGTGGAGGCTCTTAACGAAGCCAGACAGCCTATGTGCTAGGGTTTTAAAAGCACGTTATTATCCAGATGGCAAGTTGGAAGACACAGTTTTTGCTGGGAACGGGTCATCATCTTGGCAGGCTATATGCCATGGCCTGGAACTGTTGAAAAAGGGGCTACTATGGAGAGTAGGGGATGGGGCAAGCATAAGGGTGTGGCGGGATAGCTGGATCCCGAGACCCTTCTCATATAAGCCGATCTCTCCTCAAGGGCGCTGCCGCATTCGGTTTGTTTTTGATCTGCTAAACACTAATGGTCTTGGAAAGTTGAGCTCCTTCGGGAATATTTTGTGGCTGCGGATGTACATGAAATAATGAAGATTCGTGCATCTCCTAGAATGGAGGGAGATGTGATCGCTTGGGGTCCCGGCAGACATGGTATTTTTACAGTTAAATCAGCTTACGAATTGGCTTTCGATGAGGCTCATCGTAGTTCTGCGGTGGCGTCCAGTTCGGCGCCTTTGGGAAGCCGTGCTTGCTGGGACTTCATATGGAAGTGTGACGCCCCTCCAACGGTGAAGCACTTCGCTTGGCGCCTGTCGAATGATGCACTACCCACATGGCAGAGGAAACACCGTATTGGACTGGAAACCACAGGTATGTGTCCGGTATGTGGAGGAGAAGAGGAGGATAACTTTCATCCGTTCGTGCGCTGTCAGTTTGGGCGTGATCTGTTTGTGGCTATGGCCAAGGTGTGGAGGCTCCCGGATATCACATCAATACTTAACAACGAGGAAGAATGACTGCTACACGTCCTGGATCCTCTTACTAACCTTGAACGAACAATGGTATTAATGATTTTCTGGAGGAGCTGGTTTGTCCGGAACGAGCTAGTTCATGCTAAGCCTGCCCCGCCTATGGAAGTCTCTCTAAGATTTCTGCAAAGCTATCTGGTGTCCTTGGTTGGTATCAAGCAGAATCCACAGGCTGACCCAGCCAAAGGCAAAACTTATATTGCATGGAAGCATACAGTGAGAAGGGGGAGAAGCGTTGGTGATCAGGACGAACGGAGTTGGACTACACCGGAGCCGGGGTGGTGCAAATTGAATACTGACGGATCTTTTGTTGCGTCGGAACAAGCGGGTGCGGGCATGATCTTACGTGATCATCGAGGGGCTATCAACTTCTCGTCATGCAGGGTGTTGTTTTCGTGCAGAGACTCCCTTGAGGCGGAGTTGTGCGCGTGTATGGAAGGCTTGTCCCTTGCCTTGCAGCGAAGTGATTTGCCGATCGTGGTGGAGATGGATTCCCTCGAAGCAGTCTCTCTCATATCAAGCTTAGATATGGATCGCTCAGTTTACTCTTCTATTGTTAGAGAGATTAAGCAGTTAATGGGTTTAAGGAAGACTTGTATTTTTCATATAGTTAGGTCTCAAAATAAAGCTAGTGATTGCTTAGCTAAGTTTGCTAGAACCCAAGGTAGGACCTTGACTTGGTTAGGAGCTGGTCCAGATGAAGTAGTGGAAATAGCATCATATGATTGTAAAGACGTTGTGATTGAGAGTAATGCAATGCTATTTCTCCCGGAAAAAAAAAAGAGTTGGACTGGCTTTTAGTTACACTTCTGCTGTTGTTGTTTTCATGGCTTGGCTCATATCCGATGGATGCCGTATTTGGTGTGCGGGGTATACTAAACTGTTATGTGCATATAACTGTACACATAACATATAAAAAATAAAATATGGATATGTCACGTTCACCCAAAAGTAAACTCAAACATAACGCTCATACAATGATTCACTCCCTTACGACTGGGCCCATCATCGACCCCAAACCCTGACTCACAAAAAGCTAGTTTTAGTAGAAGTAGACACGTGGCACTTCACTAGACTGAGAAAAATGGCTATCTGCTTTGCTTCTTCTTTTTGAGCGGTATAAAATGGCTTTCTGCTGAAAAATGGCTTGATACTTTTTTTTACCAGCAAAATGGCTTTATACTTTTTTTGAGGGAAAAAACAAAAATGGCTTTATACTTTGTCTCCACTGGACGGAGCGAGTAGCAGCGACCGGACAGAGAGCCGGAGACGGCACTTTTGGGCTTTAACGGGCTGGTGACTGTTGCGGGCTTGCAACACCGGCCTTAAATACTGGGACGCGCACTCGTTGTCCAGCATGCATGCAAGCCAGGTCTCCATTCCATTATTCCATACCCATCCATCCGCAGCCATTCTCGATCGAGCGCCCGCCCCCTCACGACACCCGCACCCCTACTCCTCGCTCGATACATTCCACACGCGCGCGCACACGTACACGGTACACCAATCGCAATCGACTCGCGCGCGCGCACGCTCGCTTCTCGCTCCACAAATCAAGAGCCAAGCACCACGCTGGTTCCCGCCCATCTCATTCCCATTTGTCCATCCATCGCGCACCTCCAGCAGCCTGCCCTCCCGCCCGTATGTGCCTGCTGCTCTCTGGCAGCACCAGCGGACCAGCCAGCATGAGCAGGATCCACCCTTCCGATCGCGGCGACGGCGCCCGCCGCGCGGCGCGGACGGCCGCGGCGGCGGAGCGGGAGCGGCAGCAGCCAGCTGTGTACACGGTGTGGAAGAGGTCCAGCATGGGGTTCCAGGGCACCGACGGCTTCTCCGTCTACGACGCCGCCGGGAGGCTCGCCTTCCGCGTCGACAACTACGCCCGCCGCCCCAAGGCCTTCGCCGGCGAGCTGCTGCTCATGGACGGCCGCGGCGCCCCTCTCCTCTCCCTCAGGCCGCAGGTACTCTACCGTGCATGCATGCATGATCACAGCAGCTTCTTCCCACGTAAACACGCCATCAAACTCTGCGTCCGGTCGTTACTAACTCTTCTTACTCTCTCTGCTCGTGACAGATCTTCAGCCTGCACGACCGATGGAACTGCTACAGAGTTGCACCGGGAGAAGAAGGTTGCCCGGAGACGGACAAGAGCTCCTCCGCGCAGCAGCTCTTCTCCATGCGGAAGTGCGCCGCTCTGCAGAGCACGGACGACGCAGAGGTCCACATGTCAACGACCTCGGCGGCGACGACGTCAGGGCGCGGCTGCCGGGCTCCGCCGTCCCCTCCTTCCGGCTACCGCGTGGAGGGCTGCTTCTCCAGGAGGAGCTGCAAGATCACCAGGAGCGACGGCCAGGAGGCGGCACGGATACTGAGGAAGAAAGCCGGTGGACCTACGGCGGCGGCGGCGTCGTCGTCCAGGCCCGTCGCTCTCGGCGACGACGTGTTCAGCCTGGTCGTTCGGCCGGGCGTGGACGCCGCCACGGTCATGGCTATTGTCGTTGTCATGGACCGGATCTGCCGGAAGCCCTACGCACCAATGGCGTGCTCTGCACAGTAATAATCAATAGCTACTGTACTAGACGGTGCGCCCACGTCAGTCAAGAGTTTTTCGTCCTTTGGTTGGATGAATCGGAGAGGCGCATGAACGCCGCCCCCTTCCTGAAGACATTGCGATGTCGAAGAGCTGTTCTTTATCTGTTTTATTAGTGTGTGGTTTTTGGTCATTTGTACGGGTTGTAAAAGAGTAGCAGTACCGTCATGCCTCAAAGTGGCGTTTGCTGTCATTTTGTAAGCTGACTTGAGCATCAAATATCTTGATAATCGCTTTGATAAAATCTGGTCGAGTGCGTATAGAAAATCTTCAATTACATAAAAAATAAATATACTGACACGCACACTGTGACCTCAGGAAGCCAATTCCATTTGCAGTGGAGTTGAGAAATTCAGTGGGATTAGTGGATACCCAAAGCACTAAAACTAAGCCAAAATGGTTGCCTTTGCCGTGCATCTGCCGAAGGAGGAGACCTACGCCACGTTCCCAACATGTTGGGCAACCCAGCAGGCGAACAATGAATGGCCAAGCAACTGCGCCAAAGCGACGGGCCTAGTTGTTGGCATGCCATTGCCAAGCCCTCCAGGACACACGACCACGACGGGGAGGAAATTACCTGGTGCAGGTTACCTAGTACAGAGGCAACGAATCCAACGCTGAACACTCACCGCTTGGCAAAGGCACCAGCAGATGTGGCGAATTGCAATCCAGAGCACGCACAAGACAGAAATATTCCGTTCCATCAGCACATCCTATCATGTCATGTGGCATCCAGCCAGGGGCATCCGGTGAGACAAAAGCCTTCTTTCCGCGGCCACAAGAACAAAGGTCCTCTTTGGCGTACATACCAGGCAGGCACACAGCGTAAAAGATGAAAATGACCAAAGTCCACAGCCAGAATATGCACAGGATGAAAGGGACCAAAGTTGCCCAGGCTCCGCAAGCGAATTCAGCCGTTACCTGAGCTTTCTTTCGCGACGCGTAAAGAAACCCGAAGTGCTGAAATTCAATCAATCAAATATCATGAAAGGATCCGCTGTCCTTCAGGACTAAGAAACATTTTTTCCAGTTTGTCCATCGCAAGGAAATTTGATGCTATGATGCTTTACGAGAAGGAAAAACAAAGTCCCCCACTAAAAACAAAGCTTTAATCATGTTTTGTTCGCTCATTGTAACAGGGAGAGCAATCAAATTGCTCATGAAATAGCCAAGTTAGCTAGATTTTACACCCCCGGCACCTGGATGGAGTCACCTCCGGTTGAGGTGGTCTCGTTTATAGTATCTGATACGTTGGTTCTCACATACGAATAAATAAAGTATCGTTTGTCCAAAAAAAAAGTCCCCCGCAAAAAACAAAGCTTTAAACAGTCGGCTTTCTTGTATGCACAAGGCAGGCTCAACTTACGACAGGTTGAGTGGATTTACGACTGAATTGTTTTGCTAATAAACATTTTATAACAGTGAAGAGTCCACTTTCGGCAAAGCACAAGCTAAATGCTTAGCCGCTCAGGGAATATAACTTTAGCCCATAACCACGTAACCGCATACTCTTCCCGTCCCCATTAGGAATATGTTGAACTGAGTATTACAAATTCAGTTTTGCTAATGTTGTGCAATGTATCAGCTGTAACATCTTAGGCTTTAAAATGAGCAGAATACTCCCACCCAAATAAACTATCACCTCTGTGCGGTATAATATAACCCTTAATGCACTTCCAAAGTAATATCGAGAAAATTTGACTTTTGTCAACTTAAATGGTACAGGTAATGTCGAACCAAGGTGTAAACTGAAACTAAATGATGCGTCCAGTTGGTTGATATTAATTCGTGATGCCAGTTTACAATTGCAACTCTTAATATATCCTTAGAACAATCTGCAAGAGACTCTTAGTATATCCTTAGAACAATCTGCAAGAGACTCTTAGTATATCCTTAGAACAATCTGCAAGAGGCCTAGTTCAGTGTGTTCCACGTATTAAAAGATCATGTTAGGTCCATGCTAGAGCTGTTGCCTATAGTTTGGTTACTACTGATAATAGCAGATTTCATCATTCATGGCATAATCACAAACATAAAACAAATAATGCTTTTGGTTGATAAGTAAAACAGCTAATCATCCATACCTAGGAAGCTATTACATCCCCTGCAATGGAATGTCTAAACACCATATATCATTTTTGCTATAATCTAGCCACTGCCTTGTGCATCTCATAAGTAAATACTTTGCCCACAATACCTTTTTCATGTATTGAATCTTGCAAACTAAGAAACAATGCAGGGATTGTAAGGCTCGGACGCCTGTGTTTTTTCATGCATGTTTGGGATCAATAAACCTAAAACATTAATATCCATAAAGCCACAACTAGCGAGGAACAACTGTCATCACATACTACATAAGTAACCCACCACCTCAGACTCATCAGCTGAGACTCGACATCACCAGGTCAGTGGAAAATAAAATATTCATTGCTACACTCTCGAAAAACTATGCAGAACAAACAGTCCAAAAGTTTATTTCAGTGAAAACACTAAGTGAAAAATAGAAAACTGTTTGTAAGAAATACATCTAGGAGAAAAGAGCACGGTACTCGTTAGCCTCATGACTCATTTCTTCCATGGTTCTATCTTTTCTTTCAACATCCAGATCGAGCTTTTCCTTCAATTCTTTTTCTTTCACATCAATCTGTTACAAGGAAAATGGTAGGATTTAGTGAAAAAAATCATAAGAAATTATATGGATGGCAAAACAGGTGGGCAACGAACCGCGTCATATATTTCATCATTATTTTCAAAATCTCCCTTCTTCCTGGGGATGACATGGATGTGGACGTGCGGAACTGTTTGGCCAGCTTGAGGGCCATCCTGTACCAAAAAGATATCAATAAGGAAATGCTTCTTTGTCATTCATTGGTTATTAAAAGGTAAAAGGTGAACAAGGTAACCGGATCAGCAGCAGATCTGGAGTAAAAGTCCAAAGAACAGACAGGAACCTCATATGGCAGTGTAAGCGTAATTTAGGTGATTAGCCTGATCTATTTTGTTCTGGACCCCAGTAGCAGAATCCAAAAATCATGCGCTTTCAATTGGATGAACTAATTATATAAAAATTTCGAAGCATAAGCTATTCAGTACATATATAGAGAGACAGAGAGTTGACCTGAATCGCAAATGTAAGTGAAGAAGCTTTGTGGTACTGCTCAAGCCGTACACCAACTTCCTTTGCAGTGACCCATAAATCACTTGTCTCATCAGTGCTTAGATCAGTAAAGCGTTTCACTTCACGCTTGGGGCACACAAGGACATGTATGTTTTGTTAAGGAAAAAATGTATAACCAAACTTTACAATGTAAGTAAACGTTTTACAGTGAACTATGAAAGCTGCGAACCAAGGGACAGCAAAGCTACCTCGAGTTAAAGTATTATACCATCACTCCATCAGTATATGTAGCACGGTAAATGTTGCAGTATGAGTACATTTCCTGCCTTTCTTCGAGAGGTTAAGCATTTTGGGAACTTGTCGGTGCACAAAGTGATGGACATAATAATAGCAAAGATCATATATCATAAAAAGATGATGACGTCATCACTCACGAGTCCATCAGGTACAAACAGATTCCAGCAAGAGATAACTATTTGGCTACTTTTATATGAACCATTCACTTATATAAATAGCTAACCCTAGCATAATTCTCTTGACATCTTGATATTCAGATTTACATTAGCCATGCATTTTTACTTTTTTAGAGATCTGTGCAAAATGAAAGATTATTATACCATACAAATTTCATTCCTTTGATTCTAAACTGTGTTTCCTACTGTATATATCTGCACCTTGGACACTTCAGAAACAAGCAAGTGAAACAAAGTTTATGAACAGTCTGACAAAAAAACGAGATTCCAGGCTTGCCGGCAGTGTTTAACTGTAAATCTCGGCAATGAGTATGCCAAAACAAAGGATATGACCTGCAGTGTAAGATTGGGGCATGTTAATATAGCATAAACAGTATACCGCGATCTATAAAGTTGTGATCATAAATAGCTGCTATACTACAAATACATACAATGTTAATACAACATCTTCAGGGTTTAAATGTGCACGTGCTACTCCGACATCATGGATAATTGTGAGTCAGACTTGCGATTATTCACCACACCAAGTATTACAAAATTATAAGGAAACAAATTGTGCTAGCGCTGGAACCCTAAAGTGCGATTTATTATCCACCAGCAACCACATTGACATCTCCGTCAAACAAACAAAAAATACAACCACAAGCTGACAAGCAATTCCTGTGAAAGTGAAAATTGAACAGAAATTAGGCAAGGGAAAGTTGGGGCAATCATAGAGATTTTTACCAGGGAGGAGGGGGCGTAGGTTGACCATGGCGTAGGAGAGGGGCGTGGCGTGGAAGACCTCCCTCGCGTCGATCCTGTAGGGCCCGAACTTGTACGCCGACGCCTCCATCTCCGGCGACGGCGGAGATGACAAGGAGGAGGTGGCCCGTGGCCAAGTCCGGCGGCGAAGGGTGGCCGTGCCCGTACGAGCCGGCGGGGTCAGAGGGAGGAGGAGGGCACGCGAGCGCAGGGCGGAGCACAGCCCAAGCAGCATCAGCAGCATCAGCAGCAGGCAACAGTTTTTTTTTTCTTTTTTTGAGGGCTGCAGCAGGCAACAGTTGAGCACCGAGTCGGAGAAGAGAGAGAGGGGAAGGTGATAGCTGTGGGCCTCTATTGCCCATGTTAGCCCATCTTAGTAGCGGCTGGGCTGCGAACAGCCAAGGCCCGCAGTTATCATCTGTTTTTCTTTTAAGTAACCAAATTCGTTGATAGTTCTAAAAAGAAAATCGTTGATTTCAAAAGTTTTGATAAATCTAGTTTGTGTTCGGTGTTCCATCTTGTATGTTCATACATCTGCCTTTCATCGTAAACTAGACAAACCAGCAGCAAAGAAAGGATAGTGTTGCTCCTCAGATTACATGAAAATAATCT
This sequence comes from Triticum dicoccoides, assembly GCF_002162155.2. Taxonomy (NCBI): domain Eukaryota; kingdom Viridiplantae; phylum Streptophyta; class Magnoliopsida; order Poales; family Poaceae; genus Triticum; species Triticum dicoccoides. Next base: position 266,724,169 of record NC_041388.1, read on the forward strand.
CGTTGGCCTTCGTCAGGGGGCAAACGCTCCAGTGTATGCATTACAAATGCAACTACATTTTGTCATTGGAGTTCATGAAAGAACGTTCTTGTCTTTTGTTGGAACCGAGTTAGTCGCGTAGGCGATACCGACCTACATTATGGGTGTATTCAAGTTGCCCCTCTTTGTGTGTGATCTGTCATAGCTAGTTCGTAATTTTGGTAGGGTTCAAAGAAAGATAAAAGGAAGTCCCACTGGGTGTCTTGAGAAAAGATAATTGAGCTCAACAGCAAGGGAGGACTAGGGTTCTGCGACTTCCTTCTGTTTCACCAAGCCTTGCTCGCAAGGCAAGATTGGCAGCTTCTCACTTGGTCGGACTCGTTGTATGCATGGTCCTCCAAGTGAAGTACTCCTACTATCCTAACGGTGTTCTTGAAGACACTAATTTTGCAAGGACCGCCTCATCGACATGGTACACTATTCATCATGGCCCGACCCTTCTAAAAAGGGTATTGTATGGCCAATGGCGGATCCAGGATATCATACTTAGGTGTTCAAAAAAAAATTGCGGGTTTCCCAAAAAAGAGATCTAATATCTAAAATGTTCATGTAGCAAGAACTTTTTTTCATCAACATGATAATACCTTTTTTTGGCCAATAAAATGATAATACCTTGTAGAAATGACAAAAGAAACAAAGATTATTTACTACATAATCATATAGTTGGGGATCACACAGCCATTAATATATATACAATGCATCTGAGAGCAAGTACAATAGCAGGCTTATAGCCCACTTACATGTCAATTTTGCCTACATGGAGGAGAAAGACATGAAAAAGTGAGAGGAGTGGGCTCTCATGCAAGAGCCTAGCTATATGTGTGATCCAATGCAGATGCAATAAATATGAAGAAAGAGATAGAGAGGAGATGAGAAAAAGTAGTAATCTTATAACCAACCTTATATCTAATCTTATTGTACGAGTGACTATATGAGTTGGCTATAGATGATATGACAACATCTTATAGCCAGCAGTTGGTTGTATTATTAACCATGCTCTGAAGACAATGGGCAAGAAGAATGCTAATTGCTAATTACCTGGTGCTGATGACATCTGTAGGTGTAGACAGTAGACTGATGTGTAATTCGTGCTATAGGTAACGACCGCACACTCATGACCAAATGTGGATCCGCCACTTTGTATGGTGCATCAACAATGACAAACAAGTTACGTTCTGGAAAGATCCATGATGACCCCGACCTACCTTCTACGTACCAGTGTCACCGCGCGGCACCCGCCGGCTTCGGTGACTAGCAGAGCTCTTGGACGAGCATGGGAGGTGGAATATCGATCTTATCCGACAACACTTGCTCCTGATGGATACGGAAACCACTCAATAATAAAGTCGTCATGACGTCGACTCTATGACGTCCTTGCATGGGCTTTAGATCTCAAGGAGAACTTCAACAGATGCAGCACCTAAGAGCATCTCTAGTGGCTTGTGTATCCCATAGTCTATGTCAAATATAGACCATCAGAGACCAAAAAATGTGTCCAGCGGCTTGTGTATGCGCTAGTCTAAATTTCAGACATCCACCCGAATCGCTACGCATTGTCCATATTTAGACGACGGAGCGAGGACGTCCAAACAGAGCTGCCCCTTCGCGAGCTCGCTCCCGCGCCGATCTGGAGAAGTTGGAGACAAGAAGACGGCCACGCCACTGCCCTGAGGAGCTCGCCGTCGCTGAGGTACGCTCTGGTTTTTCCGATTCGGAGAGAGGGAGAGTGATTGAAGAGACAGGGCAGGGAGATGGGGCCGATGGATCTGAGGCCAAATCCGGCCACCGCCGCCGGCCACTGTCGCCCTTGCGGATGGGGCAGGGAGATGCGAGAGAAGGGGCAGGGGGATGGGGCTCCGGTTGCGAGCGCGGCGCCGGCGGCGAGCATGTGCGCGAGCGGCGGGTGCGCCGGCTGCGAGCGGCTGGTGTGAGGGGGATGCGCGAGCTGCGGGGGCGAGCGTGTGCACGAGCGGCTGGGGCGCCGGCTACGAGCAGCGGCTGTGAGGCGCGAGCGGGTGGGGCACGAGCGCGAGCGGCTGTGAGGCGCGAGCGACTGGGGCGCCGGCTGCGAGCAGCGGTTGCGAGCAGCGGCTGCGAGCAGTAGCGTGTGCGCGAGCGCCAGCTCTCTAAATATTGATGCTGCTCCCTGTATCTGAATATTGCTGCTCCATGTATGTGAATATTGGTATTGTTCTCTGAATATCTAAATATTGTTGCTGCTGCTCTTTGTGTGCAGATGGAAAACTCATATGAGCTGGACTCACAGATCAACAACTCCTCATGTCTAGACATGATGAATGTAGGATCGAGTGACACAAATTGTTACGGAACAACAGATTGTAGCCCACTTGCGGAACAAGTGACGATGCCTCCACAAAAGGGGAAAAAATCTGCGAAACCAAAATCAGCAAAAGGAGCCTCCACAAAAGGGAAAAATTGGTCAACTGCTGAGGACTTGGTGTTGATTCAAGCATGGGCAAACACTAGTCTGGATGCGGTGACCGGGACCGATCAGAATTCAAGTACATATTGGGGTAGGATTTCAGATCACTACGACGCTCACAAAAAACCGTCATGGCCGGAGCGTGGTTCTAATGGACTCACTTGTCGTTACAACGTAATTTCAGCGCTCACGAGCAAGTTCTGTGCATGTATTCAACAGATATTAAATAGAAATTGTAGCGGAATGACTCTCTCTGATAAGGTATGCATCTATCTTCTAATTCGCTTCTAATATACCATGTGTTGTATGGAAGTGTTAACTCTTCATTTCCTTTTTCAGGAAAGAGATGCACACCGCATGTACATTGAACTGGATGAGAAAAAGAAGCCATTTACATTAATGCATTGCTACATAGAGTTTGAGAAGTATCCAAAGTGGCAGACACGTCCGCTTCCTCAGAAGAAACAAAAGAATACCTCGGATGCAAGTCCGAGTACAACCTCCAACGATGAAGACTTCGGCGCATGCACTGATGCTCTCGAAGAAGAGCTAAGACCTCCTGGTACGAAGCATGACAAGAATGAACGTTTGAGGAAAGGTAAAACTTCTGAATCCAATGATAGTGGTTGCAAGTTATCATTAGAAAGTGTGTGGGCACAGAAGATAGAGAAGGATGATATCAAAGAGGCCACAAAAATTGCTCGCTATGCGAGAGCTTTTGAATTGCAAGAGAACCAGATTGCATTGCAAGAGAAGGAGGATGCACGGAAATAGTTTGAATTAGATGAGAAAATCATGCTCATGGACACATCTCATATGAGTGATGCACAGAAGCAATTCTACAAGAATAAACAAGATGAGATCATTGCTCGCTGCCAGAACACATCTGGTTGACCTTCATTTGTTGTTCTGTCTACTATTTCTTATCACTTGAACTATTTGTCACTTGAATTATTTTTCACTTCAACTATTTGTGACTTGAACTATTTGTCACTTTAACTATTTCTTATGCATACATGAAAAACTAGATGAAAGGAAATAGACTACAAAGTTACTTGTACTACATCATTCGTGTCCAAACTTCTGCCAGAGGTGCTCAACTAGATCATCTTGAAGCTGAGAATGTTCATCTTTGTTTCTAATTTGCTGATGCATCTGAATAAATGCACTCAGCTCTTCCGCATGAGTAGAGCACACCCTGACTCTTTCTCCCATTTCCTCATAAGTGTTGTTTTGCTAACCAGTGTGTCGTTCGTCTTCAACTATCATATTGTGCATTATGACACAAGCTTTCATGACATCACCGATTTCTTTACGTTTCCATCCTTTCGCAGGTCCTCGGACAATGGCAAAACGGGATTGCAGAACTCCAAAGGCTCGTTCCACATCCTTTCTAGCCGCCTCTTGCCTTTGGGCAAAATGTTTCTTCTTTCTTGTTTGTGGAGATGGTATGGTCTTCACAAATGTTTCCCACCGTGGATATATGCCATCTGCAAGATAATACCCCATTGTGTATTGATGACCATTGATGGTATAATTCACTTCTGGAGCTTCACCTTCAGCTAGCTTTGCAAACACATGAGAACGTTGAAGAACATTCAGATCGTTGTTTGACCCTGGTAAACCAAAGAAAGCATGCCAAATCCAAAGATCTTGGGAAGCAACTGCTTCCAAGATCATTGTGGGCTCTTTCACATGACCTTTAAACATGCCATGCCATTTTTTTGGGCAATTTTTCCAACCCCAGTGCATACAATCTATACTCCCTAACATACCAGGGAATCCTCTTTCCTCCCCTATTGCAAGTAATCTTGTAGTATCTTCTTCATTTGGAGATCTCAGGTATTGGTCCCCAAAGACTTCACAAATTTTGATCACAAACTTCTTGCAAGCCTCTAGATTAGTAGCTTCTGCAGACCGGATGTAGTCATCGGCACTATCAGCTGCTATTCCATAAGTTAGCATTCGCATTGCTGCGGTCATCTTTTGCAACGGATGCAACCCAAGAAGTCCACAAGCACTTCTTTTTTGCGTAAAATAACCATCATAATTATGTTGAAGTATAGTTTCAGCTATGCGATGAAACAAATTACGGGACATCCTAAACCTGTTCGTAAAAATGTAGATGAGATAGGGAGGTGAAAAATAGGCAGACATTAAGTAAATGTACTAATTACGAACCTTCGCCGAAATAAGTTTTCGGGATAGCGAGGACTTTCTTTGAAGTAGTCATTGCATAGTAGAACAAATCCTGCATATCTTGCTCGATTGATTGTCTGACGTCCATGCTTGGAGCCGCCATGGCGTCGATGATTCCTCTGCTCTTCCTTCTTGCGCTCTGCGAATGCTACAAGAATGAGTTTGTCGTCGTCAGATGAAGACGACGACGAATTCATGAGCATATCCAAAGAAGAAATGTTTCCACTCATCATTCTGTTGTGTGAGAGAAGACAAAGGAATTCAGGAGAGGAATGAGAAGGCACAACCAGGATTGGTGAATGAGAGGTGGGAGGGGTGGTATATATAGACCTGGAATATAACCGTTGAAAATATAGCCGTTGAAAATAGAGTCGTTGGAAAAGTAGCTGTTGAAAATATAGCCGTTGAAGACATAGACTACCAAATTTAGACAATCCACTGAAAAACTGAGGTTGTCTAAAATAAAAAAAATTACACCATTGTGTATGTGAAGATATAGACTACCAAATTTACACAAGTCACTAGAGATGCTCTAACGCCTTGCTCATGATGAGCTTACCACACATCCACGTGCGCCATGAGCAAGGCACAGATGACACATGTGTTATTTGGGAAGCATTGTGGGGGTGCCCCGCCCCTCCCAAGGTACGCGTATTTGCATGGCATCTTGTCACTGACTCACTGTCTATGATAGAAAATAAAGTTAAAAGAAACATCATGGTATCTCATGAATGTGTTGGGAGGAATGCAACATCACATTCTATGTATTTTATGGATATACAATGGCTCAGGGGATTGGGCGTGTGATGAGCGATCACCTAAGCATGCCAAGGCCGGAGGAGATCAAGAACATGGGCATGAATGGCACATGCACCTACTACACCAATGCATTGACGATGACCAACTACTTGTCATGATGACATTGTGGCGGCCTTGGCACCTACGCAACGAGGTGACTTATGACAAACTGTTGCGATCAATCGTTGCTTGGAGAATTTTCTTGAACATGTTACATCGACTCCTTGTTAGATCGAGCAACACCCTGGGCTCGACAAGGAGAAGGGAGATATTGTCTTATACTATGAGCAAGACTCGCGCAAACGTGTGACCAAGGCTCCGGTTGCACCCTGTGCTAAACCTCTAGTGCGTTGGAGCTTTCCTCCGTTGGGTTGGAACAAGCTCAACATCGATGGTTCCTTGAGACAGGAGGATGAAATGGGCAGTGTGGGTATGATCTTGAGAAACAAAGTGGGCAACATCGTCTTTGCCTCCTGCCATTTCATGTCAATCTGCTCGAGCGCTCTAGAAGCCGAGATTGCTGCATGCATGCACGGACGGAGCGAGAAAAAAATGTATGAGGGGGCCTATTGTTGTTGCACCAGTGTTTTGGAGGACCACTGCCATTAGAATACAGTACATCTACCTTCTATAGATGAGGAGGCCTACAACTCGCACTGCACTGCAGTTTGGCTCCAACATGCACCAGACGAGATTGGCAAGTTGCGCAAGACGGTTGTATAGAAACTCCTTAATCAATGAAAGTTGTCCTTCACAAAAACGAAAAATACAATATCATTATCAATTGGTGCGAGGCACTCCTTCAATTTAGGTATATGAACAATCCCATCTAAGTAGTAGACGGTCATACAATTTTGTGGTATAATCACACACGATGACAAGGGTCGGTCCTCGAGTTTCACGCATGAACCGAAGCCACACAGGCACAGTAGCCCTATTAGCGATATTATATACTCCCTCCGTCTTAAAATAAATGTATGATCTTTAGTACAAAATTGTACTAAGCTTGAGACACTTATTTTGGACGGAGGGAATAATTCAATATCTTTTTTTTGCGAGAATCGGTCAAATTTTATTCAACTTCAATAGGATTACAATCGGCTAATACAAGATCGGCAATAAAGCCTGGTCCCTGTTAGCAGTGATTTTTATAATTGAATTGTTGGCGATGGTGGACATTATCCTAGCGTTCGACAAAACTAATGCAATGATTTTCACTAAAAGGAAAAACTGGCAATGGAATGATGTGTGCAGTTGACTTTGTGGAGTGGATATAGGGAGGTGCTAAAGATGTGTGCGCGCATGCATGCAGGCTCCAGAAAGTGGAGGGGCCAAAATATGCAGGAGGGTTGACTAACAACCAGCACATTTTCTCTCAAAAAAGAAAAAGAAAAACATGAAGCCATGATGATTCACCGTCGAGCGCTGCTACACACACGACAGTGCTCAGCCGATTCTTGCACGATCCTACTAATCTAACCATGCATTCATGGGACAAAATGAAGTAGAACCGCTGGCTGAAGCATCGTCGATCGATCGGCCAGTTAAGTATCGTCTGCATAGTACTTTCGTTCACCGTCCAATGTCTACAAAGAATGCGATCTAATTAAGTTATCTTAGCTGCCAGTTGGCTTGCACAAACGAAAAGCAAGCTGACAAGCAAGACCCAACATGCGTACATCACCTCACTCACCCTGTGACAGAAAAAGGTTCCACTGTTAATATTGCGAATTTTTTTGGTGAGTTGACATTAGTCATAAGTCGCATGCATATTGTAGTGACACCACACAGGTCTAGCTAAGGTTGTTAATTGCTTTGTGCTGCTTACTCCGTCGCTTTAGTTAACGTTAAAAATTTGCCTGCCCAGTGTCCCAGTAGTAGGGGTGATCATTTGTGGTGCTTGTGCATGCTGCGTAGGCTTTCCATCAACACCATGACTTATACTTAGAGCTGATAAAAGTCCCCATCAACATATGCGCACTACCTTGCCAGATGCCTAGGCATATATACTTGCGTGGGATTATTAAACGGCATGAGTCAAATCTACATGGTGTATGTTGTTATCAATACTATGACTACTATACTTACCTTAAGCCATTGGAGTAGTGCTTTGTTTTCCAATTCATCGTTGACCGACCTCCCCAAAGTCTACTCCCCCAGCCTAGTGAAACGGCCTTTGAGAGTAGGCCGACGTAAGTACGTCCAGTATATATGTTGCAGACACGCACCAACCAGTACAGTAGCAACATATTTATGCCGGTTAATACTACAACATCATGACAGCCAAAAAATCAGCTTAACTGGAGCAAAGGATCAAGGCAGGCACATGGGCTGGCCTTGTGTTTGGATGGTGTGTCGTACGTGACAGCGCTCGTTGCATCGGCTGCTCCCTCCACAGCGTGCATGCTGCATGCACAATCTAAGAGTAAAGTCTATTTTAAATCTTGAATTCGTATGATTTGTCGGAATCAAACCTCAAACTCTAAATCCCTGAAATTGACACCTTATACTTTCTAATCCCGGTCAACCTTGACCTTAGGTCTGTTTGGCGCACCAAAAAAGCATCATCCCGACCGGGTTCACTGGCTACTCTCACTGACGATGCGGATCCACAAGTCAGATTCGTCTGCTTCCTTGTTCTCTTCCAGGCAGCCAAATGGATTGATCCCCTCCTCATATCATCTTTAGAAAATTCCTTGTGTTTGCATACGCATGTAGCCGAAACGATCAATCAGGCCGGTAGTTGCGTAGCTTTGTACGTGCGTTTCATTGGGTTAAATCAACCTAGAGCCTGAGACACGATGATGCACCTGGCCGCAAGGCATGGACACATGGTTGTTACGGCATATCTCTCTTAAGGTAGTTTTGATGATTGATGACAACATGTTTGCGGACTAATCTTGTGCTTTGAATAATTCACAGATTCTCCCCTGGCACGAGACGCTTTCTTTCCCTCGGAGTGTATTTCAAGACGGTGTAGCTCTTTCGTTTCTTTCTCGGTGGACTAGTTGCGTAGAGGGCACCGTACTATCAAGAGGGGGTCCGCTGGGGTATTGCATGGATGGAATCATCACGTATACATCAGCTTCTCACCCTCCGAGCATCTCCTTTCCATTGAAGAGATCTCTCCTCTCTTCCTTGTCATGTCTGGGTCCAAGCGGTAGTACCGCGCAACCCAGCGGTAGTACCGCTGAGGAGCCAAGCGGCAGTACCGCTCCACAGCGGCAGTACCGCCCGTGGCTCCACAGCAGTAGTACCGCTGGGGGCCTGGCACCTCCGCCTTGTCCTCAGCATCTTTGAGAGATTCTCTCTCTCTCTCTCGCCCCAGCGGTAGTACCGCACTGCCTGCGGTAGTACGGCCGAAGGGTCACAAGCGGCAGTACCGCTCCACAGCGGTAGTACCGCCCGTGACCCCACTGCCGTAGTACCGCTGGGCAGTCTGGCTCCTACCGCCTCGATTCGACAGGTCTTTTTCTCGTGTCGGGTTTTGCGGCACTAGTTACGGTTGTAGAGGCGGTAGTACCGTTCCAGAAGCGGTAGTACCGCCCCTACCACCGCGGTAGTACCGTAATTGGGTCCTTTCCCTACTAGTCTCCTCAGCGCGGCAGTACCGCTGTCCTGGCGGTAGTACCGCCCCCTCTCAGCGGTAGTACTGCCCTGTGCGGGGCTGGTTGGTGGGGGGCAACGGGATTGTTGCCCCCACTATAAAAGGGAGTCCCCTTCTTCTCTCTCACTCACCTCTTCCTCCCCCAAGCTCCATTTATTGCTCAAGCTCCATTAAATGCTCCAAGCTCCATTTTCGCCCGATCTATCTCTCTAGCCAATCAAACTTGTTGATTTGCTCGGAAGTGGTTGAGAAGGCCCTGACCTACACTTCCACCAAGAAATTTTCGATTCCCCCACTCATCCCTAGTGGATCTTGTTACTCTTGGGTGTTTGAGCACCCTAGACGATTGAGGTCACCACGGAGCCATAGTCCATTGTGGTGAAGCTTCGTGGTCTTGTTGGGAGCCTCCGATTAAGTTGTGGAGATTGCCCCAACCATATTTGTAAAGGTTCGGTCGCCGCCTTCAAGGGCACCAATAGTGGAATCACGGCATCTCGCATTGTGTGAGGGCGTGAGGAGAATACGGTGGCCCTAGTGGCTTCTTGGGGAGCATTGTGCCTCCACACCGCTCCAACGGAGACGTACTTCCCCTCAAAAGGAAGGAACTTCGGTAACACATCCTCGTCTTCATCGGATCCACTCTTGGTTATCTCTTACCTTTACTTGTGCAAACTCTTTAGTGTTTCTTCCCTTGCTTGCTTGTATGCTTGTTGTTATTGCATCATATAGGTTGCTCACCTAGTTGCACATCTAGACAACCTACTTTGATGCAAAGTTTAATTTGGTAAAGAAAAGTAAAAATTGGTAGTTGCCTATTCACCCCCCCCCTCCTAGTCAACCATATCGATCCTTTCAATTGGTATCAGAGCCTCGTCTCTTTATTAAGGACTTTACCGTCCAAAGAGTATGGTTGATACCGTAGACGGTGTGGAGGAACACTCCGGTGTGAATCCGATCTCGTCTACGGGAGATGGGGGAACCTCGTTCTCTCGTGAGGAGTTCAATGTGGCCTTGGAGACATTGAAAACCTCCATGACGACCGAAGTTGAAAGCATGTTTACTAAATTTCTTGAGGGGCTTAAACTATCCACACCGTTGAAAGTGGGTAACCCCGCCAACAAGGTGACGGATGCTATCCCCAACAAGGGGGAAGCTAGTAGTGAAAAGGCTCCTTCTTCTAGTGGTAAGAATGGCACCGACATCTTTGCCCATGTGGAACCACCACTTGTTTATGGTGGACCGGTTCCTTCTACTCATTTGAATCATGCCGGTCCTCCCCCTAAGATTGTGAAAAATGAGGATTTTGATTCTTGGGTTTACTGCTTTAAGCGTCATTTAAATCATGTGAACACTAACCTTTGGAGAATCATTGAAGAAGGTTTCTATCCACATGATCCAAGCAACTTCACTCCTCGGGAAGCCGCGGACAATCAATTCAATGAGAATGCTCTCTTCATCATTCAAGATGCAATTCCACCCGAAGACTTACCTCATCTTCGTCCCTTCGCCTTGGCCAAAGATGCATGGCATTGTGTTGTCTCTCTCTACCGGGGAAGCGCAAGCATTCAACGCTCCAATTATGAAGTGGTACAAGATGAGGCCGATGAGTTTGCAATGAAAGAAGATGAAGAACCTCGTGAGCTTTATCAGAGAGTAACTAAACTCGCGGTCTCACTACGAGATCACGGGAGCAAGGACACGGATGACAATTGGATCAAGCGCAAATTCCTCAAGGCAATGATGCCCTATCACAAGGCCATGTCCTTCGTCATTCGTCAAAGACCATACTTCCACACTTTGACCTCTAGCGAAGTGTTGGATGAGTTTGTGGCCATGAATATTTTGGACAAGACCGCCGACAATGCGGTGCTCCGTTCTCAACGGGCAAAGAAGCCTAACCTTGCATTGAAGGCCAAGCTCACCGTGGAAGAAGAAGAAGAGGAAGAAGAGGAGAGCAACCCCGAAGATACGAAGTATGCATATCATGAACAGATGGCACTTGCTTCAAGGCAATTTTGGAGCAAGAAAAACTCGAGGCCAAACTTTAGCAAAAACAACTCGAGTGGCACAAGGGGCAAGCAACGTGTAAGGACTTGCTACAATTGCGGAAACGTGAGTCATTTAGTTGCGGAATGCCCGTATGAGAAGAGGGAAGACAATGGTGGCAAGCTCATCCGAAAGGACAAGGCCAAGTCATTCCCCAACAAGAACAACTTCACCAAGAAGACTCCTCCCAAGGCTTTGGTTGTGCAAGAAGAGTACAATGAGGATGATGACGATGATGAAGATGATGAGTCGGTTGCCATGGCCTCCGTTGCCATTGCAACAACGTCACGGGTGTCTCTCTTCGACTCACCCAATGAGAGCATCACCGCCAAGTGCCTCATGGCTAAAGCCACCAACAAGGTAACCTCCAACATCAAAACTACCATCATTAATCATCCTTCCCCGACAGATATCATTAATGAACTTGATGGAGCTAATGTGGAGGCTAACGAGTTTGAGGCCTTTATGGGCAAACTCAAGGGAAAATCCAAGAAGCACTTTGTTTTTCTCTTGGAACAACTTGGTGAAGCCAATGACATGATCGAGGCTCACGAAGACACTATCTCTAAGATGGAAGGGCATAGTCGTGACTATGCCGATGAGATTTCGGATCTTTTCAATGCTCTTGAGGAAGAGCGTGGTCTTCGTTTGGCTCTTGAGGAGTCACACAACGTTGATCATGCTAAGTTAAAGAAAGATTATGATCATGTCCTCATTGTTTCTCGTGTGCTAAATTCTGAGAAGGCCAAACTCGGGGTTGATCTTGCTAGACTTAAAGAGGAGTTTGATATACTTGACAAGGCCCACAAGGCCTTGAAGGGTATTCACGCTAGTCTCAAGGAGTCTCATGATCAACTCCAAGTGAAGCTAACTAAGGAGAAAGCAACTTTTCCTCATATGGTTTTAATTGATAATGCAAATGCTACTAACCCGTGTTGTGAGCATATACATCTTGTTGAGGAAAATGCTAAGTTGAAGGAGCAACTTGAAAGAGGTCTTGCGACTTGCATACAAGGCAAGAAGAACCTCAACGATCTCTTGATCAACCAAAAGGGAAGTGTGGTCAAGGAAGGGGTTGGGTACGTGCCCGACTCCAAGAACAAGAAGAAGAATGACAAGACCGAACGACCTCCTCCCCTCATGCAAACCTTTGTGAGGGAGGGAGAGAGTGCCCCCGAGGAGAAGAAGAAGAACAATGTCAAGAAGGGCAATGTCACCCCTCTCAACAAAGTCGGCGATTTTAACCCTTCTTATGTGTTATGCTGTGCTAGTGATGGGCATGTTTATGCCAAATTTGTTGGTTCTCTTCATGAGTATATTGAATGGTCTATTTGGATTCCTAAGACCCTTGTTACTAACATCAAAGGACCCATTACAAAATGGGTACCTAAAACCAAGCATTGATCTCTTGTAGGTGTTTGCTTCCGGTGGTGGATCATGGTTGCTCGATAGCGGAGCTACAAATCATATGACCGTAAACAAGGACTTGGTGGTGGACGTGCACAAAGTTCCATCTATGCCCACCAATGTCGAGTGGGGTGACGCCTCATCTTCTAAGGTATTGGGACTTGGCAAGGTGGTCATCTCGCATGATCTCACGATCGAGAAGGTCATGCTTGTTGAGTCCCTTGCATGCAATTTACTTTCCGTTCGTCAACTTGCAATCATGGGCTTTGCCACGTTCTTTGATATCAATACCGTGGCCCTCTTATGGAGCAAGACTCTTAAAGTAGCTTTTGTTGGGCATGTCGAGAATGGTCTATATGTGATTAACTTTTCGGAGCGACCCACTAAGACCGCGACATGCCTAATGGCTAAAGTTGATGTGGGATGGCTTTGGCATCACCGTTTAGCCCATGTCAATATGAGATCTTTGCAAAGTCTCCTCAAGGGGGACCATGTTCGTGGACTAACGAATGTTAGTTTTGCTAAAGATCGTGCTTGCAGTGCCTGTATCGAAGGAAAGCTACATGAGAAGGCTCACCCTCCCACGACTATCATTTATTCAAAGAGGCCCTTGGAGCTCCTTCACATGGATCTCTTTGGGCCCCCATCCTCCGATAGTCTTGGAGGTAGGAAGTATTGCTTGGTGATTGTGGATGACTACTCAAGGTACACGTGGGTGTACTTCTTCAAAAGGAAGAGCGAGACCCAACAAACCGTCATTGACTTTGCAAATGAAGCACAACAGTACCGTGACAATAAGAAGTGACAACGGTACCGAGTTCAAGAACTACACCTTGGATGCATTTCTTAGTGATGAGGGAATCAAGCATCAATATTCCGCACCATACACCCCTCAACATAACGATGTTGCGGAGAGGAAGAATCGGACGTTGATGGATGCGGCAAGGACCATGATGGCGGAGTTCAAGTCTCCGTACAACTTTTGGGCCGAAGCCATCAACACCGCGTGTCATGCATCCAATCAGCTCTACCTCCGCAAGGGCTTGAACAAGACTCCATACGAGATACTGACCGGTAACAAGCCCAACCTCAAGTACTTCCGGGTATTCGGGTGTAAGTGTTTCATTCTCAAGAAAGGTGTTCGGTTGTCTAAATTTGAGGCTAGAGCTTATGAGGGCATATTTGTTGGCTATGCTACAAACTCTCATGCTTACCGTGTCCTCAATAAATCCACGGGACTTATTGAGGAGACGTGTAACATGGAGTTTGATGAGAATAACGGCTCCCAAGTGGAGCAAAGTGGCACTTGTGATGTAGGTGATGAAATTCCTCCCCAAGCCATAAGAAGAATGGGTGTTGGCTTTATCATACCCATTGAGGAACCCCTTGTGGCCGAAGGAGAAGGACAAAGCTCCACTCAAGTGGAGCCATCACCAACCCAAGGCCCACACGCTTCCGAAGAACAACATGAAGGCCCTCATCCTCAAGAACATGACCAAGGGCAAGATCACGCTCAAGACGGTGTTGACACATCAAGTGATGCCCAAGGTCAAGTTCTCTCCTCCGAGCAAGTTCAAGAACAAGAACAAGTCCAAGACGACGCTCAAGATGGTCAAGTGACCACTCCTCGTCTCACCCCCGAGGAGGACTTAGAGCGTCGTGCCGCCAAGGTTTCTTCCAAGCTCTCCACCGAGGATCATCTCATGACGAATGTGCTTGGAGGCTTAAGAAAGGGGGTAAGCACTCATAGACAATTAGCAAATTATTGTGAGCATCACGCGTTTGTCTCTTGTGTGGACCCCACAAGGTCTATGAAGCGCTAGAAGATCCGGATTGGCTCAATGTCATGCATGAAGAACTCAACAACTTCGAGCGCAACAAAGTGTGGAGATTGGTGCCAAGACCGACTGGGAATCACAATGTCATAGGAACCAAGTGTATATTTAAGAACAAGCAAGATGCCCATGGGATTATCATTCGCAACAAGGCTCGTTTGGTAGCACAAGGCTACTCCCAAGTCGAGGGTACCGACTACGGTGAAACCTTTGCTCCCGTTGCTCGTCTTGAATCCATTCGCATGTTGATTGCATATGCTTCTCATCATAACTTTAAGTTACAACAAATGGATGTGAAGAGTGCTTTTCTTAATGGTCCTATTAATGAATTGGTTTACGTCAAGCAACCCCCCGGGTTCGAGGATCCCTACTTTCCCGATCATGTGTATCAACTCGATAAGGCACTCTATGGCCTTAAACAAGCCCCACGTGCGTGGTATGACCACCTTACCGAGTTGCTACAAGACCATGGTTTTGAAGTTGGGCTAATTGACCCCACTCTTTTTACTAAGAATGTCAAAGGGGAGTTGTTTGTGTGCCAATTATATGTTGATGATATTATCTTTGGTTCCCCTAACAAAGCTTTCAATGAGGAATTTGCCGCTCTCATGACCTCAAAGTTCGAGATGTCCTCCATGGGAGAGTTGAAGTTCTTTCTAGGGTTCGAAGTGAAGCAAAGAAGAGAAGGAACCTTCATCAATTAATCCAAATACACTCAAGACATGCTCAAGAGATTCAAGCTAAGTGACGTCAAGCCGGCCTCCACTCCAATGCCCACCAAGTGCCAACTTGACTTAGATCTCAATGGTAAAGTGGTGGATCAAAAGGTATATCGCTCCACGATTGGATCCTTGCTTTACCTTTGTGCATCTAGACCGGACATCATGTTGAGTGTGGGAATTTGTGCACGGTTTCAAGCCGCACCTAAGGAAAGTCACTATGTGGCGGTCAAACAAATCTTTCGATATTTGGCTCATACCCCAAACTTTGGCTTATGGTATCCAAGAGGATCAAATTTCAAGCTTGTAGGGTACTCGGATTCCGATTGGGCGGGAGACAAAGTGGATAGGAAGTCCACTTCTGGAGGGTGCCAATTCCTTGGTTGCTCTTTGGTAAGTTGGTCTTCCAAAAAGCAAAGTTGTGTGTCTCTCTCGTCCACTGAGGCGGAGTATGTTGCCGCCGGTAGTTGTTGTGCACAACTCCTATGGATGAGGCAAACTTTAAAGGATTACGGTGTCACTTGTGACAAAGTGCCTCTTTGGTGTGACAATGGAAGTGCCATCAAGATCTCCCTCAACCCGGTGCAACACTTCAAGACGAAGCATATTGAGATTCGGTATCACTTCATCCGGGATCACATTAGGCGAGGAGAGATCGAGCTCAACTATGTCAACACTCATGACAACCTTGCAGATATTTTCACGAAGCCCTTGGATGAAGCAAGATTTCGCGAGTTAAGGCATGAGCTAAATATCATTGATTTGAGCAATGTGGCTTGAACCCTTGCACACCCCACCACGCTCATTTTGTTGTCTAGTTTAGATGTAGGCATGGACATAGGGGGAGTGTTGTTCTCTCAATGAACTCTCCCTCCCCCCATTATGCATAAATTGATAAAGTCTTTCACTTTAGCCATTATTGATGGTACTTGTGCTTCAAAGACGAGTTTTGGTCATGGGCCCAAGGTTAAAATCTTCGCGGCGCCATACCTTTTGACTCAAACATAGGTGGCCTCGGCCACCGCCCTCTTTTAAAAAGGTGTGTCTGGGTCGTTTGCTAGTGTGCTCTTTCTCTTGCCGTTTTTGTCTTTCTGTCGAGCAAAAGCCTTGTTTGTTTAGTTGCCGTGGCGTGCTCGGCGGTACTACCGCTGTTGGTGCGTGGTACTACCGCTCGTTAGCGGTACTACCGCCCCCAACACGGTACTACCACCGAGGGACGGGACCAGGGGGTTAAGTCGGGGCAGGGGAAGGTTTCTTCTCCCCCATACCCATTCACTTCGCCCCCTCTTTTCTCTTCCTCTCTCCAGCCTCCACTCGCCGCGGGAGGGCTCCGGCGGATCTCCGTCTCCGGGGCGTCCCTCTCCATTTCCTTTGGTGGAGTCGATCCCCACCTCGTTCTCTTGCCATGGATGCCGGTATTGCCCCCGTTCCTTCTTTCGTTTTGTCTCGTTTTCAGATCTTGTTTCTTAGGGGCAATGGTGGTTGCTTCTCTAGATTTTTGGCTAAATCTAGGCTTGAGTTGGTTGGAGAAGGCAACTAGACTATCTCGATTAGAGTTTGGTAGGATTATTTTTGAATTTGGTAGGCCGGTAGTGCCGGATCTGACCATGGTAGTAGGAAACCGCTGTTTCACCGCCTCGTGCTGTAGGAAACTGCTGTTTCTCCACCTTGAGCAGTACTACCGCTCTCTTTGGAGCGGTACTACCGCTTGACCTAGAGCGGTACTACCGCTCCCTTTGGGGCGGTACTACCACGGGCATGTCACGGTACTACCGCTGCATGCCAAATTCCATCATTTTCCTGCCTTACCTTGATCATTTTTGTTGAGTTTGTTGGCTTATGCTCGTTCTTTCTGGTTGTTTTGCGTGTTCTTGTGTTTGGCTCCAGGTGATGACCATTCCGAGCAGCAAGGTCGCTGTATCAACCCCGGGCGTGCTACATCAAAATGCTACCGCACCTCAGAGCCAGCCGGTGGTTCCTCGAGCACCCAACCGCCTCCAGCAAGTGCATCTGCAAGTGTTCCTCCACCTCCTCAGCAATCGAAGCGATCCGCCAACAAGCCAAAGGGGAAGACTGTGACTGAGATGACCAACAAGGAGTTTTGGGAGAAGCGTCACCGCAACCCCTATGCGGTGGACCAAGAACCCACTTTGGTCAACCGCCCGTTCTGGAACCGTTTTCAGTTTGCCATCTACTTTGATGTGATCAAGGCCAAGAAGAATCTTTTTGTTGATGTTCTCTCCATTGACACTGATGCTATGGAGAAGGACCCGGAGTACTTTGGCGAAGCCCTTCAGATGTGCACTCAGCTGAACATTCTCAGGATCATGCAATTCAACAAGGATTTCGATGCAGATTTAGTGGTTCAATTCTACGCCATCGTCCATCTTGGGATGGATGTCGAGAGGACTCTGACATGGATGACCAATGGCAAGCTGCTTTCGGTCAAGTGGAAGGCTTTCATGGAGTTACTTGATGTGGTGGATCACGGGCTTGAGACTCATGTCGGTTTCCGCCCTCACCGCAACGCTACGTCCACCCACAAGCAAGCCCTTTGGCCCTACTGCACTGTGAAAGTTCACCCAGTAACTGAGAAGAAGACCTATAAGCTGTCTCCGTATCTGGACATTCTTCATCGCATCTTTCGTGAGACTCTCTTCCCTCGGATCGGGAATCTGGATATGGTCCACTCTTACCTCGTGGACATACTCCTTTTCTGTCAGCATGAGAAGGAAGCAAGCACTGGAGAGAGCCTGGATATTTCTCATGTCATGTGGTCTGAACTTCTCTCTGCCGTGTCTAAGCGCAAGTGCCCTATATATGGTCCATTCAACATGAGGCTCATTGAGAGGGCCTGGGCACAGACTTATCCTAGAGTGTTGCTAGAAACTGGAGACTTGGTTTCTCATGAGATCAAGCGTCTGAGGAAGAAGGACAATTGGACAGCGCCTCACACAGGGGGTCCATCTGCTACTGCTGCCACAGGGGGTCCATCTGCTGCTGCTGCCATGGGGACCGAGGGTGGGGCTGCTACTGATGATCATGAGGAGGACTTTGGCCCCTCTAGTACAGAACCGTCGTGGGCACAGAAGCTTAAGCGCAAGATGAAGAAGCTTTTCTGCATGGAGTCTCATGGTCAGTACATGACTCATGTGGCGGAAAGCATGCCAGGATGCGCCACAAGGAGCTCATGCCTCAGATGGGAGCAACAATTGCCAGTGGGTCTGAGGGTCAGATCACTGAAGAGGAGGACTGGATTCATCAGAATTGCCATTGGACCGACTCCGATGCCGAGCAGTTTTCGACCCATGATGAAGATGCAGAGATGTGATGTTCGAGATCGTCTTCTTCCCATCACCTGGAGTCGTAGCATCACTCTTTGCCCTTTTTAGTGTCTCGATGCCAAAGGGGGAGAGAGTGTAGGGATTTGTGTTATTGTCGTGCTTTGAGTCGTTGAGTCGTCTTGTGGTTTCTTGTGTGTTCTCTCGGTGTCTTTATTTGGTTTGGTTTGGTGACCTAAGTTCTAGACATATGGTGTGAGACATATGCTTTCTATCGCTACCTTATTACTTATGTATTTTCAGAGTACTGTAGTTTATTATGAGATGCATGCTTGTCCTGTTTATTCTCTTCTCTCATATATCTTGTGCTTAGTATTGTTGGACTATAAAATATAGGGGGGGTGTTGATCCGAATGTGTGTGTCGTGCCATATCTTGGTGCACACATTCTGGGGGGAGCCCATCTATATTTTGTAGTTCTTAGTTTTCTTTGTTTTATTTCTTTTCCTTGCGCAAATCCCTAGTTGTCATCAATCCACCAAAAAGGGGGAGATTGTTACGGCATATCTCTCTCAAGGTAGTTTTGTGATTGATGACAACATGTTTGCGGACTAATCTTGTGCTTTGAATAATTCACAGATTATCCCTTGGCACGAGACGCTTTCTTCCCCTCGGAGTGTATTTCAAGACGGTGTAGCTCTTTCGTTTCTTTCTCGGTGGACTAGTTGCGTAGAGGGCACCGTACTATCAAGAGGGGGTCCGCTAGGGTATTGCATGGGTGGAATCATCACATACACATCAGCTTCTCACCCTCCGAGCATCTCCTTTCCATTGAAGAGATCTTTCATCTCTTCCTTGTCCTGTCTGGGTCCAAGCGGTAGTACCGCGCAACCCAGCGGTAGTACCGCTCCACAACGGTAGTACTGCCCGTGGCTCCACAGCAGTAGTATGCTGGGGGCCTGGCACCTCCGCCTTGTCCTCAACATCTTTGAGAGATTCTCTCTCTCGCGCGCCCCAGCGGTAGTACCGCACTGCCTGCGGTAGTACGACCGAAGGGTCACAAGCGGCAGTACCGCTCCACAGCGGTAGTACCGCCCGTGACCCCACTGCCGTAGTACCGCTGGGCAGTCTAGCTCCTATCGCCTCGATTCGAGAGGTCTTTTTCTCGTGTCAGGTTTTGCGGCACTAGTTATGGTTGTAGAGGCGGTAGTACCATTTCAGGAGCGGTAGTACCGCCCCTACCACCGCGGTAGTACCGCAATTGGGTCCTTTCCCTACTAGTCTCCTCAGCGCGGCAGTACCGCTGGCTGGCGCGGCAGTACCGCTGTCCTGGCGGTAGTACCGCCCCCTCTCAGAGTACTGCCCTGTGCGGGGCTGGTGGGTGGGGGGCAACGGGATTGTTGCCCCCACTATAAAAGGGAGTCCCCTTCTTCTCTCTCACTCACCTCTTCCTCCCCCAAGCTCCATTTATTGCTCAAGCTCCATTAAATGATCCAAGCTGCATTTTGCCCGATCTATCTCTCTAGCCAATCAAACTTGTTGATTTGCTCAGGAGTGGTTGAGAAGGCCCCGATCTACACTTCCACCAAGAAATTTTCGATTCCCCCACTCATCCCTAGCGGATCTTGTTACTCTTGGGTGTTTGAGCACCCTAGACAGTTGAGGTCACCACGGAGCCATAGTCCATTGTGGTGAAGCTTTGTGGTCTTGTTGGGAGCCTCTGATTAAGTTGTGGAGATAGCCCCAACCTTATTTGTAAAGGTTCGGTCGCCGCCTTCAAGGGCACCAATAATGGAATCACGGCATCTCGCATTGTGTGAGGGCGTGAGGAGAATACGGTGGCCCTAGTGGCTTCTTGGGGAGCATTGTGCCTCCACACCGCTACAACGGAGACGTACTTCCCCTCAAAAGGAAGGAACTTCGGTAACACATCCTCGTCTTCACCGGATCCACTCTTGGTTATCTCTTACCTTTACTTGTGCAAGCTCTTTAGTGTTTCTTCCCTTGCTTGCTTGTATGCTTGTTGTTATTGCATCATATAGGTTGCTCACCTAGTTGCATATCTAGACAACCTACTTTGATGCAAAGTTTAGTTTGGTAAAGAAAAGTAAAAATTGGTAGTTGCCTATTCACCCCCCCCTCTAGTCAACCATATCGATCCTTTCAATGGTCATCGTGCGTGCGACGGTGGAGAAGCTCATGCTGTTGGCGCCCTTCTCTTCTCATCTTCGGCACGGAGCCGTGGCGATACTTCTCGCTATCATCTTCCTCGAGCGCAGCTGGAACCAAGAAGAACTCCTTCCCCTCCACCAGTGCCGGATTGAGGCCTGAAGCAGCGGTATTTGCTTGTCGGAGCTTGTGGATCATGCCGCTGGCCGGAAACGTGTCCACTTCTGCGACTGATCTTCACTGGCGCGTGGTCCGATGTACAATGCGAGGCCGGCGTGGTGTTCTTCGGCGGCGCGTGCGACGCCGACCAACCGACATGCACGATGCCAACTTCCACGCCTCCTGTGCGCGGGGCGAGGCGGTGCTCCAGGGTTGCCGTGCGTGCTGTTGCGCGTCGCCGCCGTCGACGTCAGGTTATTACCCTGAGCGGGTCTTTGTGTTGCTAGTCATGTTGTTTCCGCCGTCCTCCGCATCGGCGTCAATGGGCACACACTGCTCCGGCTCGCCAAGCCGTATGCACATCAGGTGCTCGATCAAAAGCCAGGTCGGGCCATGGAGGTGGGTACAGAGGGGATGACGAGGTCGACGGGCCTTGAGCTCAACAGGTCATAGAAGCACAAAGGAGATTAGATAAGCTCAGTACGGGGCGTATTGGGTATGCTTGGACGCTTGTCGAGCAGCCAGGTAGACACCATGCGTGCGCTAAGGTGGGACGCGGCGGCACTCTGGATGGCCCTCGTCGACGTTCAATGATCATCCTTGCGCTGGCCATCTTCTCGCGGCAGGGTGCACACCAGGAACAGAAGACGACATCGGGGCGTTGAGGGCAAGCAGCACACCACTCAGATGTATGAAGTGGGGAAGATGAATATGACATGTAGGCCCATGGAGTCAGTGACAGAAACAATCGTTCCCAGCTGGGATTGTCCTTTTCCCGATGCAACAAACAGTGTAGGGTCGGTTTAGATTTGAAATTGACCGAGATTGGTGAATATAGGGTGCTAATTTCAGGGATTCAAAGTTAAGGGTTTGATTCAGACTATCTCTACGAGTTTAAGGTTTAAAATAGACTTTACTCACAATCTAATAATGCTCGGCGTCTGCCCCGTCCACGTCCCTGGATGGCGTAGCAAGCAATCCCAAGGGCCGGTGCATGCATGTGTGCCGTGAACAGTACACGCACTGCCCTAGCTACTCAGGCAAAATTCAAAGGCCGTCTCACGTTTCCACCACCCGGCAAAATACAGTGTGCACACGCCCTATACGCGGCGAACAGCAGATAGAGCAGCAGTTTGTGAAGTGTCATGCGCGCAGGGAAGAAGTGCCGGCGGGAAGGCATTCATCTGTCTGTGCATGCCTTTTTCATAGTCGCCCTTACTGTTGCTCACTAGCAGTGCGTTTTTTTACTAGCTTTTCATAGATGGTGTTGGCGTGTTGCGCCCGCGTGCATTGCCCTGTTGGCAAAATTTCATGTTTTGATCTTTTTTGAAATTTAATCGAAATCTGATCCTAGTTTGTAAAAAAAAATTGAAATCTGACCATTCTACTACCGACAGGGTCCATGACGGTAGGGTGTAACAGCCTGCCGCCGGACACCTTGACGGTAGGAAACATCCCTATCACCAAACAGGCTGGCGGTAGGCTATATAACCCTACTGCCAAGGTGACCGGCGATAGGTGCAAGCATACACTGTGTTTCATACTTAGCAATTTTTCCTGATAGAATGTGCAACCCTACCGTCAAGGTCTCTGATGATAGTAAAAAAGTCAGATCCTGAAATTTTTACAAATATGGGTCAGATCTCGATTAACTATCAGAAAAGGGTCAAAAACACGAAATTTGTCCGCCCCTGTTAGAGTAAGTTGCTTAAAAGGGTGCTTGGATATGTTTTAGTCTCATGACTAAAAATAGTGGGACTAAAACTTGCTAGCCTCACCCATGCTTGGATCCAAATACTAAAGAGACTAAAATCAAGTTAATGAGCATTTATTATCCTCCAAACCCTTCAATTCAGAACTCGCATGTGTTAAAGAGAGGAGTTAAATGAGGAGAAAGAGGACTAATCCACATTTTAGTAGGGGTACCCTGACTAAAACATTTTAGTCTCAAGACTAGTTTTAGTCCCTCTTTAGTCAGAGGTGCTTGGAACTTTAGCCTTTTAAAAAGACTATTTTTAGTCAGACTAAAATAAGTCCCTTAAATCCAAGCACCCTCTAAGTCAGAACAAAGAAGAGAGCACGCCCACCATCGATTTCTGAGAGAGATTCTTTTTTTATGTTACAAAAATTACAGTGGGGCTTCTGTGCGTCGAGACGAGACGACTTGGCAGAAAAAGACAAGGAGCTAGCACTCCCGGCCGGGACACTGGGTAGACGACGCGCGCATGCGCACACACGACTCGTGGAGACAGTGCTTGAAGTTTCCCATTACTTTGCCTGCATGGATGTCCAACACCGCTGCTTTGTGTCCGCATGCAGAGGAACATGCTGTTCGATTCATCGACTACAAGAACTACTCGCTCCATTTCTAAATATTTATCTTTCTAGATATTTCAACAAATAACTACATATAAAATAAAATGGGTGGATCTACACTCTAGAATATGTCTATATACATCCGTATGTTGTAGTCCATCTAAAATGTCTAGAAAGACAAATATTTGGGAACGGAGGGAGTACTATACTACTGTACTCCTATATCCCAAGGCTTCGAGATGCACGCACGATCTTTGCTAAAGTTGCACAATCCCTAGAAATATTTCTACGCGTGCTCCTTATAAATATTCCCCCTGAATCTACGTAACTGGTGCTGTGATGGATGCATGCATCCATCGTTCTATACTACGCGTATTGCAAGTATACGTGCCATGGCATTCATTAGCTGGAAATGCCTCAGACTGTGTAGCCACCCTGCCTATTTTATCCTTTTCGGCTTCGATCGTTCTTCAAAGTTGATTACGTTGGAAACGGAAGTGTACGATGGATCGACCAGCTGGATGGAATACGTTGCTGGCCGTGGCCGAGCCACGTGTGCGCATCCCGTATGTCGTTGGATGGTGGCGCACATGCTAGCTGACTCAATTTCGGCGCCAAGTTAGCTAGCTACATGCATGCACGTACGATGTACCTCTATGCGTGCTATCCTGTGTACTACGTACAGTACGTTGAAAGCTGAGTAGGGTGCTAGCTAGCTCGATGCCGACTTCACTCCAAGAGTCGCATGTTTTCTTTTCTTTTTTGTTGCTTCAGTGTGACGACATTTTGGGTCCGCATATGCTACCCAAGTGTGTGTTCATCCGTGATTCATTCAGCTGCCGCTGCCCAAGTATACATGTACGCTGGATATGCCGCTGAATAATTTCGTCCTGGTCAAAATGGCTTGCTACATATGGAGCATAGCATATCCCTGAATTATTTTGCCTGAATCATCTTAACTTGCTGCTAGCTAGCATATCCGGTAATGAATAATTTCGTCAGGATCATAGTATTAACTTGCTGGCATATGCGCGTCAAATTCTGATTTATATAGCGAGCATATGTTCTGTTTTCTGCGTTTCCCAATTCCCACCATGGAAAAAAAATCCGTACACGTCAGTTTTGGACAAAGGATCATTTGCATGTAGGTGCTGGATCACTAGTGTCAAAAAATGTCTAACATCACGGGACAGAGGGAGTACTGTACTGAATTGCATGCATGCATGGAGCAACAATTAGGATCCAGTTGGTAGACATCACCCTAACTGGCATACTTGCCCTAGTGTAGCTTCTAGTTTCCCATCCAATGAACTGACCAGCGGTATAGGCTAGTGTGGCGAGCTACATACTGCTCTAGTCTACGTACATGCATGAGTTATATGCCATGAAATGAAATTCACGAGTTATATGACCAAGACACATATTTTCCCCGCCTGAAAAAAAAACAGTTCATTACACTATGGCTCCTTCTAGGTTAACTATTAAGCGAATTTAGGGAATGGAATTTATACGCGCACATACGTCCTACATGCATGCGATGTTTGAGGACCCTTGCTTTGGAGGCAAGGTATACAACTTTCATTCATTGCCGCAGCCTTCCACTATGGACCATATCACTACGACTTTATCTATCTACACTTCGAGGAGATTACAACAAAGTGATCAAATTTAGTCCGGTGCGGTTAGCTGTTGCTCAACGAATATGTTCTTTGCACGGCCGCCCAGCCGCCCGCCCGCCCGGCCGCCCGTCCACGATTTATCCTGATTCCCTCATGCCCCCGCGGTAGCCCGTCATTCATACATCCAATGACAGCAACAAATGGGAAATATTAGAAAAGGAGAGAGATTTGTCGTCTCTTTGATAGTTTCGTTATTTCCATGTGCTCTGTGTTTGCGAAATTCCTATTTCCATGTCGACCAATCAAGAATAATGCTAGCATGCTAGCTTGCAACTGCCGAGACGAAAAAAGAAAAGAAAATGTCCATTGTTGTCTAGTGACAAAAAGCAGGTCCTCGAGGAAAAACTCTGATAAACTTCTCACGTAGACAAGACATGCATCCGGTGCTCTGCCGTCCACCTCACCTTATTCCTAGCTCGGCCGCCCTCCCGTCCAACCCGGCCGGTATATATCCCCCGCCCGCCTCCCCGATTCTCCTCATTCTCCACCTCTCCTCCAACCTCCTGACCGCAAGCACGCCGGCCAGCTCGACCGCGCCCCTCTCCGCGAGCCAAGCTAACTATCTACGAGCTAGCGGCATGGCCAAGGTGCACCCCAACGTCGCCGCGCCAGAGCTGCCGGCTGGAGGCAGGGCCGTCGTCGAGGAGCAGCAGCCCACGGTGCTGACGGTGTGGCGCAAGTCTCTGCTCTTCAACTGCGACGGCTTCACCGTCTTCGACTCCGCCGGCGGCCTCGCCTTCCGCGTCGACCGCTACGGCTCCTCGTCGGGGAGCCGACGCCGCGCCGAGGACGTCGTGCTCATGGACGCCGCGGGGAAGCCGCTCCTCACCGTGCGGCGCAAGATCAAGCTCGGCCTGGGCCTGGGGGAGCACTGGGTGGTGTACGAGGGCGACGCGAGCGCCTCCGCCACCGCCGCGAAGCCGCTCCTCTCCGTGCGCCGTCACCACACCGGCCTCCGCCGCCGCGCGTCTGACAAGACGCTCGCGCACGTCACGCCGCTGGGGCCCTCTTCGGCCGGCGCCGACGCGGCCGCCTACGTCGTGGAGGGTTCGTACGGGCGGCGGAGCTGCGCGGTGCGGGACGCGCGCGGGGGCGCCCCCGTGGCGGAGGTGCGGCGGAAGGAGTCGGTGGGGGACGACGTGTTCCGGCTGGTGGTGCCTGACCACCGCCTGGGAACGGCGCTGTCCATGGGCGTCGTCGTCGCCCTCGACCAGATGTTCGGCGCCGCCTCGTCGCGGACGTCGCTGCTGCCCAGGAGCTGGTCGGCGTAGGAGGAGTACACTGGCCGCGGTAGGAGCCAGCTGGTGAAGCCGCTGACCTGGCGACCCCACACGGCAACAAGGTTCTTCGCAAGGGGAAAGCTACTGGCCCCACCTGTCGGCGTGAGCACAGTTTTAGGTGCAGATTGCCCCGCAGAATGTAGTAGCAAAGCAGAAGAGTAATTTTCATTTAAATTTAGAAAACAAGGCTACGGAGGCTGGATGCATGCATGACTTAGGAATCGGTGTATATACGGTCAGCCTCTGAAACTTGTTCATGGATGATGCTAAAAATACTATGTACATGGATCTGAAATGTCAGTGATATACTAAAGTGAATGCTTGCGTCACCGATCGTGTAAGGGCATCTTGAACGCCGACCCTTAAACCTCATGCATCCTTCCAAACTGCACTCTTCAAACCGCGAAAGCCATCCAACGTGATTCTGTATCAATCTACAACACGGTTTGAACGTACTTTCTCCCGTAAACAGTAGACAAACATGGGAGCTTTGCGGGAGTTCGGCCTGCTCCCACGCCCTCTTCTAACCACCCTGACCCACCCAAACCCTCCTTCCTCGTCAGTGCGTGTTCCCACTTGGCGCCAGCTGTCCGCATCCATGTCGTTGTAGAGCGCGCCGCTCCGCATTGAAGACGGCTCATGGCGGACATGACCTCTCACCGCCTTCGCCCTTGAAGCGGCGCGCAAGCCGAAGGCGCCGCCCGCGACGCATCTCCGATGTTCGTGCATGTTCAATGCCGGAGACGTGTGACTGTACGAGATGGGACAGATATATACCACGCCCGTTCAATGCCCTGTCTGTCCGTATGCCGCCATTAAGAAGGCTCACCGACCAAGAAACCCACTCCCACGCCGCGCATTGACGCACCGAAGGCCTGGCCTCACCGAAATCCGCTATTTGAAGGCGACCACACTCGGCTAAGTCTACTCCACAACACAAGCCACTCCACATCCTCCTCCCTTGCACTACGTCTGCCATGACTGCAGGCTAGCGAAGCACTGTGCGAGAGTCGCACACGGTGGCCGTCCTTGCCGTTGCCTGGGAGAGCCGCCACGCCAGGCGGATCGAGGCCGACTTGCTGGCCAGCTCACGTGAGGTCTCCGACGATGAGGACGACACCACGATGGAGACGGGCTCTGACAACACCGCCCCGACTCCCACGCCTCTTGTGTACGCAGGCTTCACCATGGAACAAGCGCACTACAACACCACCATGGCGGAGGTGCACCCTGCGCTGACACCTTTTTCGGCGTTTCAGCAGGCACGGGAGGAACAGTGGTACAAGTTGTTCCCTGGAGTAACACCGGCTAGCGGAGGGCCAGATCTACGGCGAGCGCACGAGAGAGGAGGCTATGGCGCCCATGGTCACGGCGAACCCCAAGTTCGTCGTGGAGCAGGGTGCGATCTACGATGCCGTCCGCACTCAAGCCGCCGCTCGCCAGAAAGAGGCAGCCACGGAGGCACAACTGCAGGCGATCGCGGAGGACAACAATGCTAGTTGTGCGTCTTACGTGCCACCGACGAACTATCGGGCGGCCTGGTGGGACGACAACATCGTCGGCGCCACCATTTCCATCGTGGGCCTCACGTCCACCAGCGACGGACAGGTCGCGGACTCCTGCGAGGATGAGTAGGCCACATGAGGCAGCAGGGCCTTAAGTCTCATGTGGGTCCATCTGCCTCCCGTGTTCTACTCTTCCTTGCCGGAGACGGCATCTTCACTTCACGGGTCCTATCGCCGGTGCTCATGAGATAGCGGATGGAGGACGACACAGGCTTGGTCGTCGGGCACCGCCACCATAGGATAGGTTTAGAGTCGGGTCGTTTTGTTTTTGTTCTAAATGTTCAAAATGTAATAAAAATCCATCGTATTTGTATGAAACCCGTCATGTTTATATGAAATCCGTCCATGTTTGCATGAATTTCATCCGGTTTGTTGAAAAAGTGTTTGCAATGCATGCGACTATGGTTGGATGACGGCCTCCCGCATTCGTGTCTGCGGACTGGTCCCCCCTGTCCGTGGAGGGATGCGGGAGGAAATTTACGGCTTGCCATTGGAGATGCCCCAATGCAACAACATCTGCTACCCTTCGTGATTCATGCAATGTTTGCTTGGTAGTCCTCCCTAAGGCCTTGTTTGATTGTAGGGAAACCAATCCCTTAGTGGAACTAATCCTGTTGGTATACGGGAGATGTATGCACAGATCTACATATTGTTACTGAATATCTTTCACATACATATTTTGGACAGAAACGATTGTTCAGCATCTCATTGACTGTGTCTGCCAACGTCTTAAAGGGTGGAAGAAAACAATTCTTTCTATGCAGGGTAAGGAAATTTTGCTGAAGTCACTAGCTCAAGCAATTCCATCATATGCAATGTCAGTGCTTAAACTACCCAAAGGAATTTGTAAAAAATTACTGATGATATAACTAGATTGGTGGGGTGATAATGATGAGAGGAGGAAGATGCATTGGTTCACATGGTAGATAATGTGTGTACCGAAGAAAGAGGGTCTGGGATTTAGAGACCTACACGGTTCTAACCTTGCTATGTTATCAAAATAGCGTTGGCGACTTATTCAGAATCCGGACTCCTTATGTGCATGTGTGTTGAGTGCAGAGTATTATCTCGACGGGGACATATTGAAGGTCAGACCAAAGAAGTGATTTTCCTATACATGACAGAGTATTGTAGCAGGCATCCAAACTTTTCAAAGGGCTTGCATTTGGCGAGTGGCATCAGATTAAAAGATTAATATTTGGCAGGACTGGATCCCATCAAGCCCTTCATTGAAAGTTATCACCCCTAGAGGTGTAACTATGCTCAAATGTGTGGACAAAATCATATATCCTTACCATGTACGGTGGGATGAAACCTTGATAAGAGATATTTTTTTCTCCAGTAGATGCTCATAGAATCCTACAAATCCCGTTGAATGTACACCTCCTGAAGGATTTTGTCACAAGGAATTACACGCGATCAAAAACCTTCTCAGTACAATTGACATACCATGGAGAATTTGAGCATTAGTATGGCCAACTCCTTGTTCGTGGATATGGATAGGGAAATGTGTACACAAACACAATTTGGAAGGAGATCTAGAACCTCAAAATCCCAGGAAAAAATAAAAAAGTTGCGTAGAAGATCCTAAAGGGATGGTTACCTTGCTATGGAATCCTTGCGAACAGACACATACCTCTTATCCCTCAATGTACGTTATATGCGATTGGAGTTGAGGACAATAAACATTGTCTGTTTATTTGCAAAAGGGCAAAAGAAGTCTGGGCAGAGTTGGGTTTACAAAGCACCATCATAGATGTTGTACGGCAGGATCGATCGGGGTCTGTTACTACTGAGACCTTATGTCAGACTAATTCATGTTGGGGAACGTAGTAATTTCAAAAAAATTCCTACGCACATGCAAGATCATGGTGATGCATAGCAACGAGAGGGGAGAGTGTTGTCCACGTACCCTCGTAGACCGAAAGCGGAAGCGTTAGCACAACGCGGTTGATGTAGTCGTACGTCTTCACGATCCGACCGACCAAGTACCGAACGCACGGCACCTCCGAGTTCTACACACGTTCAACTCGATGACGTCCCTCGAATTCCGATCCAGCCGAGTGTTGAGGGAGAGTTTCGTCAGCACGACGGCGTGGTGACAATGACGATGTTCTACCGACGCAGAGCTTCGCCTAAGCACCGCTACGATATGATTGAGGTGGATTATGGTGGAGGGGGGCACCGCACACGGCTAAGAGATCAAGAGATCAATTGTTGTGTCTTTGGGGTGCCCCTGCCCCCATATATAAAGGAGTGGAGGAGAGGGAGGGACGGCCCTCTCTATGGCGCGCCCTAGGGGAGTCCTACTCCCACCGGGAGTAGGATTCCCCCTTTCCTAATAGAACTAGGAGCCCTTCCAAGTAGTAGGAGTAGGAGGGAAGGAAAGGGAAGGGAAAAGGAGAAGGAAGGAAGGGGGTGCCCCCCTCCCTAGTCCAATTCGGACTAGCCCATGGGGAGGGGTGCGGCCACCCTTTGAGGCATTTCTCTCCTTTCCCGTATAGCCCATTAAGGCCCAATACGAATTACCGTAACTCCCTGGTACTCCCGAAAATACCTGAATCACTCGGAACCTTTCCGATGTCCGAATATAGTCGTCCAATATATCGATATTTATGTCTCGACCATTTCGAGACTCCTCGTCATGTCCCCGATCTCATCCGGGACTCCGAACTCCTTCGGTACATCAAAACACATAAACTCATAATATAACCGTCATCGAACTTTAAGCGTGCAGACCCTATGGGTTCGAGAACTATGCAGAAATGACCGAGACACGTCTCCGGTCAGTAACCAATAGCGGAACCTGGATGCTCATATTGGCTCCTACATATTCTACGAAGATCTTTATCGTTGTTCCCTTTGTCATCGGTATGTTACTTGCCCGAGATTCGATCGTCAGTATCTCAATACCTAGTTCAATCTCATTACCGGCAAGTCTCTTTACTCGTTCCGTAACACATCATCCCGCAACTAACTCATTAGTTGCAATGCTTGCAAGGCTTATAGTGATGTGCATTACCGAGTGGGCCCAGAGATACCTCTCCGACAATCGGAGTGACAAATCCTAATCTCGAAATATGCCAACCCAACAAGTACCTTCGGAGACACCTGTAGAGCATCTTTACAATCACCCAGTTACGTTGTGACGTTTGGTAGCACACAAAGTGTTCCTGGTAAATGGGAGTTGCATAATCTCATAGTCATAGGAACATGTATAAGTTATGAAGAAAGCAATAGAACCAAACTAAACGATCAAGTGCTATGCTAATGGAATGGGTCAAGTCAATCACATCATTCGCTAATGATGTGACCCCGTTAATCAAATGACAACTCGTGTCTATGGCTAGGAAACTTAACCATCTTTGATTCAACGAGCTAGTCAAGTAGAGGCATACTAGTGACATATTGTTTGTCTATGTATTCACACATGTATTATGTTTCCGGTTAATACAATTCTAGCATGAATAATAAAAATTTATCATGATATAAGGAAATAAATAATAACTTTATTATCGCCTCTAGGGCATATTTCCTTCAGTCTCCCACTTGCACTAGAGTCAATAATCTAGTTCACATCGCCATGTGATTTAACATCAATAGTTCACGTCACCATGTGATTAACACCCATAGTTCACATCATCATGTGACCTACACCCAAAGGGTTTACTAGAGTCAATAATCTAGTTCACATCGCTATGTGATTAATACCCAAAGAGTACTAAGGTGTGATCATGTTTTGCTTGTGAGGGAAGTTTAGTCAACGGGTCTGCCACATTCAGATCCATATGTATTTTGCAAATTTCTATGTCAACAATGCTCTACACGGAGCTACTCTAGCTAATTGCTCCCACTTTCAATATGTATCCAGATTGAGACTTTGAGTCATCTGAATCAGTGTCAAAACTTGCATCGATGTAACCCTTTACGACGAACCTTTTGTCAGATCCATAATCGAGAAACAAATCCTTATTCCACTAAGGATAATTTTGACCAATGTCCAGTGATCTACTCCTAGATCACTATTGTACTCCCTTGCCAAACTCAGGGCAGGGTATACAATACGTCTGGTACACAGCATGGCATACTTTATAGAACCTATGGCTGAGGCATAGGGAATGACTTTCATTCTCTCTCTATCTTCTGTCGTGGCCGGGTTTTGAGTCTTACTCAACTTCACACCTTGTAACACAGGCAAGAACTCCTTCTTTGACTGTTCCAATTTGAACTACTTCAAAATCTTGTCAAGGTATGTACTCATTGAAAAACTTATCAAGCGTCTTTATCTATCTTTATAGATCTTGATGCTCAATATGTAAGCAGCTTCACCGAGGTCTTTCTTTGAAAAACTCCTTTCAAACATTCCTTTATGCTTTGCAGAATAATTCTACATTATCTCCGATCAACAATATGTCATTCACATATACTTATCAGAAATGTTGTAGTGCTCCCACTCACTTTCTTGTAAATACAGGCTTGACCGCAAGTCTGTATAAAACTATATGCTTTGATAAACTTATCAAAGCGTATATTCCAACTCCGAGATGCTTGCACCTGTCCATAGATGGATCGCTGGAGCTTGCATATTTTGTTAGTACCTTTAGGATTGACAAAACCTTCTGGTTGCATCATATACAACTCTTCTTTAATAAATCCATTAAAGAAGGCAGTTTTGTTTATCCATTTGCCAGATTTCATAAAATGCGGCAATTGCTAACATGATTCGGACAGACTTAAGCATAGATACGAGTGAGAAACTCTCATCGTAGTCAACACCTTGAACTTGTCAAAAACCTTTTTGCGACAATTCTAGCTTTGTAGATAGTAACACTACTATCAGTGTCCGTCTTCCTCTTGAAGATCCATTTAATCTCAATGGCTCGCCGATCAATGGGCAAGTCAACCAAAGTCCATACTTTGTTCTCATACATGGATCTCATCTCAGATTTCATGGCCTCAAGCCATTTCGTGAAATCTGGGCTCATCATCGCTTCCTCATAGTTCGTAGGCTTGTCATGGTCAAGTAACATAACCTCCAGAACAGGATTACCGTACCACTCTGGTGCGGATCTCACTCTGGTTTACCTACGAGGTTCGGTAGCAACTTGATCTGAAGTTACATGATCATCATCATTAGCTTCCTCACTAATTGGTGTAGTAGTCACAGGAACATATTTCTGTGATGAACTGCTTTCCAATAAGGGAGCAGGTACAGTTACCTCATCAAGTTCTACTTTCCTCCCACTCACTTCTTTCGAGAGAAACTCCTTCTCTAGAAAGGATCCATTCTCAGCAACGAATATCTTGCCTTCGGATCTGTGATAGAAGGTGTACCCAACATTTTCTTTTGGGTATCCTATGAAGACGCACTTCTCCGATTTGGGATTGAGGTTATCAGGTTGAAACTTTTTCACATAAGCATTGCAACCTCAAACTTTAAGAAACGACAGCTTAGGTTTCTTGCCAAACCATAGTTCATACGGTGTCATCTCAACGGATTTAGAAGGTGCCCTATTTAACGTGAATGCAGCTGTCTCTAATGCATAACCCCAAAACGATAGTGGTAGATCGGTAAGAGACATCATAGATCGCACCATATCTAATAAAGTACGATTATGACGTACGGACACACCATTACACTGTGGTGTTCCAGGTGGCGTGAGTAGTGAAACTATTTCACATTGTTTTAACTGAAGGCCAAACTCTTAACTCAAATATTTTACCTCTGCGATCATATCGTAGAAACTTTTATTTTCTTGTTATGATGATTCTCCACTTCACTCTAAAATTATTTGAACTTTTCAAATGTTTCAGACTTGTGTTTCATTAAGTAGATATACCCATATCTGCTCAAATCATCTGTGAAGGTCAGAAAATAACGATACTTGCCGTGAGCCTTAACACTCATCGGACCGCATACATCAGTATGTATTATTTCCAATAAGTCAGTTGCTCGCTCCATTGTTTCGGAGAATGGAGTCTTAGTCATCTTGCCCATGAGGCATGGTTCGCAAGCATCAAGTGATTCATAATCAAGTGATTCCAAAAGTCCATCAGCATGGAGTTTCTTCATGCGCTTTACACCAATATGACCTAAACGGCAGTGCCAAAAATAAGTTGCACTATCATTATTAACTTTGCATCTTTTGGTTTCAATATTATGAATATGTGTATCACTACGATCGAGATCCAACGAACCATTTTCATTGGGTGTGTAACCATATAAGGTTTTATTCATGTAAACAGAACAACAATTTATTCTCTTACTTAAATGAATAACCATATTGCAATAAACATGATCAAATCATATTCATGCTCAACGCAAACACCAAATAACACTTATTTAGGTTCAACACTAATCCCGAAAGTATAGGGAGTGTGCAATGATGATCATATCAATCTTGAAACCACTTCCAACACACATCGTCACTTCACCCTTAACTAGTCTCTGTTCATTCTGCAACTCCCGTTTCGAGTTACCACTCTTAGCAACTGAACCAGTATCAAATACCGAGGGGTTGCTACGAAGAATAGTAAAATACACATCAATAATCTGTATATCAAATATACCTTTGTTCACTTTGCCATCCTTCTTATCCGCCAAATACTTGGGGCAATTCCGCTTCCAGTGACCAGTCCCTTTGCAGTAGAAGCACTTAGTCTCAGGCTTAGGACCAGACTTGGGCTTCTTCACTTGAGCAGCAACTTGCTTGCCGTTCTTCTTGAAGGTCCCCTTCTTCCCTTTGCCCTTTTCTTGAAACTAGTGGTCTTGTCTACCATCAACACTTGATATTTTTCTTGATTTATACCTTCGTTGATTTCAGCATTATGAAGAGCTTGGGAATCATTTTCGTTATCCCTTGCATATCGTAGTTCATCACGAAGTTCTACTAACTTAGTGATGGTGACTAGAGAATTATGTCAATCACTATCTTATCTGGAAGATTAACTCCCACTTGATTCAAGCGATTGTAGTATCCAGACAATCGGAGCACATGCTCACTGCTTGAGCTATTCTCCTCCATCTTTTTAGCTATAGAACTTGTTGGAGACTTCATATCTCTCAACTCGGGTATTTGCTTGAAATATTAACTCCAACTCATGGAACATCTCATATGGTCCATGACATTCAAAACGTCTTTGAAGTCCCGATTCTAAGCCGTTAAACATGGTGCACTAAACTATCAAGTAGTCATCATATTGAGCTAGCCAAACGTTCATAACGTCTGCCTCTACTCCTGCAATAGGTCTCTCACCTAGCGGTGCATCAAAGACATAATTCTTCTGTGCAGCAATGAGGATAATCCTCAGATCACGGATCCAATCCGCATCATTGCTACTAACATTTTTCAACATAATTTTTCTCTAGGAACACAATAAACTGGGAGCAACATCGCGAGCTATTGATCTACAACATAGATATGCTAATACTACCAGGACTAAGTTCATGATAAATTAAAGTTCAATTAATCATATTACTTAAGAACTCCCACTTAGACAGCCATCCCTCTAATCTTCTAAGTGATCATGTGATCCATATCAACTAAACCATGTCCGATCATCACGTGAGATGGAGTAGTTTCAATGGTGAACATCACTATGTTGATCATATCTACTATATGATTCACGCTCGACCTTTCGGTCTCCGTGTTCCGAGGCCATATCTGTTATATGCTAGGCTCATCAAGTTTAACCTAAGTATTCCGCGTGTGCAACTGTTTTGCACCCGTTGTATTTGAACGTAGAGCCTATCACACTCGATCATCACGTGGTGTCTCAGCATGGAGAACTTTCGCAATGGTGCATACTCAGGGAGAACACTTGTACCTTGATAATTAGTGAGAGATCATCTTATAAAGCTACCATCGAACTAAGCAAAATAAGATGTATAAAAGATAAACATCACATGCAATCAAAATATGTGACATGATATGGCCATCATCATCTTGTGCCTTTGATCTCCATCTCCAAAGCATCGTCATGATCTCCATCGTCACCGGCATGACACCATGATCTCCATCATCTTGATCTATATCAATGTGTCGTCACATGGTTGTCTCGCCAACAATTGCTCTTGCAACTATTGCTATCGCATAGCGATGAAGTAAAGCAATTATTTGGCGCTTGCATCTTATGCAATAGAGAGATAACCATAAGGCTTTTGCCAGTTGCCGATAACTTCAACAAAACATGATCATCTCATACAACAAGTTATATCTCATCATGTCTTGACCATATCACATCACAACATGCCCTGCAAAACAAGTTAGACGTCCTCTACTTTGTTGTTGCAAGTTTTACGTGGCTGCTACGGGCTGAGCAAGAACCGTTCTTACCTACGCATCAAAACCACAACGATAATTTGTCAAGTTTTGCTGTTTTAACCTTCGCAAGGACTGGGCGTAGCCACACTCGGTTCAACTAAAGTTGGAGAAACTGACACCCGCTAGCCACCTGTGTGCAAAGCACGTCGGTAGAACCAGTCTTGTGTAAGCGTACGCGTAATGTCGGTCCGGGCCGCTTCATCCAACAATACCGCTGAACCAAAGTGTGACATGCTGGTAAGCAGTATGACTTATATCGCCCACAACTCACTTGTGTTCTACTCGTGCATATTACATCAACGCATAAAACCTGACTCGGATGCCACTTTTGGGGAACGTAGTAATTTCAAAAAAATTCCTATGCACACGCAAGATCATGGTGATGCATAGCAACGAGAGGGGAGAGTGTTGTCCACGTACCCTCATAGACCGAAAGCGGAAGCGTTAGCACAACGCGGTTGATGTAGTCGTACGTCTTCACGATCCGACCGATCAAGTACCGAACGCACGGCACCTCCGAGTTCTGCACACGTTCAACTCGATGACGTCCCTCAAACTCCGATCTAGCTGAGTGTTGAGGGAGAGTTTCGTCAGCACGACGGCGTGGTGACAATGATTATGTTCTACCGACGCAGAGCTTCCCCTAAGCACCGCTACGATATGACCGATGTGGATTATGGTGGAGGGGGGCACCGCACACGGCTAAGAGATCAAGAGATCAATTGTTGTGTCTTTCGGGTTCCCCCTGCCCCCGTATATAAAGGAGTAGAGGAGGGGGAGGGCCGGCCCTCTCTATGGCGCGCCCTAGGGGAGTCCTAGTCCCACCGGGAGTAGGATTCCCCCTTTCCTAGTAGAACTAGGAGCCCTTCCAAGTAGTAGGAGTAGGAGGGAAGGAAAGGGAAGGGAAAAGGACAAGGAAGGAAGGGGGCGCCCCCCTCCCTAGTCCAATTCGGACCAGCCCATGGGGAGGGGTGCAGCCACCCTTTGAGGCCTTTCTCTCCTTTCCCGTATGGCCCATTAAGGCCCAATACGAATTCCTGTAACTCCCCGGTACTCCCGAAAATACCCGAATCACTCGGAACCTTTCCGATGTCCGAATATAGTCGTCCAATATATCGATCTTTACATCTAGACCATTTCGAGACTCCTCGTCATGTCCCCGATCTCATCCGGGACTCCAAACTCCTTCGGTACATCAAAACACATAAACTCATAATATAACCGTCATCAAACTTTAAGCGTGCAGACCCTACAGGTTCGAGAACTATGTAGAAATGACCGAGACACGTCTCCGGTCAATAACTAATAGCGGAACCTGGATGCTCATATTGGCTCCTACATATTCTACGAAGATCTTTATCGGTCAAACCGCATAATAACATACGTTGTTCCCTTTGTCATCGGTATGTTACTTGCCCGAGATTCGATCGTCGGTATCTCAATACCTAGTTCAATCTCATTACCGGCAAGTCTCTTTACTCGTTCCGTAGCACATCATCCCGCAACTAACTCATTAGTTGCAATGCTTGGAAGGCTTATAGTGATGTGCATTACCGAGTGGGCCCAGAGATACCTCTCCGACAATCGGAGTTACAAATCCTAATCTCGAAATACGCCAACCCAACAAGTACCTTCGGAGACACATGTAGAGCACCTTTATAATCACCCAGTTATGTTGTGATGTTTGGTAGCACACAAAGTGTTCCTCTGGAAAACAGGAGTTGCGTAATCTCATAGTCATAGGAACGTGTATAAGTCATGAAGAAATCAATAGCAACAAACTAAATGATCAAGTGCTATGCTAATGGAATGGGTCAAGTCAATCACATCATTCTCTAATGATGTGACCCCGTTAATCAAATGACAACTCATGTCTATGGCTAGGAAACTTAACCATCTTTGATTCAACGAGCTAGTCAAGTAGAGGCATACTAGTGACATACTGTTTTTCTATGTATTCACACATGTATTATGTTTCCGGTTAATACAATTCTAGCATGAATAATAAACATTTATCATGATATAAGGAAATAAATAATAACTTTATTATTGCCTCTAGGGCATATTTCCTTCAATTCGGTCACAGATGGAATCCCTACTGTTGAACTCATGATAGTAGTGAAGGAAATATGCCCTAGAGGAATTATAAAGTTGTTATTTATATTTCCTTATATCATGATAAATGTTTATTATTCATGCTAGAATTGTATAACCGGAAACTTAGTACATGTGTGAATACATAGACAAACAGAGTGTCCCTAGTATGCCTCTACTTGACTAGCTCGTTAAGCAAAGATAATTAAGTTTCCTGACCATACACATGTGTTATCATTTGATGAACGAGATGATGAGGACATCAATACCATTGTTACTGAAGGAAATATGCCCTAGATGCAATAATAAAGTTGTTATTTATATTTCCTTACCATGATAAATGTTTATGATTCATGCTAGAATTGTATTAACCGGAAACTTAGTACATGTGTGAATACATAGACAAACAGAGTATCACTAGTTTGCCTCTACTTGACTAGCTCGTTGAATCAATGATGGTTATGTTTCCTAACCATAGACATGAGTTGTCATTTGATTAATGAGATCACATCATTAGAGAATGATGTGATTGACTTGACCCATCCGTTAGCTTAGCACGATGATCGTTTAGTTTGTTGCTATTGCTTTCTTCATGACTTATACATGTTCCTATGACTATGAGATTATGCAACTCCCGAGTACCGGAGGAACACTTTGTGTGCTACCAAACGTCACAACATAACTGGGTGATTATAAAGGTGCTCTACAGGTGTCTCTGATGGTGCTTGTTGAGTTGGCGTAGATCGAGATTAGGATTTGTCACTCCGATTGTCGGAGAGGTATCTCTGGGCCCTCTCGGTAATGCACATCACTATAAGCCTTGCAAGAATGCAACTAATGAGTTAGTTGCAGGATGATGCATTACGGAACGAGTAAAGAGACTTGTCGGTAATGAGATTGAACTAGGTATTGAGATACCGACGATCGAATCTCGGGCAAGTAACATACCGATGACAAAGGGAACAACGCATGTTGTTATGCGGTTTGACCGATAAAGATCTTCGTAGAATATGTAGGAACCAATATGAGCACCCAGGTTCCACTATCGGTTATTGACCGGAGATGAGTCTCGGTCATGTCTACATAGTTCTCGAACCCGTAGGGTCCGCACGCTTAAAGTTTGGCGACGATCTTTTATATGAGGTTATGTGTTTTGATGTACCGAA
Organism: Triticum dicoccoides; assembly: GCF_002162155.2. Taxonomy (NCBI): domain Eukaryota; kingdom Viridiplantae; phylum Streptophyta; class Magnoliopsida; order Poales; family Poaceae; genus Triticum; species Triticum dicoccoides. Next base: position 266,763,294 of record NC_041388.1, read on the forward strand.
GGTAGTTTGGAGTCCCAGATATGATCACGGACATGACGAGGAGTCTCTAAATGGTCGAGACATAAAGATTGATATATTGGAATCCTATATTTGGACATCGGAATAGTTCTGGGTGAAATC
>NC_041388.1:266763790-266821023 GCF_002162155.2 Triticum dicoccoides
CGGGGGTTAATGAGCCTTGTTGGGCCCTAGTGGAGAGAGAGAGAGGGGCCGGCCAGGGTAGGGCCGCGCGCCCCTCCCCTTGAGTCTGAATAGTACAAGGAAGGGGGGGCGCCCCCTTGCCTTTCCCCTCTCCCACTCCTTCCTTCCTCCCTCCTAGTGGGACTAGGAAAGGGGAGTCCTACTCCCACTAGGAGGAGGACTCCTCCTCCTGGCACGCCGTGCTAGGGCCGACCGGCCTCCCCCCTTGCTCCTTTATATACGGGGGCAGGGGGGCACCCCAAGACACACAAGTTGATCAGTTGATCTTGTAGCCGTGTGCGGTGCCCCCCTCCACCATAATCCACCTCGGTCATATTGTAGCGGTGCTTAGGCGAAGCTCTGCGTCGGTAGCATCATCATCACCGTCATCACGCTATCGTGCTGACGGAACTCTCCCTCGAAGCTCTGCTGGATCAGAGTTCGTGGGACGTCTCCGAGCTGAACGTGTGCTAAACTCGGAGGTGCCGTATGTTCGATACTTGGATCGGTCGGATCATGAAGACGTGCGACTACATCAACCGTGTTCTCATAATGCTTCAGCTTACGGTCTATGAGGGTACGTGGACGACACTCTCCCCTCTCGTTGCTATGCATCACCATGATCTTGCGTGTGCGTAGGAATTTTTTGGAAATTACTGCGTACCCCAACAGTGGTATCAGAGCCAGGTTTATGCGTAGATGTTATATGCACGAGTAGAACACAAAGGAGTTCTGGGCGTGGGTATATACATATTGCTTGCCGTCACTAGTTGATTCTTGATTCAGCGGCATTGTTGGATGAAGCGACCCAGACCGACATTATGCGTACGCTTATGCGAGACTGGTTCTACCGACGTGCTTCACACACATGTGGCTAGTGGGTGTTTGTTTCTCCAAATTTAGTTGAATCGGATTTAATGAACAGGGTTCTTTCTGAAGATAAAAAAGCAATCACTATACCGCGTTGTGGTTTTTGATGCGTAGGTAAGAACGGTTCTTGCTCAGCCCGTAGCAGCCACCTAAAACTTGCAACAACAAAGTAGAGGATGTCTAACTTGTTTTTGCAGGGCATGTTGTGATGTGATATGGTCAAGACATGATGCTAAATTTTATTGTATGAGATAATCATGTTTTGTAACACAGTTATCGGCAACTGGCAGGAGCCATATGGTTGTCGCGTTATTGTATGAAATGCAATCGCCATGTAATTGCTTTACTTTATCACTAAGCGGTAGCGATAGTCATGGAGGCAATAGTTGGCGTGATGACAATGATGCTTCGATGGAGATCAAGGTGTCAAGACGGTGACAATGGTGATCATGACGGTGCTTTGGAGATGGAGATCACACGCACAAGATGATGATGGCCATATCATATCACTTATATTGATTGCATGTGATGTTTATCTTTTATGCATCTTATTTTGCTTAGATCGACGGTAGCATTATAAGACGATCTCTCACTAAATTTCAAGGTATAAGTGTTCTCCCTGAGTATGCACCGTTGCGGAAGTTCATCGTGCCGAGACACCACGTGATGATCGGGTGTGATAATCTCTACGTTCACATACAACGGGTGCAAGCCAGTTTTGCACACACACAGAATACTCAGGTTAAACTTGACGAGCCTAGCATATGCAGATATGGCCTCGAAACACTAAGACCGAAAGGTCAAGCGTGAATCATATAGTAGATATGATCAACATAGTGATGTTCACCATTGAAAACTACTCCATCTCACGTGATGATCGGACATAGTTTAGTTGATATGGATCATGTGATCACTTAGATGATTAGAGGGATGTCTGTCTAAGTGGGAGTTCTTAACTAATATGATTAACTGAACTTTAATTTATCATGAACTTAGTACCTGATAGTATTTTGCATGTTTATGTTGTTATAGATAGATGGCCCGTGCTGTTGTTCCATTGAATTTTAATGCGTTCCTTGAGAAAGCAAAGTTGAAAGATGATGGTAGCAATTACACGGACTGGGTCCATAACTTGAGGACTATCCTCATTGTTGCACAGAAGAATTACATCCTGGAAGCACCGCTAGGTGTACCACCGCACCAGCAACTGCAGACATTGTGAATCCCTGGCAGTCGCGTGTTGATGACTACTCGATAGTTTAGTGTGCCATGCTTTACGGCTTAGAACCTGGACTTCAACGATGTTTTGAACGTCATGGAGCATATGAGATGTTCCAGGAGTTGAAGTTAATATTTCAAGTAAATGCCTGGATTGAGAGATATGAAGTCTCCAATAAGTTCTACAGCTGCAAGATGGAGGAGAATAGTTATGTCAGTGAACATATACTCCGAATGTCTGGGTACCACAACCACTTGACTCAACTGGAAGTTAATCTTCCTGATGATAGTGTCATTGATAGAGTTCTTCAATCACTGCCACCAAGCTACAAGAGCTTTGTGATGAACTATAATATGCAAGGGATGGATAAGACAATTCCCGAGCTCTTCGCGATGCTAAAAGCTGCCGAGGTAGAAACCAAGAAGGAGCATCAAGTGTTGATGGTCAACAAGACCACCAGTTTCAAGAAAAAGGGTAAAGGGAAGAAGGGGAACTTCAAGAAGAACAGCAAGCCGGTTGCTGCTCAAGTGAAGAAACCCAAGTCTGGACCTAAATCTGAGGTGAGTGCTTCTACTGCAAAGGGACTGGTCACTAGAAGCGGAACTGCCCCAAGTATTTGGTGGATAAGAAGGATGGCAAGGTGAACAAAGGTATATGTGATATACATGTTATTGATGTGTAGCTTACTAATGCTCGCAGTAGCACCTGGGTATTTGATACTGGTTCTGTTGCTAATATTTGCAACTCGAAACACGGGCTACGGATTAAGGTAAGATTGGCTAAGGACGAGGTGACGATGCGCGTGGGAAATGGTTCCAAAGTTGATGTGATCGCGGTAGGCACGCTACCTCTACATCTACCTTCGGTATTAACTTTAGACCTAAATAATTGTTATTTGGTGCCAGCGTTGAGCATGAACATTATATCTGGATCTTGTTTGATGCGAGACGGTTATTCATTTAAATATGAGAATAATAGTTGTTCTATTTATATGAGTAATATCTTTTATGGTCATGCACCCTTAAAGAGTGGTCTATTTTTGATGAATCTCGATAGTAGTGATACACATATTCATAATACTGAAGCCAAAAGATGCAGAGTTGATAATGATAGTTGATGTCTACTACACAACCTTCTTCTTGTAGACGTTGTTGGGCCTCCAAGTGCAGAGGTTTGTAGGATAGTAGCCAATTTCCCTCAAGTGGATGACCTAAGGTTTATCAATCCATGGGAGGCGTAGGATGAAGATGGTCTCTCTCAAACAACCCTGCAACCAAATAACAAAGAGTCTCTTGTGTCCCCAACACACCCAATACAATGGTAAATTGTATAGGTGCACTAGTTCGAAGAGATGGTGATACAAGTGCAATATGGATGGTAGATATATGTTTTTGTAATCTGAAAATATAAAAACAGCAAGGTAACTAATGATAAAAGTGAGCGTAATCGGTATTGCAATGCGTTGAAACAAGGCCTAGGGTTCATACTTTCACTAGTGCAAGTTCCCTCAACAATAATAACATAATTGGATCATATAACTATCCCTCAACATGCAACAAAGAGTCACTCCAAAGTCACTAATAGCGGAGAACAAACGAAGAGATTATTGTAGGGTACGAAACCACCTCAAAGTTATTCTTTCCGATCAATTCGTTGGGCTATTCCTGTAAGTGTCACAAACAGCCCTAGAGTTCGTAGTAAAATAACACCTTAAGACGCATGTCGGTGTCAAAACCGGCGGATCTCGGGTAGGGGGTCCCGAACTGTGCATCTAGGCCGGATGGTAATAGGAGGCAGGGGACACAATGTTTTACCCAGGTTCGGGCCCTCTTGATGGTGGTAAAACCCTACGTCCTGCTTGATTAATATTGATGATATGGGTACTACAAGAGTAGATCTACCACCAGATCGGAGAGGCTAAACCCTAGAAGCTAGCCTATGGTATGATTGTATGTTGTGGTTGTTGTCCCCTACGGACTAAAACCCTCCGGTTTATATAGACACCAGAGAGGGTTAGGGTTACACAAGGTCGGTTACAAAGGAGGAGATATCCATATCCGTATTGCCTAGCTTGCCTTCCATGCCAAGTAGAGTCCTATCCGGACACGAGACGAAGTCTTCAATCTTGTATCTTCATAGTCTAACAGTCCGGCCAAAGGATATAGTCCGGCTGTCCAGAGACCCCCCAATCCAGGACTCCCTCAGTAGCCCCTGAACCAGGCTTCAATGACGATGATTCCGGCGCGCAGTATTGTCTTCGGCATTGCAAGGCGGGTTCCTTCTCCGAATACATCACAGAAGAATTTGAATACGAGGATAGTGTCCGACCCTGCAAAATAAGTTCCACATACCACCGTAGAGAGAATAATATTTTCGCAAATCCAATTTGCTGACTTGTTTTTGCAGCATGACGTTATGTCATGGCCCGGTGATTATTCGAACCATTTTTCTTCAACCAGCTCCACACATAACGCGAGGCGGTTTCTTGACACGTCTTGTCAAAGCAGAGATCACGTTCCCCCAATTACAGATTCTCATTAATGCGGTCGTGGGTAACCCAACTGTGCCTAGGACTCCTAGATTATAGGCAAGTCCCAAACGACTATGAAGAGGATGCTTGATATCCACCCTCTTTATAAAGAGACAAGGTTTTTGCTTTTTCCTTCTCGTGCTCAATCGAACCCCTCCCTCGCCTCGAGTTCTAACACCCAAAGCCCAGGTCAGGTGCTCCGGATCTTCAATCATGTCCGGATCTAGCCTTCAAGGCCGATGGATGCCCTCCGTCACGGAAGAGGATATCAAGAAGTTGAGGGAGGCCAGATACCTGACCGCCGAGGTTTCGCATCGGCTGCTTGCTCGAGGGCAGGTCATCCCTACTCCCGAACCCAACAAGAACGTCGTGTTCGTCTCCCACTTCCTCCGAGGCCTAGGCCTCACTCTGGATCCCTTCGTCAGGGGTTTGATGTTCTATTACGGGCTAGATTTCCATGATCTAGCTCCGGGCTCCTTTCTCCACATCTCGACATTTATTGTCGTGTGTGAGGCCTTCCTCCGCATTACCCCTCACTTCGGCCTATGGCTCAAGACCTTTGAAGTGAAGCCAAAGATGATCGAGGGGCAACATGCAGCGTGCGGAGGCGCGTCAATAGGCAAGATGGCAGGAGCTCCGTGGCCGAAAGGTTCCTTTCAAGAGGTGTCCGAATTATGGCAATGGGAGTGGTTTTACGTCACGGCTCCCAGAAGTGCCAAGTGGGCGGCTGCCCCCGCTTTCCGCTCGGGCCCCCCACCACAACTGATGTCATGGATTAGCAGAGGTCTGAGATGGGGTCCAGCCAAGGACGTGCCTATACTGCAAAGCCGCATTCAAGATCTCTTCGAGGGAGATTTTAATTTGGTTGTGGTAATGCAAGTTATGCTGGTTCGTCGAGTCCATCCTTGCAAACGCCGGCCCCTTCGCTTGTGGGAGTTCAACCAAGAAGGACCACATGCCATTCAAAGTTTCCTCGGCTTGACGCACGAGGATATGTACAAGTCATTCTTAGGACCTCAAATAGAGTGTCCGGATACTACCGAGGACGTGGGCCTGAGCAGTAACCGCGCCGCCGAACAAGTAATAAATCCTCTAGCCGAACACACCGTCTTTTATTCATCATGAAGTTATTTCTGAGAGATCGCTCTTTGACAAGGACTGGCTAACAAAGGCGAAGATGATTCGGTGTTCGGCCCCCCTCCCTGAGGGTTTGGAAAATCCGGTATTGGAAAAGATGCTCGAGCTCGCACCTTGCCCGGAGCCCTCGAAGGAAGATACATGGGGGAATAACATGGGCGGAAGCGGGCCCCCATCGCTGCCAGTTCCAACCGAGGGAATGAGCGCCTCCATGAAGGAGGATAACCGAGGGAGGAAGAGGACTGCTTCCGAGGATCTGGAAGCCGAGGCCTCCAAACGGGAGAAGAAGTCTCCAATAGAGGGTCCTGCCTCGGGGGGTGCTCTTGCCGCACAAAGTCCGCGGGGGGATCAGCCCTCCAATGAGTCGTAAGTGATCCAAAAAATACTTTAATAGTGAAGGTATACTATCTTTCTTCTGAGAAAATAACCGCCGCATATATCTTGCAGTTCGGGTCTTAGCCCTTCTTAGCTGAGCTCGTCTTCGGGGGATCTTCTTCCGGAGATGATGCAGAGCGAAATGCCTCCCCTGGACTCCTCCGCTCAAGAAGCGGGCGACCCTAAAGTGTCGTCACGGAGGGCCTCTCCGGATCTGGTGAGGCCAGAAGATAATCCCATAGACCCCCGAAGTCCCCAGCGTCCGGCTCTCGAAGAGAGCAAACAAAAGAGTCCGGCACCGTCTGGTATGCGGTCGGACGTTCTGAGGGAGCTGTTGGGGCGAGCGTCCATCTCAGAAGAACACCGTACATTGATGGGTACGGTGATGGAAAGAATTTTGTCCGCCGAAAGCGGATTACATGAAGCCTTTACGAGTCTACTGACATGCTTTGAGGTACGTGAGATAATATGTGATAGTACCGCACATGTTAGGTGTGCCCTGTGTAGATAGTAGCCCCTAAGACTCTGGTTGTCGTCGAGAACGGCGGCGAACATAGGATCATAGTCCCAGGAAATAACCAGACTGCCTTTATGTGCAGGTGGTGGAAGCTTCGGTGGCTAGCCGGACTAGTGAGTTTGCCGAATTAAAATGGCAACTGAATGCGGCAGACGCCGACATCGAGCTTGTTAACAAGCGGCTTGACAAATCACAGGGTAAGTAACGTTTTCTGGTGAATGTCACACAATAAGAGCAGCATGATGCCAATATCTTTAATATGTTGTGACTGCAGACGGAGCTGCCACCGTGGAGACCCTTCGGGCGGAGCTCGCCCGAGCCAAGGAACATGCGAGGATTAGTAATGTGGCTGCTTTGAAGGCGGCCGAAGAGTTGAAAGCCGAGAAGGCCGCACATTGCGAGAGCCAAGAGAAGATGGCCAAGATGGCCGTAGAATTAAAAGGCACCGCCGACCGTTGCCGGCTCCTTGAAAAAGAAAACCGAGCAAAGGCAGCGGACCTTGAGAAGGCCACGATGGCGGACAAAGACACCCGCTCTGCTATGAGAGCGAAGAAGGAGGAGCTGCGGGAAGCCAGGGATATTACGGCTGGGAAGCCCTTCATGCTACGAAGGAAGTTCGTAGATCCACGGTATGCCCCTCTGGATCGACTGTGGAGTTCGGCAGATGCGTATATGGACTTGGCGGCGAGCGCTGCCGATGCGGCCAAATACTTCCAAGGTCAAACAGATCGTGAAGTGGACAAGCTGTTCTGGTCGCAATTCAACGTTCCAGAGCGTCCGCTTCCATTGACTGATCAGCTAGCCGAATGGGCCGAACTAAATAGGTTGTCCGGACTCGCCATGAGGTCTGTCGTGGATCAGCTATGGCCGGAAAAGCCAAAGCGGAACAACTATTTCAGCTTAGTGCAACAGTTCCTTGGTGCGGTGCCGCGCATTAATGCGATGAAGAGGTCGGCGTGCATAGAAGGCTCGCGGATGGCCCTTGCCCGTGTTAAAGCATACTGGGCGGAGATGGACGCTACCATTGTCGCGGCGCAGGGTTCGACCATAGGCCGAGTGGCTGCCGAGCACTATTTCGAGGAGGTTCTTGAGGGTGCTCGTTTGATAGAGGCCCAGTGCTCGAAGAATATTATGTTTGAGTTATATGTATTCCCATTGTAAACACAATGTTTTTATGAAATTTATTAAGGCTGTGTTTATACTTTTGCCTGAAAGTAATATGATGCCTCATGTGCGGCCGTTTATGTATACATGTGTATAACCTGAAAGATTGCAGTCGTCGGCTTCAGCCCCCACGCATATAATGCGGAGGTGCTCGCAAAAAATGTGTGTTCACACTTAACCCAACGACTTGGTCCAATTAAGGAGGTGATAGCGCAGCGAACGAGGCAACCGGACTATAATGCTTTAACACTTTCACTTAGCCATAGGAGTTTGACAGTGGGGCTACTAGATAGCCCCTGGTGGCTCCGCACTCTCCTGATCTCAGGGTGCATACATGCGTGGCCGGAAAATGGCCCTTCGTTAAGGCGGAGGAATTCTAACATTCCGATAGGTCATCGAGTGGTTGACCAGTCTCATGCTATATCATGACAGTCAGTTTTCGGCTTTCTCTACTGAGGTGCTCATCCGAATGAACCAGGGAACAATCGCAGTAGTTCTCCTGGTGCTGCCTTAGCCGATAAAGCGGAACGTAAGGCACCAAAACACGGGAGCCGGGCAAACCCAACATTTGACCAAAGACAATGATTCGGAGCTGATGCATATAAGGCCAAACTCGCGACGCCGAACACTCCCTAAGGTATTCGGTCTTTATGGTATAAACCGGGCCTAAATAGTGCCCTTTGTAAGAAGCCCCTTGTGTCTAGGTACGTGCATTATTCTGACGTGGCCACATGCCAAGACGCCAGCATCCTTCTCAATTGTACTAAGAATTCGAGGGATGTGTATCAACAAGAGACAGTAAAAAAGGTTTACGCAGGGTCTTAATCTAAAAAGAATCCTTGGAGCGGGTCCCTGCTGCACGTCTGCGCCTGTGTATCCGTTGTGCCGTATCCTGGACGGGTGTAGCACGATGATCATCTGTAAAAGAGAGGAACTTAGGTGAAAAAGTTGTCGTGCAAAAAGATAGTTTTTAAAGAAACCATGTATAACTAGAAATGAGTAGAAATTGCCACTTGTCTGCACGCGTTGAGCCCCTTGTATTTGTAATAGGGGTGTGGCCATCAATCTGGTACAAATTACATATAGCAATGCCGGACTCGTCTAACCGCGTCTGTGGTCTTGACGACCTATCAAATGCTTTAGTTGGTGAGGCCATTTTTAGTGTGCGGCTGCCAAGGCAGTCGCATTCTCTTCGGCGCACAAAGATCGCTTAATACTTCCGTTCACTGTAATGATGCCACGTGGACCGGGCATCTTGAGCGTGAGGGAAGCGTAATGCGGTATTGCATTAAAGCGAGCAAAAGCTTCGCGTCCAAGTAGTGCTTGATAACCGCATTGGAACGGAGCAATGTGGAAGGTTAAATGTTCGCTACGGGAGTTATTGGGGAAGCCGAATATAACCTTTAGTAGCAGGGAGCCTGTGCAGTGAGCCCCCGGGCCTGGTGTTACTCCTTTAAAGGTAGTGTTGCTATGGCAAATTTTCATTGGGTCTATCCCCATTTCGCGGATTGTATCCTGGTATATCAGGTTTAAACTGTTGCCACCGTCCATCAGGACTCGTGCAAAGTGGTATCCGTCAATTATTGGATCTAATACCAGGGGAGCCCATCCTTCCCACTGGATACTTGCTGAGTAATCGCGATGGTCGAAAGTGACCGATTGAGACGACCAGTGGCAGGGTTTCGCGGTGATAGGCCCTTGGGCATATTTATCTGGGAGGGCCGCTTTGCTTCCCTTGATCACGTGTAATACGTTGACTGTTTTGAATTCTGATGGAAACTTCTTTTGTTCCCCAGTGTCTTGCTTGAGAGGCTCATCCTCATCTTCGCTTGGTGTATCCTCCCCCTTGTGTATGGCGTTGAGCTTGCCGGACTGCTTGAAGACCCAACATTCTCTGTGGGTATGATTAGCGGGTTTACCAGGGGTGCTATGGATCTGACATACTTGGTCCAGAATTTTGTTCAGGCTGGACAGTTCATCTCTGGCGCTTTTAGAGGGCGGCTTTTGCTGACCTGGTTGAGAGCTTCGGAATCCGGCGTGTACCGCCGTGCTCTTCGGGCTGTCTTCTTTATTTCGACGCTTATTATTTTTGCTGCGTCGTGATTTCCCATTTTCATCTCTAACTTCAGATGTGCTTGGGTCGTTGGTGCTGCATCTGGCTAGCCAACTGTCCTCACCTGCGCAAAAGCGGGTCATGAGGCTTGTTAATGCTACCATTGTTCTCGGCTTTTCTTGGCCGAGGTGTCTGGCAAGCCATTCGTCGCGGACGCTATGCTTAAAAGCTGCCAAGCCTTCGGCGTTCGGGCAGTCAACTATTTGGTTCTTATTAGTAAGAAACATGTTACAAAGCTTTCGGGCTGACTCTCCGGGCTGTTGAGTTATATGACTCAAATCGTCCGCATCCGGGGGTCGGACATAAGTCCCATGAAAATTTGCCCGAAAAGCGTCTTCGAGCTCTTCCCAGCTTCCAATGGAGTTTTCGGGGAGGCTTTTAAGCCAGTGCCGAGCTGGCCCTTTGAGCTTGAGGGGTAAGTACTTGATGGCGTGGAGATCATCTCCTCGAGCCATATGGATATGGAGGATATAGTCCTCAATCCAGACCCCAGGGTCTGTTGTTCCGTCGTATGCCTCTATGTTTACGGGTTTGAATCCCTCTGGAAATTCATGGTCCAGCACCTCATCGGTGAAACATAGGGGGTGTGCGGCACCCCTATATCTGGGTGTACCGTGTTGTTCTGATGTTTGTTGTGTTACATCATATGCTGGGGCGCGCTTGCGTGGTCCATAGATGGATCTGGTTGCCCCGTCCTTTTAGTGCAAGCCCTCGTGTGGATCGCGTATTGGCTTGTGAGTGGCGTTGTTTGCCGCTCCATGTTGGTCGTGAGGTCGTCTATCCGGCCAGGTGGCCGTTTGGATTTTTGGTTGTGGGGGATCTAGGGCCTCCTCATTGAATTCGGGTAGCAACTTCCGCTTTGGGTAGCTCTTGGTGGGGCGATTACTGCCATACTTCGCTGCTGTGTTGAGTACTTTACTCCATCTGATTTGGAGTGTGTCTTGTGCAGCCTTGAGCCTTTGCTTCTGCTTTTTCAGGCTCCTCGTGGTGGCAACAAGCCTTTGACGGGCATTCTGCTGCTCCGGATGCCTGTCCGGCGTTATGTCGTCCGGACTATTATCTTTGACAGAATTGGTTTGTTCGGTTTGATTCTCCGTATTGTCGTGGTCCGGCAGTGGTTCGCCCTGCTCCAACACTGGGTCTGTATGATCGTTATTTCTGCCGAGGCGGGATTTGGGGTGGCGCTTACGCCGCCGCTTTGACTGCTTCTCGAGGGGACAAGCCTTCGTTGCGTCCTTCCATTCCTCGTCGTCGTCTTCTTTTGGTGTGTCCACCATGTATACATTATATGATGAGGTGGACGTCCAGCGCCCTGTGGGCGGTGGTTCCTCTTCGCCTCCCGCATCGTCGTCCATACCGTTGATGTCTTCGGAGTCAAAGTCGATCATGTCGGTTGATTCATCGACAACGGCTACTAAGTGGGTGGTGGGTGGGCCTCGAATTTCTTCGTCGTCCGCGTCCCAGTCCTGCCGGACATAGTCCGGCCAGGATTCTCCTGACAAGGAGAGAGACCTTAATGAGTTCAGTATGTCGCCAAAGGGCGAGTGCTGAAAAATATCCGCGGAGGTAAACTCCGTGATCGGCGCCCAATTGGATTCGATAGGAACGGGCGCAGGCGGTTCGGGGTCCATGGCCGGAGAAGGATCCGGCAGTTTAACAACACGGCTCTCGTGCAAGGCAAGGTCGACTTTCAGCTCGATCGCCGATGAGGGTAAGGCCTCCGTGGCGGGGTCCATCCACCCGTTCGCGGAAGGCGCAACTGGCTCCGAATTGAGGGTCGGAGCGGCTGCCGGTGTGATCTCCTTAACACTGTCCGATGGGAGAGCTAAGTCATGCTCATCGTGACTGCGTGGCGCACAAGGCAGAGGCTCGAATCCGTCGAAGATCAAATCTACACGGATATTGACTGTGTAGTTTAAGCTTCCAAACCTGACCTGGTGGCCAGGGGCGGAACTTTCCATCAGCTCCAGACGGCCAAGCGAATTGGCCCGCAGTGCAAAGCCGCCGAACACCAAGATCTGTCCGGGGAGAAAAATCTCACCCTGGACCGCATCACTATCGATGATAGTAGGAGCCATCAAGCCTAACGGCGACGACATAGTGGAACTCTCAATGAAAGCACCAATGTCGGTGTCAAAACCGGCGGATCTCGGGTAGGGGGTCCCGAACTGTGCGTCTAGGCCAGATGGTAACAGGAGGCAGGGGACACAATGTTTTACCCAGGTTCGGGCCCTCTTGATGGAGGTAAAACCCTACGTCCTGCTTGATTAATATTGATGATATGGGTAGTACAAGAGTAGATCTACCACGAGATCGAAGAGGCTAAACCTTAGAAGCTAGCCTATGGTATGATTGTATGTTGTGGTTGCTGTCCCCTACGGACTAAAACCCTACGGTTTATATAGACACCGGAGAGGGTTAGGGTTACACAAGGTCGGTTACAAAGGAGGAGATATCCATATCCGTATTGCCTAGCTTGCCTTCCATGCCAAGTAGAGTCCTATCCGGACACGAGACGAAGTCTTCAATCTTGTATCTTCATAGTCTAACAGTCCGACCAAAGGATATAGTCCGGCTGTCCGGAGACCCCCAATCCAGGACTCCCTCAACGCAAATCAACCAAAACCCTAATGTCACCTAGATACTCCAATGTCACCTCAAGTATCCATGGGTATGATTATATGATATGCATCACACAATCTTGATTCATCTATTCAACCAACACAAAGAACTTCAAAGAGTGCCCCAAAGTTTCTAGCGGAGAGTCAAGACGAAAACGTGTGCTAACCCCTATGCATAAGTTCATGAGGTCACGGAACTCGCAAGTTGATCACCAAAACATACATGAAGTGGATCACGTGATATCCCATTGTCACCACAGATAGGCACATGCAAGACATACATCAAGTGTTCTCAAATCCTTAAAGACTCAATCCGATAAGATAACTTCAAAGGGAAAACTCAATGCATTACAAGAGAGTAGAGGGGGAGAAACATCATAAGATCCAAATATAATAGCAAAGCACGCGATACATCAAGATTGTCTCACCTCAAGAACACGAGAGAGAGAGAGAGATAGATCAAACACATAGCTACTGGTACATACCCTCAGCCCTGAGGGTGGACTACTCCCTCCACGTCATGGAGAGTGCTGGGAAGATGAAGAGGGACACCGGAGAGGGATTCCCCCCTCCGACAGGGTGCCAGAACGGGTCTAGATTGATTTTCGGTAGCTACGGAGGCTTCTGGCGGTGGAACTCCCGATCTATTGTGTTCTTCGATGTTTTTAGGGTATATGGATATGTATAGGCAAAAGAAGTCGGTCAGGGGAGCCACGAGGGGCCAACGAGGGTGGGGGCGCGCCCAGGGGGGCAGGCGCACCTCCCTGCCTCGTGGCCACCTCGAAGCTTCCCTGACGTCTACTCCAAGTCTCCTGGATTGCTTCCGTTCCAAAAATAACTCTCCTGAAGGTTTCATTCTGTTTGGACTCCGTTTGATATTCCTTTTCTTCGAAACACTGAAATAGGCAAGAAAACAACAATTTGGGCTGGGCCTCTGGTTAATAGGTTAGTCCCAAAAATAATATAAAAGTGTATAATAAAGCCCATAAACATCCAAAACAGATAATATAATAGCATGGAACAATCGAAGATTATAGATACCTTGGAGACGTATCAAGCATCCCCAAGCTTAATTCCTGCTCGTCCTCGAGTAGGTAAATGATAAAAACAGAATTTTTGATGTGGAGTGCTACCTAACATATTTATCCATGTAATTCTCTTTATTGTGGCAAGAATATTCAGATCCAAAAGATTCAAGACAAAAGTTTAATATTGACATAAAAATAATAATACTTCAAGCATACTAACTAAGCAATCATGTCTTCTCAAAATAACATGGCCAAAGAAAGCTATCCCTACAAAATCATATAGTCTGGCTATGCTCTATCTTCATCACACGAAATATTTAAATCATGCACAACCTCGATGACAAGCCAAGCAATTGTTTCATACTTTTGCTGTTCTCAAACTTTTTCAATCTTCACGCAATACATGAACGTGAGCCATGGCCATAGCACTATAGGTGGAATAGAATGGTGGTTGTGGAGAAGACAAAAAGGAGAAGATAGTCTCACATCAACTAGGCGTATCAACGGGCTATGGAGATGCCCAGCAATAGATATCAATGTGAGTGAGTAGGGATTGCCATGCAACGGATGCACTATAGCTATAAGTGTATGAAAGCTCAAAAAAAGAAACTAGTGGGTGTGCATCCAACTTGCTTGCTCACGAATACCTAGGGCAATTTGAGGAAGCCCATCATTGGAATATACAAGCCAAGTTCTATAATGAAAGATTCCCACTAGTATATGAAAGTGACAACATATGAGACTCTTCTATCATGAAGATCATGGTGCTACTTTGAAGCACAAGTGTGGTACAAGGATAGTAACATTGCCCCTTCTCTCTTTTTCTCTCATTTTTTTTGTTTTTTTGTTTTTTTGGGCCTTCTCTTTTTTATGGCCTCTTTTTTCTCTTTTTTTTCGTCCGGAGTCTCATCCCGACTTGTGGGGGAATCATAGTCTCCATCATCCTTTCCTCACTGGGACAATGCTCTAATAATGATGATCATCACACTTATATTTACTTACAACTCAAGAATTACAACTCGATGCTTAGAAAAAATATGACTCTATGTGGATGCCTCCGGTGGTGTACCGGGATGTGCAATGACTCATGAGTGACATGTATGAAATAATTATAAATGGTGGCTTTGCCACAAATACGATGTCAACTACATGATCATGCAAAGCAATATGACAATGATGGAGCGTGTCATAATAAACGGAACGGTGGAAAGTTGCATGGAAATATATCTCGGAATGGCTATGGAAATGCCATAATAGGTAGGTATGGTGGCTGTTTTGAGGAAGGTATATGGTGGGTGTATGATACCAGCGAAAAGTGCACGGTAATAGAGAGGCTAGCAAATGTGGAAGGGTGAGAGTGCGTACAATCCATGGACTCAACATTAGTCATAAAGAACTCACATATTTATTGCAAAAATCTATTAGTTATCTAAACAAAATACTACGCGAATGCTCCTAGGGATATAGATTGGTAGGAAAAGACCATCGCTCGTCCCCGACCGCCACTCATAAGGAAGAAAATAAATAAATAAATCATGCTCTAACTTCATCACATAACAGTTCACCATATGTGCATGCTACGGGAATCACAAACTTTAACACAAGTATCTTTCAAATTCACAACTACTCAACTAGCATAACTCTAATATCACCATCTTCATATCTCAAAACAATCATCAAGTATCAAACTTCTCATAGTATTCAATGCACTCTATATGAAAGTTTTTATTATACCCCTCTTGGATGCCTATCATATTAGGACTAATTTCATAACCAAAGCAAATTACCATGCTGTTCTAAAGACTCTCAAAATAATATAAGTGAAGCATGAGAGTTCATCTATTTCTTCAAAATAAAACCACCGCCGTGCTCTAAAAGGATATAAGTGAAGCACTAGAGCAAATGACAAACTACTCTGAAAGATATAAGTGAAGATCAATGAGTAGTCGAATAGTTATGAAACTATGTGAAGACTCTCTAACATTTAAGAATTTCAGATCTTGGTATTTTATTAAAACAGCAAGCAGAACAAAATAAAATAAAATTACGCTCCAAGCAAAACACATATCATGTGGCGAATAAAAATATAGCTCCAAGTAAAGTTACCGATGAACGAAGACAAAAGAGGGGATGCCATCTGGGGCATCCCCAAGCTTAGGCTATTGGTTGTCCTTGAATATTACCTTGGGGTGCCTTGGGCATCCCCAAGCTTAGGCTCTTTCCACTCCTTATTCCGTAATCCATAGAATCTTTACCTAGAACTTGAAAACTTCACAACACAAAACTTAACAGAAAAATCGTAAGCTCCGTTAGTATAAGAAAATACATCACCACTTAAGTACTGTTGTGAACTCATTCCAAATTCATATTGGCGTAATATCTACTGTATTCCAACTCATCTATGGTTCATACCCTCCGATACTACTCATAGATTCATCAAAATAAGCAAACAACACATAGAAAACAGAATCTGTCAAAAATAGAACAGTCTGTAGTAATCCGGGTCAAACGTATACTTCTGGAACCCCAAAAATTCTAAAATAAATTTCTGGACGTGAGAAATTTATCTATTAATCATCTTCAAAAATAATTAACTAAATATCACTCTCCAATAAGAAATGGCAGCAAATCTCGTGAGCGCTAAAGTTTCTGTTTTTTACAACATGATCGCAAAGACTTTCCCCAAGTCTTCCCAAAGGTTCTACTTGGCACAAACACTAATTAAAACATAAAACCACATCTAAACAGAGGCTAGATGAATTATTTATTACTAAACAATAACAAAACGCAAGGAACAAAAATAAAAATTGGGTTGCCTCCCAACAAGCGCTATCGTTTAACGCCCCTAGCTGGGCATGATGATTTCAATGATGCTCACATAAAAGATAAGAATTGAAATATAAAGAGAGCATCATGAAGAACATGACTAGCACATTTAAGTCTAACCCACTTCCTATGCATAGGGATTTTGTGAGGAAACAACTTGTGGGAACAATAATCAACTAGCATAGGAAGGTAAAACAAGCATAACTTCAAAACTTTAAGCACATAGAGAGGAAAATTGGTATTATTGCAATTCCTAGAAGCATAAATTCCTCCCTCATAATAATTTTCAGTAGCATCATGAATGAATTCAACAATATAACCAGCACCTAAAGCATTCTTTTCATGATCTACAAGCATAGAAATTTTATTACTCTCCACATAAGCAAATTTCTTCTCATTCAGAATAGTGGGAGTATCATAAGAAACTCGAATACTATAAATTGTTTCCACATTGAAAGAATAATGTTCAGAAAAAGGGTAATCATAATCATGACAAGTTATAAATATAATCATCACTACTCTTTATAGCATAAGTATCATCACAATAATCTTCATAGGTAGCAACTTTATTCTCATAATCAATTGGAACCTCTTCCAACATAGTGGAATCATTACTAAATAAAGTCATGACCTCTCCAAATCCACTTTCATAATTATCACAATAAGATTCAACATCCTCCAAAATAGTGGGATCATTACTTCCTAAAGTTAACACTCTTCCAAACCCACTTTCATCAATATAATCATCATAAGTAGGAGGCATGCTATCATCATAATAAATTTGCATATCAAACATGGGAGACTACAAATATCATCTTCATTAAACTCCCCAAGCTTGGGACTAACATTAACTGCAGCAAATACATTCTCAAACATGTCATTCTCATCAAACATAGCATCCCCAAGCTTGGGCCTTTTCATACCATAAGCATAATCACTCTCATCATTAATAGTATGGATAGCACCAATAGTATAACAATCATCATCATCACAATGAGTAATAGGAGAAACATCATTTGGGAGGGATACATTTTTACCTTTGCTTCTCCGTCTTTTCTTTTTCTTCTTCACATCATGCGTGGGTTCAATCCTCTTTTTTGAGCTCCTTATTAATGAGATTGGTTGAATAGGAGGCTCCTCCTCGTTACCTGATTCATCATAAGAAATAATAGGAGGATATTGGGAAGCCTCTTCCCTTTCATTAGTATGTTGGAAATATGCCCTAGAGGAATAATAAAATGGTTATTATTGTATTTCCTTGTTCATGATAATTGTCTATTGTTCATGCTATAATTGTATTAACTGGAAACCGTAATACATGTGTGAATACATAGACCACAACATGTCCCTAGTAAGCCTCTAGTTGACTAGCTCGTTGATCAATAGATGTTTATGGTTTCCTGACCATGGACATTGGATGTCATTGATAATGGGATCACATCATTAGGAGAATGATGTGATGGACAAGACCCAAGCATAGCACAAGATCATGTAGTTCGTTTGCTAGAGCTTTTCTACTGTCAAGTATCATTTCCTTAGACCATGAGATTATGCAACTCCCGGATACCGTAGGAGTGCTTTGGGTGTATCAAACATCACAACGTAACTGGGTGACTATAAAGGTGGACTACAGGTATCTCCAAAAGTGTCTGTTGGGTTGGCACGAATCGAGACTGGGATTTGTCACTCCGTATGACGGAGAGGTATCTCTGGGCCCACTCGGTAATGCATCATCATAATGAGCTCAATGTGACTAAGCAGTTAGTCACGGGATCATGCATTACGGAACGAGTAAAGTGACTTGCCGGTAACGAGATTGAATGAGGTATTGGGATACCGACGATCGAATCTCGGGAAAGTAACATACCGATTGACAAAGGGAATTGAATACGGGATTGATCGAATCCCCGACATCGTGGTTCATCCGATGAGATCATCGTGGAACATGTGGGAGCCAATATGGGTATCGAGATCCCGCTATTGGTTATTGGCCAGAGAGGTGTCTCGGTCATGTCTGCATGGTTCCCGAACTCGTAGGGTCTACACACTTAAGGTTCGGTGACGCTAGAGTTGTTATGGGAAATAGTATGTGGTTACCGAAGGTAGTTCGGAGTCCCAGATGAGATCCCGGATGTCATGAGGAGTTCTGGAATGGTCCGGCGTTGAAGATTGATATATTGGACGAAGAGTATTGGAGTCTGGAAGTGTTCTGGGGGTACTAGGCTATGGCCAGCATGACCGAAAGGTGTTTCGGGAGCCCCGTCAAGTGTTGGAGGGCCTCATGGGCCAAAGGGGAAGGGGAAAACCAGCCCACTAAGGGGTGGTGCGCCCCCCACACCCTTTCCCATGTTACTTGTGAAGGTGGGGCGCCTCCACTGGCTTGGGAGGCAAACCTCCACCTGCTTGGCTTGGGGGGCAAGTCTCCCTAGGATTTTCTCTAGGGAGATCCAATCTGCTTAGCCGCCGCCCCCTAGGGGAAACCCTAGGGCGCCTCCCCCTCTCCCCTTGCCCCTATATATAGTGGAGGGGTGGAAGGGCAGCCGCACCCCTTCCCTGGCACAGCCCCTCCCTCCTCCAACTCTTCCTTCTCCTCAGTAGAGCTTGGCGAAGCCCTGCAGGAATACCACAAGCTCCACCACCATGCCGTCGTGCTGCTGGAGTTCTCCCTCAACTTCTCCTCTCCCCTTGCTGGATCAAGAAGGAGGAGACGTCCCCGGGCTGTACGTGTGTTGAACGCGGAGGCGCCGTCCGTTCGGCGCTAGATCGGATCTTCCGCGATTTGAATCGCCGCGAGTACGACTCCATCAACCGCGTTCTTGTAACGCTTCCGCTTGGCGATCTTCAAGGGTATGAAGATGCACTCCCTCTCTCTCGTTGCTAGCATCTCCTAGATTGATCTTGGTGACACGTAGGAAAATTTTGAATTATTGCTACGTTCCCCAACAGTGGCATCATGAGCTAGGTCTATGCGTAGATTCTATGCACGAGTAGAACACAAAGTAGTTGTGGGCGATGATTTGTTCAATTTGCTTGCCGTTACTAGTCTTATCTTGATTCGGCGGCATTGTGGGATGAAGCGGCCCGGACGGACCTTACACGTACACTTACGTGAGACAGGTTCCACCAACTGACATGCACTTGATGCATAAGGTGGCTGGCGGATGTCTGTCTCTCCCACTTTAGTCGGATCGGATTCGATGAAAAGGGTCCTTATGAAGGGTAAATAGCAATTGGCATATCACCGTTGTGGTTTTGCGTAGGTAAGAAACGTTCTTGCTAGAAACCCATAGCAGCCACGTAGAAACATGCAACAACAATTAGAGGACGTCTAACTTGTTTTTGCAGGGTATGCTATGTGATGTGATATGGCCAAAAGGATGTGATGAATTATATATATGTGATGTGTGAGATTCATCATGTTCTTATAATAGGAATCATGACTTGCATGTCGATGAGTATGACAACCGACAGGAGCCATAGGAGTTGTCTTAATTTATTGTATGACCTGCGTGTCAATGAAAAACACCATGTAATTACTTTACTTTATTGCTAACCGTTAGCCATAGTAGTAGAAGTAATAGTTGGCGAGACAACTTCATGAAGACACGATGATGGATATCATGATGATGGATATCATGGTGTCATGCCGGTGACGAAGGTGATCATGCCGCGTCTCGAAGATGGAGATCAAAAGGCGTAAGATGATATTGGCCATATCATGTCACTTTATAATTTGCATGTGATGTTTGTCATGTTTACATATTATTTGCTTAGAACGATGGTAGCATAAATAAGATGATCCCTCGCAATAATTTCAAGAAAGTGTTCCCCCTAATTGTGCACCGTTGCGAAGGTTCGTTGTTTCGAAGCACCACATGATGATCGGGTGTGATAGATTCTAACGTTCTCATACAACGGGTGTAAGCCAGATTTACACATGCGAAACACTTAGATTTACTTGACGAGCCTAGCATGTACAGACATGGCCTCGGAACACGAGAGACCGAAAGGTCGAACATGAGTCGTATGGTAGATGCGATTAACATGAAGATGTTCACCGATGATGACTAGTCCGTCTCACGTGATGATCAGACACGACCTAGTTGACTCGGATCATGTATCACTTAGATGACTAGAGGGATGTCTATCTAAGTGAGAGTTCATTAAATAATTTGATTAAATGAACTTAATTATCATGAACATAGTCAAAAGGTCTTTGCAAATTATGTCGTAGCTCACGCTTTGGTTCTACTGTTTTAGATATGTTCCTAGAGAAAATTTAGTTGAAAGTTGATAGTAGCAATTACGCGGACTGGGTCCGTAAACTGAGGATTGTCCTCATTGCTGCGCAGAAGGATTATGTCCTTAATGCACCACTTAGTGTGCTAAACCTCGAGCGTCGGTTGTGGATGTTGCGAACATCTGACATACACGTTTTGATGAGTACATGATAGTTCAGTGCGTAATGCTAAATGGTTTAGAATTGAGGCACCAAAGACGTTTTTGAAACATCACAGAACATATGAGATGTTCCAAGGACTGAAATTGGGATTTCAGGCTAGTGCCCATGTCAAGAGGTATGAGACGTCTGAGAAGTTTCTTAAGCCTGCAAACTAAGGAGAAAAGCTCAATCATTGAGCATGTGCTCAGATTGTATGAGTACTACAATCGCTTGAATCGAGTGCGAGTTATTCTTCCAAATGAGATAGTGATGGTTCTCCAAAGTCACTGCCACCAAGCTACTAGAGCTTTGTGATGAACTATAACATATCAGGGATAGATATGATGATCCTTGAGCTATTCGCGACACCGCGAAAGTAGAAATCAAATAGGAGCATCAATTGTTGATGGTTAGTAAAACCACTAGTTTCAAGAAGGGCAAGGGCAAGAAAGGGATACTTCATGAAACGGCAAATCAGTTGCTGCTCTAGTGAAGAAACCCAAGGTTGAACCCAAACCCGAGGCTAAGTGCTTCTGTAATAAGGGGAACGGTCACTGAAGCAGAACTACCCTAGATACTTGGTAGATGAGATGGCTGGCAAGGTCGACAGAAGTATGTTGGATATACATTATATTAATGTGTACTTTACTAGTACTCCTAGTAGCACCAGGGTATTAGATACCGGTTCGGTTACTAAGCGTTAGTAACTCGAAATAAAAGGCTATAGAATAAACGGAGAGTAGCCAAAGGTGAGACGACGATATGTGTTGGAAGTGTTTCCAAGGTTGATGTGATCAAACATCGCACGCTCCCTCTACCATCGGGATTGGTGTTAAACCTAAATAATTGTTATTTGGTGTCTGCGTTGAGCATAGACATGATTGGATTATGTTTATCGCAATACGGTTATTCATTTAAGGAGAATAATGGTTGCTCTGTTTATTTGAATAATACCTTCAATGGTCTTGCACCTAAAATGAATGGTTTATTGAATCTCGATCGTAGTGATACACATGTTCATGCCAAAAGATATAAGATAGTAATGATAGTACCACATACTTGTGGCACTATAATTTGAGTCATATTGGTATAAAACGCATGAAGAAGCTCCATGTTGATGGATCTTTGGACTCACTCGTTTTTGAAAAGATTGAGACATGCGAACCATGTCTATTGGTATATATGCATGAAGAAACTCCATACAGATGGATCGTTTGGACTCACTTGATTTTGAATCACTTGAGACATGCAAATCATACCACATGGGCAAGATGACTGAAAGACCTCATTTTCAGTAAGATGGAACAAGAAAGCAACTTGTTGGAAGTAATACATTTTGATGTGTGCAGTCCAATGAGTGCTGAGGCACGCAGTGGATATCGTTATGTTCTTACTTCACAGATGATTTGAGTAGATGCTAAGTATATTTACTTGATGAAACACAAGTCTGAATTATTGAAAGGTTTAAGTAATTTCAGAGTGAAGTTGAAGATCACCGTGACAAGAGGATAAAATGTCTATGATATGATCATAGAGATGAATATCTGAGTTATGAGTTTGGCACACAATTAAGACATTGTGGAAATTGTTTCACGACTAATACTGCCTGGAACACCATAGTGTGATGGTGTGTCCGAACATCATAGCTGCACCCTATTGGATGTGGTGCATACCATGATGTCTCTTATCGAATTACCACTATCGTCTATGGGTTAGGCATTAGAGACAACCGCACTCACTTTAAATAGGGCACCACACAATTCCGTTGAGACGACACCGTATGAACTATGGTTTAGAGAAACCTAAGCTGCCGTTTCTTAAAAGTTTGGGGCTACGATGCTTATGTGAAAATGTTTCAGACTGATAAGCTCGAACCCAAAGCGGATAAATGCATCTTCATAGAATACCCAAAAATAGTTGGGTATACCTCCTATTTCAGATCCGGAAGCAAAAGTGATTGTTTCTAGAAACGGCTCCTTTCTCGAGGAAAAGTTTCTCTCGAAAGAATTGAGTGGGAGGATGGTGGAGACTTGATGAGGTTATTGAACCGTCACTTCAACTAGTGTGTAGCAGGGCACATGAAGTTGTTCATGTGGCACCTACACCAATTCAAGTGGAAGCTTATGATAGTGATCACGAAACTTCGGATCAAGTCACTACCAAACCTCATAGGTCGACAAGGATGCATACTACTTCAGAGTGGTACATAATCCTGTCTTGGAAGTCATGTTGCTAGACAACAATAAACCTACGAGCTATGGAGAAGTGATGGTGGGCCCGGATTCCGACGAATGGCTCGAGGCCATAAAATTCGAGAGAGGATCTATGTATAAAAGAAAGTATAGACTTTGAAAGAACCACTTGATGGTCGTAAGGCTGTTGGGTGGAGATGGATTTTAAAAGGAAGACAGACAATGATGGTAAGTGTCACCATTAAGAAAGCTCGACTTGTCGTTAAGATGTTTCCCGATAAGTTCAAGGAGTTGACTACAATGAGACTTTCTCACTCGTAGCGATGCTAAGAGTCTGTTGGAATTATGTTAGCAGTTACTGCATTATTTATGAAATCTTGCAGATAGGATGTAAAAAACACTGTTTCCTCGACATTTTTCTTGAGGAAAGGTTGTATGTGACACAACCAGAAGGTTTTGTCAATCCTGAAAGATGCTAACAAGTATGCAAAGCTCCAGCAATCCTTCTAAGGACTGGAGTAAGCATCTCGGAGTTGGAATGTACACTTTGATGAGATGATCAAAGATTTTGGGTTTATACAAAGTTTATGAGAAACTTGTATTTCCAAAGAAGTGAGTGGGAGCACTATAGAATTTTTGATGAGTATATGTTGTTAACATATTTTTTATCAGAAATGATGTAGAATTTCTGTAAAGCATACAGGGTTATTTGAAAAGTGTTTTTCAATGGAAAACCTGGATTAAGCTACTTGAACATTGAGCATCAAGATCTATAAGGATAGATCAAAAATGCTTAATAGTACTTTCAGATGAATACACACCGTGACAAGATTTTGAAGGAGTTCAAAATAGATCAGCAAAGAAGGAGTTCTTGGATGTGTTACAAGGTGTGAGTATTGAGTACGACTCAAGACCTGACCACGACAGAAGAGAGAGAAAGGACGAAGGTCGTCCCGTATGCTTTAGACGTAGGCTCTACAGTATGCTATGCTGTGTACCGCACCTAAAGTGTGCCTTGCCATGAGTTAATCAAGGGGTACAAGAGTGATCCAGGAATGGATCACATGACAGCGGTCAAACTTATCCTTAGTAACTAGTGGACTAAGGAATTTTCTCGATTATGGAGGTGGTAAAAGAGTCCTTCGTAAAGGGTTACGTCCATGCAAACTTTGACACTAATCCGGATGACTCTAAGTAGTAAACCGGATTCGTATAGGACAGCAGTTATTTGGAATAGCTCCAAGTAGCGTGTGGTAGCTACATCTACAAGATGACATAGAGATTTGTAAAGCACACACGGATCTGAAAGGTTCAGACCCGTTGACTAATAACCTCTCTCACAAGCGAGATATGAACAAACCCCATGGGTGTAAGATTCATTACAATCACATAGTGATGTGAACTAGATTATTGACTCTAGTGCAAGTGGGAGACTGTTGGAAATATGCCCTAGAGGCAATAATAAAATGGTTATTATTGTATTTCCTTGTTCATGATAATTGTCTATTGTTCATGCTATGATTGTATTAACTGGAAACCGTAATACATGTGTGAATACATAGACCACAACATGTCCCTAGTAAGCCTCTAGTTGACTAGCTCATTGATCAATAGATGGTTATGGTTTCCTGACCATGGACATTGGATGTCATTGATAATGGGATCACATCATTAGGAGAATGATGTGATGGACAAGGCCCAATCCTAAGCATAGCACAAGATCGTGTAGTTCGTTTGCTAGAGCTTTTCTAATGTCAATTATCATTTCCTTAGACCATGAGATTGTGCAACTCCCGGATACCGTAGGAGTGCTTTGGGTGTATCAAATGTCACAACGTAACTGGGTGACTATAAAGGTGCACTACAGGTATCTCCGAAAGTGTCTGTTGGGTTGGCACGAATCGAGACTGGGATTTGTCACTCCGTATGACGGAGAGGTATCTCTGGGCCCACTCGGTAATGCATCATCATAATGAGCTCAATGTGACTAAGCAGTTAGTCACGGGATCATGCGTTACGGAACGAGTAAAGTGACTTGCCGGTAACGAGATTGAACGAGGTATTGGGATACCGACGATCGAATCTCGGGCAAGTAACATACCGATTGACAAAGGGAATTGAATACGGGATTGATCGAATCCCCAACATCGTGGTTCATCCGATGAGATCATCGTGGAACATGTGGGAGCCAATATGGGTATCCAGATCCGGCTATTGGTTATTGGCCAGAGAGGTGTCTCGGTCATGTCTGCATGGTTCCCGAACCCGTAGGGTCTACACACTTAAGGTTCAGTGACGCTAGAGTTGTTATGGGAAATAGTATGTGGTTACCGAAGGTAGTTCGGAGTCCCGGATGAGATCCCGAATGTCACGAGGAGTTCTGGAATGGTCCAGCGGTGAAGATTGATATATTGGACGAAGGGTATTGCAGTCCGCAAGTGTTCTGGGGGTACCAGGCTATGGCCAGCATGACCGAAAGGTGTTTCGGGAGCCCCGGCAAGTGTTGGAGGGCCTCATGGGCCAAAGGGGAAGGGGCAAACCAGCCCACTAAGGGGTGGTGCGCCCCCACACCCTTTCCCACGTTACTTGTGAAGGTGGGGCGCCTCCACCTGGCTTGGGAGGCAAGCCTCCACCTGCTTGGCTTGGGGGGCAAGTCTCCCTAGGATTTTCCCTAGGGAGATCCAATCTGCTTGGCCGCTGCCCCCTAGGGGAAACCCTAGGGCGCCTCCCCCTCTCCCCTTGCCCCTATATATAGTGGAGGGGTGGGAGGGCAGCCGCACCCCTTCCCTGGCGCAGCCCCTCCCTCCTCCAACTCTTCCTTCTCCTCCGTAGAGCTTGGCGAAGCCCTACAGGAATACCACAAGCTCCACCACCACGCCGTCGTGCTGCTGGAGTTCTCCCTCAACTTCTCCTCTCCCCTTGCTGGATCAAGATGGAGGAGACGTCCCCGGGCTATACGCGTGTTGAACGCGGAGGCGCCGTCCGTTCGGCGCTAGATCGGATCTTCCGCGATTTGAATCGCCGCGAGTACGACTCCATCAACCGCGTTCTTGTAACGCTTCCACTTAGCGATCTTCAAGGGTATGAAGATGCACTCCCTCTCTCTCATTGCTAGCATCTCCTAGATTGATCTTGGTGACACGTAGGAAAATTTTGAATTATTGCTACGTTCCCCAACATAGTATTCTCTTCATCCTCTATTCGTTTTCTTTTCTTTATGTAATTGGCAATATAAGGATTTTCAATGCA
The DNA here is from genome assembly GCF_002162155.2 of Triticum dicoccoides. NCBI lineage: Eukaryota > Viridiplantae > Streptophyta > Magnoliopsida > Poales > Poaceae > Triticum > Triticum dicoccoides. The sequence goes on from NC_041388.1 coordinate 266,790,091, forward strand.
ATTCACCGCACAATACATAAAAATTTCTTCTAGATCAATATCAAGGAATTTCTCAAGGTTATATTCTGGAATATGCTTAGTTATACGTTTCATTTCTTCATAACCCAAAAGCAAACTAAGTTCATTATGATGTGCAAGGGAAATCAAATCATCACAATTTATGGACACGATAGGATCATGAAACAATTTGCATTTGAGATTTAAATGACCATGTTCATTGCAAAGTTCACAAGTATGGTGAAGAAATTTTAAATTTTCAGCACAAACGTCTAGCCTTTCTTGCAACCATTTAGTTTCCAAATACTTATGCCTCTTGCAAAATCTATCTTCCCTATTTGGTGTGTACTTGCAAACTGTATGCACTCCACAAAAATTGGCATGCTTATAAGAGACATTTTCATTATGACTAGTGTAATCATCATTAGTACTATGTATATTCAAGGAGTTTATACTAACAACATTGCAATCATGCTCATCATTCAAAGATTTAGTGGCAAACATTTTATAGACCTCTTCTTCTAGCACTTGAGCATAATTTTCCTTTCCATCATTCTCTCGAAAGATATTAAAAAGATGAAGCGTATGAGGCAAACTCAATTCCATTTTTTGTAATTTTATTTTATAAACTAAACTAGTGATAAAACATGAAACTAAAAGATTCGATTGCAAGATCTAAAGATATACCTTCAAGAACTCACCTCCCCGGCAACGGCGCCAGAAAAGAGCTTGATGTCTACTACACAACCTTCTTCTTGTAGACATTGTTGGGCCTCCAAGTGTAGAGGTTTGTAGGACAGTAGCAAATTTCCCTCAAGTGGATGACCTAAGGTTTATCGATCTGTGGGAGGCGAAGGATGAAGATGGTATCTCTCAAACAACCCTGCAACCAAATAACAAAGAGTCTCTTGTGTCCCCAGCACACCCAATACAATGGTAAATTGTATAGGTGCACTAGTCCGGCGAAGAGATGGTGATACAAGTGCAATATGGATGGTAGATATAGGTTTTTGTAATCTGAAAATATAGAAACAGCAAGGTAACTAATGATAAAAGTGAGCGTAAACTAAGTTCATTATGATGTGCAAGGGAAATCAAATCAGCAAGGAGTTGACTACGATGAGACCCTCTCACCCGTAGCGATGCTTAAGTCCGTCCGAATCATGTTAGCAATTTGTCGCATTTTATGATTATGAAATTTGGCAGATGGATGTAAAGACTGCATTCCTGAATGGATTTCTGGAAGAAGAGTTGTATATGATGCAACCTGAAGGTTTTATCGATCCAAAGGGTGCTAACAAAGTATGCAAACTCCAGCGATCCATCTATGGACTGGTGCAAGCATCTCGGAGTTGGAATAAACGTTTTGATAGTTGATACATCTCCAACGTATCTATAATTTTTGATCGCTCCATGCTATTATATTATTTGTTTTGGATGTTAATGGGCTTTATTTTACACTTCTATATCATTTTTGGGATTAACCTATTAACCGGAGGCCCAACCCAAATTGCTGTTTTTTTGCCTATTTCAGTGTTTCGCAGAAAAGGAATATCAAACGCAGTCCAAACGGAATGAAACCTTCGGGAACGTGATTTTCTCAACAAACGTGATCTAGGAGACTTGGAGTGGGCGTCAAGAAACAATCAAGGAGGCCACGAGGCAGGGGGCACGCCTACCCCCTGGGTGCGCCCTCCACCCTTGTGGGCCCCTCGTTGCTCCACCGACCTACTTCTTCCTCCTATATAAGTCCACGTACCCCGCAAACATCGAGGAGCACCACGAAAACCAAATTCCACCGCCGCAACCTTCTGTACCCGAGAGATCCCATCTTGGGGCCTTTTCCGGAGCTTCGCCGGAGGGGGCATTGATCACGGAGGGCCTCTACATCAACTCCATGGCCTCTCCGGTGATGTGTGAGTAGTTTACTTCAGACCTTCGGGTCCATAGCTAGTAGCTAGATGGCTTCTTCTCTCTCTTTGGGTCTCAATACAAATTTCTCCTCGATTCTCTTGGAGATCTATTCGATGTAATCTTCTTTTGCGGTGTGTTTGTTGAGATCCGATGAATTGTGGGTTTATGATCCAGATTATCTATGAACAATATTTGATTCTTCTCTGAATTCTTTTATGTTTGATTGGTTTATCTTTGCAAGTCTCTTCGAATTATCAGTTTGGTTTGGCCTACTAGATTGATCTTTCTTGCAATGGGAGAAGTGCCGAGCTTTGGTTCAATCTTGCGGTGCTTGATCCCAGTGACAGTAGGGGAAACGACACATATTGTATTGTTGCCATCGAGGATAAAAAGATGGGGTTTATATCATATTGCATGAGTTTATCCCTCTACAGCATGTCATCTTGCTTAAGGCGTTACTCTGTTCTTATGAACTTAATACTCTAGATGCATGCTGGATAGCGGTCGATGTGTGGAGTAATAGTAGTAGATGCAGGCAGGAGTCGGTCTACTTGTCGCGGACGTGATGCCTATATACATGATCATGCCTAGATATTCTCATAATTATTCGCTTTTCTATCAATTGCTCGACAGTAATTTGTTCACCCACCATAATACTTATGCTATCTTGAGAGAAGCCACTAGTGAAACCTATGGCCCCCGGGTCTATTCTCCATCATACAAGTTTCCAATCTATTTTATTTTGCAATCTTTACTTTCAATCTATATCATAAAAATACCAAAAAATATTTATCTTATTATTATCATCTCTATCAGATCTCACTCTTGCAAGTGGCTGTGAAGGGATTGAAAACCCCTTTATCGTGTTGGTTGTGAGGTTCTTATTTGTTTGTGTAGGTACGAGGTGACTCGCGCGTGGTCTCCTACTGGATTGATACCTTGGTTCTCGAAAACTGAGGGAAATACTTACGCTGCTCTACTGCATCACCCATTCCTCTTCAAGGAAAAACCAACGCAGTGTTCAAGAGGTAGCAAGAAGGATTTCTGGCGCCGTTGCCAGGGAGATCTATGCCAAGTCAAGACATACCAAGTACCCATCACAACTCTTATCATTCGCATTACATTATTTGCCACTTGTCTCTTGTTTTCCTCTCCCCCACTTCACCCTTGCCGTTTTATTCGCCCTTTTTTCCGTTCCCCTTCTCTTTTTCTATTTGCCTTTTTTGCCAGTTTCTTGTTTGCTTGTGTGTTGGATTGCTCGCTTGTCACGATGGCTCAAGATAATACTAAATTATGTGACTTTGCCAATACCAACAATAATGATTTTATTAGCACTCCGATTGCTCCTCTTACCGATGCTGAATCTTGTGAAATTAATACTGCTTTGCTGAATCTTGTCATGAAAGATCCGTTTTCTGGCCTTCCTAGTGAAGATGCCGCTACCCATCTAAATAACTTTGTTGATTTGTGTGATATGCAAAAGAAGAAAGATGTGGATAATGATATTGTTAAACTTAAGCTATTTCCGTTTTCGCTTAGAGATCATGCTAAAGCTTGGTTTTCGTCTTTGCCTAAAAATAGTATTGATTCATGGAATAAGTGCAAAGATGCTTTTATCTCTAAGTATTTTTCCTCCCGCTAAGATCATCTCTCTTAGAAACGATATTATGAATTTTAAGCAACTTGATCATGAACATGTTGCACAATCTTGGGAGAGGGTGAAATTAATGATACGCAATTTCCCTACACATGGTTTGAATTTATGGATGATTATACAGAATTTGTATGCCAGATTGAATTTTGCTTCTAGAAATCTTTTAGATTCAGCAGCGGGAGGCACTTTTATGGAAATCACTTTAGGAGAAGCTAATAAACTCCTAGATAATAGTATGGTTAATTATTCTCAGTGGCACACTGAAATATCTACTAGTAATAAGGTGCATGCAATTGAAGAGATTAATGTTTTGAGTGAAAAGATGGATGGACTTATGAAATTGTTTGCTAATAAGAGTGCTCCTACTGATCCTAATAATATGCCTTTGTCTACTTTGATTGAGAATAATAATGAATCTATGGATGTGAATTTTGTTGGTAGGAACAATTTTGGTAATAATGCGTATAGAGGTAATTTTAATCCTAGGCTATTTCCTAGTAATTCCTCTAATAATTATGGTAATTCCTACAAAAAATCTTATGGAAATTATAATAAGATGCCCTCTGATTTTGATTCTAGGATTAAAGAATTATTACTTTGCAAAAGAGTTTCAATGCTTTGATTGAAGAAAAATTGCTTAAGATTGATGAGTTCGCTAGGAACGTGGATAGAATTTCTCTTGATATTGATTCCTTGAAACTTAGATCTATTCCACCTAAGCATGGTATCAATGAGTCTCTCAAAGCCATGAGAATTTTCATTGATGAGTGCAAAGATAGAACCACTAGGATGCGTGCTAAGAGAGATTGCTTTGTGAAAGCATGTTCTTCTAGTTTTCATGATAATAAGGATGAAGATCTAAAAGTGATTGATGTGTCCCCTATTAAATCTTTGTTTTGCAATATGAATCTTGATAATGATGGGACTGGAGATGAGTCAACTTTAGTTACAAGGCTTCCCAAAAATTCGGAGTTTTTAGGTCTTGATGCAAAAAATTGATAAAAGTGGGATTGAAGAGGTTAAAACTTTAAATAGCAATGAACCCACTATCTTGGATTTCAAGGAATTTAATTATGATAATTGCTCTTTGATAGATTGTATTTCCTTGTTGCAATCCGTGCTAAATTCTCCTCATGCTTATAGTCAAAATAAAGCTTTTAAACATATCGTTGATCCTTTGATGCAATCTTAAGAAGAAAAACTTGAGTAGGAAGTTTCTATCCCTAGAAAAATTTATGATGAGTGGGAACCTACAATAAAAATTAAAATTAAAGATCATGAGTGTTATTCTTTGTGTGATTTGGGTGCTAGTGTTTCCACGATTCCAAAAACTTTGTGTGATTTGCTAGGTTTCCGTGATTTTGATGATTGTTCTTTAAACTTGCATCTTGCGGATTCCACCATTAAGAAACCTATGGGAAGAATCAGTTATGTTCTTATTTTTGCAAATAGGAATTATGTGCCCGTAGATTTCATTGTTCTTTATATAGATTGCAATCCTTCATGTCCTATTATTCTTGGTAGACCTTTCCTTAGAACGAATGGTGAAATTATTGATATGAAGGAAGGGAATATTACATTCCAATTTCCATTAAGGAAAGGCATGGAACACTTCCCTAGAAAGAAAGTTAAATTACCATATGAATCTATTATGAGAGACACTTATGGATTGCCTACCAAAGATGGCAATACCTAGATCTATCTTCGCTTTTATGCCTAGCTAGGGGCGTTAAACGATAGCGCTTGTTGGGAGGCAACCCAATTTTATTTGTATTCCTTGCTTTCTGCTCCTGTTTAGTAATAAATATTTTATCTAGCCTATGTTTTGGTTGTGTTTTTTGTGTTTAGTTAGTGTTTATGCCAAGTAGAACCGTTGGGAAGACTTGGGGGAAAGTCTTTTTGATCTTGCTGTAAAAAACAGAAACTTTAGCGCTCACGAGAATTGCTGACATTTTTATTCATAAAGTGCTATTTAGTTAATTATTTTTTCAGATGATTAATAGATAAATTCCTCATTTCCAGGACTTTATTTTGGAATTTTTGTGGTTCCATAAGTTTGCGTTATCTACAGATTACTACAGACTGTTCTGTTTTTGACAGATTCTGTTTTTCGTGTGTTGTTTGCTTATTTTGATGAATCTATGGCTAGTAAAAGAGTTTATAAACCATAGAGAAATTGGAATACAGTAGGTTTAACACCAATATAAATCAAGAATGAGTTCATTACAGTACCTTGAAGTGGTGTTTTGTTTTCTTTCGCTAACGGAGCTTACGAGATTTTCTATTTTGAGTTTTGTGTTGTGAAGTTTTCAAGTTTTGGGTAAAGATTTGATGGATTATGGAACAAGGAGTGGCAAGAGACTAAGCTTGGGGATGCCCATGACACCCCAAGGTAAAATTCAAGGACACCAAAAATCCTAAGCTTGGGGATGCCCCAGAAGGCATCCCCTCTTTCGTCTTCGTCTATCGGTAACTTTACGTGGAGCTATATTTTTATTCACCACATGATATGTGTTTTGCTTGGAGCGTCTTGTATAATTTGAGTCTTTGCTTTTTAGTTTACCACAATCATCCTTGCTTTACACACCTTTTGAGAGAGACTCACATGATTTGAAATTTATTAGAATACTCTATGTGCTTCACTTATATCTTTTGAGCCATATAGTTTTTGCTCTAGTGCTTCACTTATATCTTTTAGAGCACGGCGGTGGTTTTATTTTATAGAAATAATTGATCTCTCATGCTTCACTTATATTATTTTGAGAGTCCTTTAGAACAACATGGAAATTTTCTTTTAGGAATAATATAAAAACTTTCATATAAGTGCATTGAATACTATGAGAAGTTTGATACTTGATAATTGTTTTGAGATATGGAGATGGTGATATTAGAGTCATGCTAGTTGAGTAGTTGTGAATTTGAGAAATACTTGTGTTGAAGTTTGTGATTCCCATAGCATGCATGTATGGTGAACCGTTATGTGATGAAGTCGGAGCATGATTTATTTACTGATTGTTTTCCTTAGGAGTGGCGGTCGGGGACAAGCGATGGTCTTTTCCTACCAATATACCCCCCTAGGAGCATGCATGTAATACTTTGTTTTGATAACTAATAGATTTTTGCAATAATTATGTGAGTTCTTTATGACTAATGTTGAGTCCATGGATTATACACACTCTCACCCTTCCACCATTGCTAGCCTCTCTAGTATCGCGCAACTTTCCTGGTACCATAAACCCACCACTTACCTTCCTCAAAACAGCCACCGTACCTACCTATTATGGCATTTCCATAGCCATGCCGAGATATATTGCCATGCAACTTTCCACCGTTCCGTTATTATGACACGCTTCATCATTGTCATATTGCTTGCATGATCATGTAGTTGACATAGTATTTGTGGCAAACCACCGTTCATAATTCTTCATACAAGTCACTCATGCATCATTGCACATCCCGGTACACCGCCGGAGGCATTCACATAGAGTCATATTTTGTTCTAAGTATTGAGTTGTAATTAAATTAAAGTGCGATGATCATCATTATGAGAGCATTGTCCCAGTGAGGAAAGGATGATGGAGACTATGATTCCCCCACAAGTCGGGATGAGACTCTGGACGAAAAAAGGAGAAAACAAGAGAAAATAGGCCAAAAAAAGAAGGCCCAAATAAAAAAATTAGAGAAAAATAGAGAAGGGATAATGTTACTATCCTTTTTCCACACTTGTGCTTCAAAGTAGCACCATGATCTTCATGATAGAGAGTCTCCTATGTTATCACTTTTATATACTAGTGGGAATTTTACATTATAGAACTTGGCTTGTATATTCCAATGATGGGATTCCTCAAAATTGCCCTAGGTCTTCATGAGCAAGCAAGTTGGATGCACACCCACTTAGTTCTTTTGTTGAGCTTTCATACACTTATAACTCTAGTGCATCTGTTGCATGGCAATCCCTACTCACTCACATTGATATCTATTGATGGGCATCTCCATAGCCCATTCATACGCCTAGTTGATGTGAGACTATCTTCTCCTTTTTGTCTTCTCCACAACCACCATTCTATTCCACATATAGTGTTATATCCATGGCTCACGCTCATATATTGCGTGAAGATTGAAAAAGTTTGAGAACATCAAAAGTATGAAACAATTGCTTGGCTTGTCATCGGGGTTGTGCATGATTTAAATATTTTGTGTGGTGAAGATAGAGCATAGCCAGACTATATGATTTTGTAGGGATAACTTTCTTTGGCCATGTTATTTTGAGAAGACATGATTGCTTAGTTAGTATACTTGAAGTATTATTATTTTTATGTCAATATTAAAATTTTATCTTGAATCTTTCAGATCTGAACATTCGTTCCACAATAAAGAAAAATTACATTGAGAAGTATGTTAGAAAGCATTCCACATCAAAAAATTCTTTTTTATCATTTACCTACTCGAGGACGAGCAGGAATTAAGCTTGGGGATTCTTGATACGTCTCCAACGTATCTATAATTTTTGATTGCTCCATGCTATTATATTATATGTTTTGCCTGTTAATGAGCTTTATTTTACACTTTTATATCATTTTTGGGATTAACCTATTAACCGGAGGCCCAACCCAAATTGCTGTTTTTTGCCTATTTTAGTGTTTCGCAGAAAAGGAATATCAAACGCAGTCCAAACGGAATGAAACCTTCGGGAACGTGATTTTCTCAACAAACGTGATCCAGGAGACTTGGAGTGGGCATCAAGAAACAATCGAGGAGGCCACGAGGCAGGGGGGGCGCGCCTACCCCCCTGGGCGTGCCCTCCACCCTCGTGGGCCCCTCGTTGCTCCACCGACCTACTTCTTCCTACTATATAAGTCCACGTACCCCGCAAACATCGAGGAGCACCACAAAAACCTAATTCCACCGCCGCAACCTTCTGTACCCAAGAGATCCCATCTTGGGGCCTTTTCCGGAGCTCCGCCAGAGGGGGCATTGATCACGGAGGGCCTCTACATCAACTCCATGGCCTCTCTGGTGATGTGTGAGTAGTTTACTTCAGACCTTGGGTCCATAGCTAGTAGCTAGATTGCTTCTTCTCTCTCTTTGGATCTCAATACAAAGTTCTCCTTGATTCTCTTGGAGATCTATTCGATGTAATCTTCTTTTGCGGTGTGTTTGTCGAGATCCAATGAATTGTGGGTTTATGATCTAGATTATCTTTGAACAATATTTGATTCTTCTCTGAATTCTTCTATGTATGATTGGTTTATCTTTGCAAGTCTCTTTGAATTATCAGTTTGGTTTGGCCTACTAGATTGATCTTTCTTGCAATGGGAGAAGTGCTTAGCTTTGGGTTCAATCTTGCGGTGCTCGATCCCAGTGACAGTAGGGGAAACGACACATATTGTATTGTTGCCATCGAGGATAAAAAGATGGGGTTTATATCATATTGCATGAGTTTATCCCTCTACATTATGTCATCTTGCTTAAGGTGTTACTCTGTTCTTATGAACTTAATACTCTAGATGCATGCTGGATAGCGGTCAATGTGTGGAGTAATAGTAGTAGTTGCAGGCAGGAGTCGGTCTACTTGTAGCGGATGTGATGCCTATATACATGATCATGCCTAGATATTCTCATAATTATTTGCTTTTCAATCAATTGCTCGACGGTAATTTGTTCACCCACCGTAATACTTATTCTATCTTGAGAGAAGCCACTAGTGAAACCTATGGCCCCCGGGTCTATTCTCCATCATACAAGTTTCCAATCTATTTTATTTTGCAATCTTTACTTTCAATCTATATCGTAAAAATACCAAAAAATATTTATCTTATTATTATCATCTCTATGAGATCTCACTCTTGCAAGTGGTCGTGAAGGGATTGACAACCCCTTTATCGCGTTGGTTGCGAGGTTCTTATTTGTTTGTATAGGTACGAGGTGACTCGCGCGTGGTCTCCTACTGGATTGATACCTTGGTTCTCCAAAACTGAGGGAAATACTTACGCTGCTCTACTGCATCACCCTTTCATCTTCAAGGAAAAACCAACGCAGTGCTCAAGAGGTAGCAATAGTGTGATCAAAGCATATGGTTTTATACAGACTTTTGGAGAAGCCTGTATTTACAAGAAAGTGAATGGGAGCTATGTAGCATTTCTAATATTGTATGTGGATGACATATTGTTGATTGGAAATGATATAGAATTTCTGGATAGCATAAAAGGGTACTCGAATAAGAGTTTTTCAATGAAAGACCTTGGTGAAGCTGCTTATATATTGGGCATCAAGATCTATAGAGATAGATCAAGATGCTTAATTGGACTTTCACAAAGCACATACCTTGATAAAGTTTTGAAGAAGTTCAAAATGGATCAAGCAAAGAAAGGGTTCTTGCCTGTGTTACAAGGTGTGAAGTTGAGTCAGACTCAATGCCCGACCACTTCAAAAGATAGAGAGAAAATGAAAGATGTTCCCTATGCTTCAGCCATAGGCTCTATCATGTATGCAATGCTGTGTACCAGACCTGATGTGTGCCTTGCTATTAGTTTAGCAGGGAGGTACCAAAGCAATCCAGGAGTGGATCATTGGACAGCGGTCAAGAACATCCTAAAATACCTTAAAAGGACTAAGGATATGTTTCTCGTTTATGGAGGTGACAAAGAGCTCGTCGTAAATGGTTACGTCGATGCAAGCTTTGACACTGATCCGGATGACTCTAAGTCACAAACCGGATACGTGTTTTTATTGAATGGTGGAGCTATCAGTTGGTGCAGTTCTAAGCAAAGTGTCGTGGCGGGATCTACATGTGAAGTGGAGTACATAGCTGCTCCGGAAGCAGCAAATGAATGAGTCTGGATGAAGGAGTTCATATCCGATCTAGGTGTCATACCTAGTGCATCGGGTCCAATGAAAATCTTTTTTGACAATATTGGTGCAATTGCCTTGGCAAAGGAATCCATATTTCACAAAAGAACCAAGCACATCAAGAGACGCTTCAATTCCATCCGTGATCAAGTTAATGAGGGAGACATAGAGATTTGTAAGATACATACGGATCTGAATGTTGCAGACCCGTTGACTAAGCCTCTCTCACGAGCAAAACATGATCAGCACCAAGACTCCATGGGTGTTAGAATCATTACTGTGTAATTTAGATTATTGACTCTAGTGCAAGTGGGAGACTGAAGGAAATATGCCCTAGAGGCAATAATGAAGTTGTTATTTATATTTCCTTATACCATGATAAATGTTTATTATTCATGCTAGAATTGTATTAACCGGAAACTTAGTACATGTGTGAATACATAGACAAATAGAGTGTCACTAGTTTGCCTCTACTTGACTAGCTCATTGAATCAATGATGGTTATGTTTCCTAACCATAGACATGAGTTGTCATTTGATTAACGAGATCACATCATTAGAGAATGATGTGATTGACTTGACCCATCCGTTAGCTTAGCACGATGATCGTTTAGTTTGTTGCTATTGCTTTCTTCATGACTTATACATGTTCCTATGACTATGAGATTATGCAACTCCCGAGTACCGGAGGAACACTTTGTGTGCTACGAAACATCACAACATAACTGGGTGATTATAAAGGTGCTCTACAGGTGTCTCCAATGGTGCTCGTTGATTTGGCGTAGATCGAGATTAGGATTTGTCACTCTGATTGTCAAAGAGGTATCTCTGGGCCCTCTCTGTAATACACATCACTATAAGCCTTGCAAGCAATGCAACTAATGAGTTAGTTGCGGGATGATGCATTACAGAACGAGTAAAGAGACTTGCCGGTAACGAGATTGAACTAGGTATTGAGATACCGACGATCGAATCTCGGGCAAGTAACATACCGATGACAAGGGAACAACGTATGTTTTATGCGGTTTGACCGATAAAGATCTTCGTAGAATATGTAGGAGCCAATATGAGCATCCAGGTTCCGCTATTGGTTATTGACCGAAGACGAGTCTCGGTCATGTCTACATAGTTCTCGAACCCGTAGGGTTCGCACGCTTAAAGTTTAGTGACGATCGGTAATATGAGTTTATGTGTTTTGATGTAGAGAAGGTAGTTCAGAGTCCCGGATATGATCACGGACATGACGAGGAGTCTCGAAATGGTCGAGACATAAAGATCGATATATTGGAAGCCTATATTTGGACATCGAAATAGTTCTGGGTGAAATCGGGATTTTACCGGAGTGCCGAGGGGGGGGGGTTACCAGAACCCCCGGGGGTTAATGGGCCTTGTTGGGCCCTAGTGGAGAGAGAGGGGCCGGACAGGGCAGGGCCGCGCGCCCCTCCCCTTGAGTCCGAATAGGACACGGAAGGGGGGGGCGGCGCCCCCTTGCCTTTTGATACGTCTCCGTCGTATCTACTTTTCCAAACACTTTTGCCCTTATTTTGGACTATAACTTGCATGATTTGAATGGAACTAACCCAGACTGATGCTGTTTTCAGGAGAATTGCTATGGTGTTATTTATGTGCAGAAACAAAAGTTCTTGGAATGACCTGAAACTTCACGGAACATCTATTTGGAAAATATAAAAAATCCTTGCAAAATATGAAGACCAGGGGGCCCACCACCTGTCCACGAGGGTGGGGGGCGCGCCCCTACCTCGTGGGCCCCTGGAGCTCCTCCGACCTCAACTCCAACTCTATATATTTGCTTTCGGGGAGAAAAAAATGAGAGAGAAGAATTCATCGCGTTTTACGATACAGAGCCGCCGCCAAGCCCTAAAACCTCTCGGGAGGGCTGATCTAGAGTCCGTTCGGGGCTTTGGACAGGGGAATCTGTCGCCATCGTCACCATCAACCATCCTCCATCACCAATTTCATGATGCTCACCGCCGTGCGTGAGTAATTCCATCGTAGTCTTGCTGGACGGTGATGGGTTGGATGAGATCTATCATGTAATCGAGTTAGTTTTGTTAGGTTTGATCCCTAGTATCCACTATGTTCTGAGATTGATGTTGCTATGACTTTGCTATGCTTAATTCTTGTCACTTGGGCCCGAGTGCCATGATTTCAGATCTGAACCTATTTTGTTTTCATCAATATATGAGAGTTCTTGATCCTATCTTGCAAGTATATAGTCACCTATTACGTGTTATGATCTGTTAACCCCGAAGTAACAATAATCGGGATACTTACCGGTGATGACCGTAGTTTGAGGAGTTCATGTATTCACTATGTGCTAATGCTTTGTTCCGGTGCTCTATTAAAAGGAGGCCTTAATATCCCTTAGTTTCCATTAGGACCCCGCTGCCATGGGAGGGTAGGACAAAAGATGTCATGCAAGTTCTTTTCCATAAGCACGTATGACTATATTCGGAATACATGCCTACATTACATTGATGAACTGGAGCTAGTTCTGTGTCACCCTAGGTTATGACTATTACATGATGAACCGCATCCGGCATAATTCTCCATCACTGATCCATTGCCTACGAGCTTTCCATATATTGTTCTTCGCTTATTTACTTTTCCGTTGCTATTGCTATCATCACTACAAAATACCAAAAACATTACTTTTGCTACTGTTACCTTTTGCTACGGTTACCACTACTATCATATTACTTTGCTACTGAACACTTTGCTACAGATACTAAGTTTCCAGGTGTGGTTGAATTGACAACTCAGCTGCTAATACTTGAGAATATTCTTTGGCTCCCCTTGTGTCGAATCAATAAATTTGGGTTGAATACTCTACCCTCGAAAACTGTTGCGACCCCCTATACTTGTGGGTTATCAAGACTATTTTCTGGCGCCGTTGCCGGGGAGCATAGCTCTATTCTTTGAGTCACTTGGGATTAATATCTGCTTATCATTATGAAGAACTTGAGAGATCCAAAAACTAAGATTTATCCCTCAACTATGAGGGGAGGTAAGGAACTGCCATCTAGCTCTGCACTTGATTCACCATCTGTTTTGAGTAAGCTTGCGACACCCAAACCTGCTTCTGTTATTCGTTATGATATGTCGCATGTTATTGATGATGCCACTTCTGCTATGCATGATACTTGAGGGAGTCCTGGATTAGGGGGTCTCCGGACAGCCGAACTATATCCTTTGGCCGGACTGTTGGACCATGAAGATACAAGATTGAAGACTTCGTCCCGTGTCCGGATGGGACTCTCCTTGGCATGGAAGGCAAGCTAGGAAATACGGATATGTAGATCTCCTCCCTTGTAACCGACCTTGTGTAACCCTAGCCCCCTCCGGTGTCTATATAAACGGGAGGGTTTAGTCCGTAGGACAACATACAATCATACCATAGGCTAGCTTCTAGGGTTTAGCCTCTACGATCTCGTGGTAGATCAACTCTTGTAATACTCATATCATCAAGAACAATCAAGCATGCCGTAGGGTATTACCTCCATCAAGAGGGCCCGAACCTGGGTAAACATCGTGTCCCCTGCTTCCTATTACCATCTGCCTTAGACGCACAGTTCGGGACCCCCTACCCGAGATCCGCCGGTTTTGACACCGACATTGGTGCTTTCATTGAGAGTTCCACTGTGTCGTCATCATAAGGAGGGATGGCTCGTCTTGTTGTCAAGGACAACATCACCTCTGGGGGAGCCCTGGCTGTAGGCCAAACTCTCTGACTAGGCGGCTTCGTCATGACCGCCCGCTCGGCCACTGCGCCGACGATGACTTCTCGGGTCATCGAAAATAGCCTCCACATCGGGTCGAAATTCGCCGAGCAGATGGATCCAATGGAGCTCTCCTCTTTGAATGTGCTCTTGGATCGCATCACCGCTCTAGGAGTCGCTACGGACTACGATCGGGTCGGGCTTAAACCCGACCAAAGGAAAATTAACTCTCTGCTGGTCACCCATCAGATAGCGGTGGTGGAGGAGCAATGCAGCGATTCTCCCGCTATCCTGAGGACGAACTATGTCCGGATTCCTGAGCTCTCCGAGCCGGATACCCTCTCACGGGAGGAGATCGCCCTAACCCTGAACCTAGAATCAGGCTGCATACCGAACCTACGGGGCAACATCCCGGAGCCTGAACTTCCAAGATCGGGAACTCCCCTGCCTTGGATTCTCAGATTGGTCAAGGTCCGGACTTAAATCCACCCACCCACCCAGATACAAATGATCTTTCCCACATTAGGCAAGCGCCTTAAGAGACAATACATCACTATTGGGCCAGATTCCTCCTTGTAATGAACAAGGTCAAGGACAGTCGCGAGGAAGACGCAATTTCGTTCTTTTGCAACAATTGCACGGACAAGGGAATCCTCAACGCCATAAGTCTCCGTGACATAGCACACTTTGCTGACTTGGCGGCCATAGTACGGAAGTACTGTGCGATGGAAAGCGCCTGGAAAACACAAACACAATTTTGGGACAATCCGACTCTGACAAAACCCCCAGTCCGAACTAAAAGGGTGCACTCTCATAAGTCGCCCGACTCAATTACAAAGAAGCAAAAACCCACTACAGGGCATGGAACCGCATTGGAGGGTTGGCTTAATGGGCCCTACAAAATTCATAGTACAACGGATACCATACCAACACATAGCCTTAGAGCATGTTGGGTACTCCGGCAGGTGGCCAAGAGCGGTGAGGATCTCCTCATCCAAAACACCCTCCCGTGGATAACAATACAGTATTAACAGTCTTCGAGACCTTCACCTCAAATAATAGGCGTAAGCGAGCACTCTGCAGCCTTGCCGAAGTCTGCCACGTAGCAACAATAAATCCATGGAGTGACACGACCATTACTTTCAATGCCAGTGACGAACCTAAATTCCGAACAGCCCGAGCACTAGCCGCTTTGGTCCTCAGTCCAATTGTGGACGGCTTTCGGCTCACTAAAGTGCTCATGGACGGCGGCAGCGGATTAAACCTCATTTATGAGGAGACTCTTCAAAAAATGGAAATAGACAGCAGCTGTATTGAGCAAAGCACCACGACCTTCCGAGGATTCATACCTAGTTGGGAGGCACGTTGTGTTGGGAAAATCACATTAGATGTGGTATTCGGCACTCCGGAGAATTACAGGTCCGAAGAAATCACATTCCAAGTGGCCTCGTTCAGTAGCGGATACCACGCCCTTCTAGGGCGGGAGGCATTCACGATATTTCAATCCATACCCCATTACGGGTACATGAAGCTCAAAATGCCCGGACCCAATGGAATCATCACTCTAGCTAGTGATCCGGACATAGCACTCCGCGCCGAGAACAAAACAGCCGCACTGGCCCTCGAGGCATTATCCGAAGCCCTTGTGGCGGAGGAGTTAACCGCGCTGCGCTCCACAATGGACAGGGACGACGTGATACTAGACAAAAGATCCAAGTCCACCTCCTTTAAACCAACGGACGAAATAGTCAAATTCCAAGTCCATCCAACGGACCCAACAAAAACAGCATCCATCGGGGCACAGTTAAACCCCGCTGTAGACCCCGCACTACGGGAGTTCCTGCGCAAGAATTGGGACATATTCGCCTGGCATCCTTCAGACATGCCAGGAATCCCACGCAGGCTGGCCGAGCATATAGCCTTAACATTTTAAAATGGTTCAAGCCAGTCAAGCAGACTCTTCGGTGTTTCTCCGAACCTAAGCGACAAGCCATGGGAGAGGAGCTAGCCAAGCTACTGGAGGCCGGATTCATCAGAGAAATAAAACATCCGGACTGGCTAGCAAACCTGGTGATGGTGCCAAAGAAGGACAAATCCTGGCGCCTATGCATCGACTTCAAGGACCTTAATAAGGCATGCCCAAAGGATCCCTTCCCCCTCCCTCGCATCGATCAAATTATCGACGCTACCGCAGGACATGACTCATTGTGCTTCCTCGACGCATACTCTGGTTACCACCAAATTAAGACGGTGGAGTCCGATCTAGCCGCAACAGCATTCATCACTCCATACGGCCCTTTCTGTTTTAACACAATGCCCTTCGGGCTCAAAAACGTCGGCGTAACGTATCAGCACATGATTCAGAGATGTCTGGAAAAGCAGATTGGCAAAACATCGGAGGCATACATCGATGATGTGGTCGTTAAAACCAGACACATCGACTCCTTAATAGATGACTTGAGGCTCACGTTCGACAATCTCCGAACATACGACATTAAGCTCAATCCGGAAAAATGCGTTTTCGGCGTACCCGCTAGAAAGCTCTTGGGCTTTATCGTCTCCAGCAGAGGAATTGAAGCAAATCCGGCTAAGATCCGTGCTCTGTCGCAGTTGGCTATACCAATTGACCTCAAGCAAATCCAGAAGTTAACTGGATGTGTGGCGGCCTTAAGCCGCTTCATCTCCCGATTAGGAGAAAAGACACTCCCTCTTTATCGCCTTCTTGGGTGCACCGAACACTTCGAGTGGACGGACGCAGCCACGGCCGGAGTGGAAGAAATAAAAGCCATCCTGGCTACCAACCCAATCTTGGCCGCGCCAAATGTCGGTGAACCAATGCTATTATATATAGCGGAAACTCACCAAGTTGTAAGCGCAGTGCTCGTCGTCGAACGAGAGACAGACGGACATAAATTCCCACTTCAAAAGCCGGTATATTATGTATCTACCGTCCTCACTCCATGCAAATCACGGTACCCACATTATCAAAAGATAGCATACGCGGTATTCATGGCATCCTGGAAATTACGACACTACTTTCAAGAGTGTTCAATTACGGTGGCCTCCGAAGTACCACTCAACGACATAATAAACAACCGCGATGCCACGGGCCGGATTGCCAAATGGGCTATCGAGCTCCTCCCGTTCGATATAACATATAAACCACGGCGAGCCATTAAGTCGCAAGTACTGGCCGATTTTGTTGCCGAATGGACAGAAGCCGAACTCCCTAAAGAGTACGTCACATACTCTAATTGGATCATGCACTTCGACGGCTCTAAAATGCTGGCTGGTCTGGGGGCTGGCGTTGCCTATGGATGAACAGGACCCCGTGGTGTGGCGGAGGGCTGGATGAACAATAGACGATGGAGAGGTGCCCGTGGAGGGGTGGTTGAACAGGACCCCGTGGTGTGGAGGGCTGGATGAATAGTAGACGGTGGGGGGGTGCCCGTGGAGGGGTGGTTGAACAGTAGCCGGTGGAGTAGCGCGCGGTGGGAGCTGGATGAATAGGAGCCCGTGGAGGCTAGAGGAGGTCGAATGTAGCCCGTGGAGGTTGGAGGAGGTCGACGATGGAGATGAACAGTATCCCGTGGAGTCCCGTTTTGCGGTACGCCACACCCCTCCCGATGAACAGGACCCCCGTTTCGACCGTAGGAGGTCTATTTCGTCCGTTTTGCGGTACGCCACACCCCTCCCAATCAATAGGACCCCCGTTTCGACCGTAGGAGGTCCGTTTCGTCCGTTTTGCGATACGCCACACCCCTCCCGATCAACAGGACCCCCGTTTCGACCGTAGGAGGTCCGTTTCCTCCGTTCTGCGGTATGCCAGACCTCGTTTCCATTGCCTGTTCCGTCCAAGCCCTCCGATGAACTCGACCATGCATTCCGTTCCGACCCAGCCGGTTGGCTCCCACACGTTCCGTTGCCTCCCAATGAACACGACGCATTCCGCTGCCTCCCGATGAACACGACGCGCATTCCGTTGCCTCCCGATGAACACGACGCATTCTGTTGCCTCCCCATGAACACGATGCATTCCGTTGCCTCCCCATGAACACGACGACGACGCTGTTTCTCCGTTCCGACCCAGCCATGTACACGAGCCCTGACCGTACGTATGCGCGAGTAGGCGTTCGAGACCCTGCCCGTATGTACACATACGTGGCCGTATTTTCTTTCTTACACCCTGGCCGCTGTACGTACGTGTACATACTACGTGCGCGCCTCTACTACGACATGTGCGCGCCTGTGCATCCACCAATATATATGTACGTACACGTTCGTGACCAGAATGACAACGCTACGTACACTTCGACCAGGTGGGTCCCGACTGTTAGGCACTTCCTTGCGTGCGAAGATGTAGCTGGTGGATCCCAGCAGTCAGGAGGCGAATCGTTTTTTTCGGATGCACTTCCTTGCATGCGAAGATGTAGCTCGTGGGTCCCAGCAGTCATGGGGCGAATCATTTTTTTGCGAAATACGGTGGCCCGTCCGGTGGGCCCCCGCTGTCAGGTGGAGGAATAATTATTTTGCGCATAATAAGGAGGCACTTCCTTGCGGCTGCCGTGGACCCAGCTATCAGCCTCTCCACGTACAGTCCACTTCCGATGGAAATCGTTCCTTGACCACGTTGACCATGCCGCGCCGAGAGCACCAGGGCGGTGGACGACGGCGAGGTCTAGGAAGGGGATGACGCGGAGCCGGGGAAGACGTGGCAATGGATGCACACGCGGAGAGGAGTACGAGGGTTCACTGGTTCGGCTGCACTGTCATCGTCGCAGAATAACAGGGGGTGTGGGTGAGTGGAGGGATGGCCTGGCCAGCGGTGGGAGTAGTAGGGGGCGGTGAGGCCTCCACGACAGCACAGCCGGCCATGGGAGGCAGGAGCAGGCGGCACGACCGGCGCTGCTTTGGGCGGCTGGAGCAAGAAGACCAGAGGTTGAAGAAACACGACGGCCGTTGGATGGACATCATACGGTCACTATAGCTAGAATCGTTTATATTGACTAAGTTGACAAAGCCCTTGGTACGTCAACTTAGTAGGCCCACAGGTCAGCTTCTGAAACGGTGCGCCCCAGATGTCAGGGGGAGGAATCATTTTTTGGGCAGGTGAAGCTAGAATATCCGAGATTGAAGAAGAAGCACAACATCTGTTGGATGGACATCCAATGGCCACTGCTGCTAGAACCGTGTGTTGACTATAAGTTGACAAAGCCTTGCATACGCGTCAACTCTGTTTTTTAGGGGACGCGTCTAGTAAGGCCAGAAGTGTGTGGCAGAGAACTTATAGCCCATTTGAGACTTGTAAGAATGTGTATCCCATTTTTGAATTCTAATGGAATTTACTACAACCCATTTACAGTTTGTTAGAAGTACAACCCATTTCAACCAACCGTTCAAAACAGAATTCAATAAAATTTCCCACATTTTGATGGGATCTGAAATATTTTTATCCCGAAATTTCTAGTCAGATTAAATACAATTTCAATAGAAATTTATATTACATAAAAATCCAACGAAACATTGTGCTCGCAACAATTAATGAAATTAAAAATTTCAATATCCAAAAATAATATTTTATAAAGTAATCACGTGTTTGGTGCATTTTTTATAGTTACTGCCCAATTTTTATAATTATATCCCATTTATTATTTATTAAAGCTCATTTTCTTGTTAAGCCTAATGCATCCCTCCTAGGAAAGATTTGCAGCCCAGCGGGGCGGAGAATAACAACTTGACCTTGCCTGGGTATTGCTAAAAAAAGTATAGCTGGGCTAGCCATTTTCAGCTTGAAAAAAAAATTAATATCTGGGTTGGATATCTGGCCTGGGCTAGATGGGCCATAGCCCGCCCAGTTAATACCTGCAGCGATGTTTCGTTGTTGTTCAGAGGAAAAAAATTAATATCTGGGCTAAACATCGAAAAGCTCTGCAGTGCTCACACCTCAAAAACACAAATACTGCTCGAGCTACTTGGTCCCAGCTGTCGGCTGCTTCTTGTGCAATTCTCTCGTTTATTGACTACTCCCTCCTTTCCGGTTTATAAGGCTCAATTAAAAAATATCACCAACCAAGATAGATGATGAGTGGTGGAATATTTTTTGTAGTTTGCAAAAGCATCCAATTAATGCTCTTGTTTTCCTCAAAAAATTATGTTTACAAATGCATTAATTGCAATGCATGCATGCATTGGTCAGTTTTCTCTTAATACTTGCATGCAATGATTTAATGCACCTTGAAGTCTGAACATGTGATGGAGCACAACCAAATTGAGCCTTATAAAATGGAAAAAACTAAAATTTTGAGATAAGCCCTATAAACCGAAAAGGAGAGAGTACTACATAGGTTGACAATGGTGTGAGACCGTGATGACAGGAAACCAGGAGGAAGCCAAATAAATTATAGTTTATATATATATATATATATATATATATGTATATAATAAGCAGGCACTTGCGTACGTGAGGCTATGGACCTGGTGGGTCCCCATTGTCATCCTCTCCAAGTAAAGTCATCTCCTCGCCCGCGCTTGCTTTCCGCCCGTAACAGTCAGCGTCGCCCGCCCCGCTTCCCGGTGCAGGTGATTGCTCCGCCTTCAAACGACACAAGTGTCGTCCGTCCGTCCATCCGCCTCCCACATTAATGATACGCGGTTGCCGAGGCGGCTACTCCGGCGCCACACGCCCGTCCCTCCGCCCGCCCACCATTTCTATATAAACTGTTGCGCCGATCATAGCCGCAGTCATCCGCATCCGTTCCCTTTCTCCTGTCCACACCACTACTGACCACCATGGCTTCCTCGCGCTCCAGCGCTCTTCGAGACGGGTGGACGACGGACCACAAAGAGATGGCAGCCATTGCTGCCGACCGACTGGCCAGCAGGCAGCTGGAGGACGACGACGTCCCAATGGAGAACATGGTAGTCGACAATCCGGCGCCAACCCGCTCCTCCGCGCCATCCTCGTCGGTGCCTTGCACCATGACCAACGGCGAGGCCTGTGCCCAATATATGGACAGGGTGAGGCAGATGCGTGAGGAGCAGTTTCGGGAGGTGCAGGCCGCCGCCGCCTACAACCACCATCTCCTCCAGGAGCACCTGCAGGCGGAGCAGCAGATCACCGTGGAGCGGGCGGAGCAGGAGGTGCTGCTCGACTCATACCGCTCCGCCCGCAAGGGCCGCCTCGAGCGCTGGCGGTACCGCATGCAGGTGGCAGAGGCTGTGGCCGCCTACAAAGAGGTTAGCAAAGAGGGCGATGAAGCGGGCGAGGCGCTGTTTGGCGAGACCGAGGACGAGGCAGAGGACAATGCCGGCTCCGACGAGTCCCTGCTCCGCTGGCGTCAACGACGGCCTCCTCCGCCGAGGCCCAAAGGCGCCAACAACGAGGCAAAAGACACCACCGGCTCCACCGAGGCCCCGCCCCGCCAACAACGAGGCAGAGGACATCGTCAGCTTAGCCGAGGCCCCACCCTGCCGGCAACGAGACAGATGACATCGCCGGCTCCGCCGAGGCCCCGCTCGCTGCCAACGAGGCCGCGCCACACAGAAAACGAGGAAGAGTAGAACACGGTAGGTCGCCGCCGCTCGGGTCCAAGTAAGGCCACCGCTGCTACCCTCCGGTTGAAGCCAAGCTAGGCAGGTTGACCATTGACGGTCGGTTAGCTTCTTGGTGGCGACTTGGAGTCAGAGAGCTGCGCTGGAGAAGAACGCTGCTTCTACTTAACTGCTAGTGTAGTTGGCTGACTGACACGTGGGCCCAACAGGCCACATGTCAGTTACGCAACTGCACCTGCAGTTAAGTCATTGAAGCTTCTGTTCGGCTCAGCGGGACACAGGTGGGTAGGATCGGTTAATTAATTATACCTCCAGCACACCCTTTTTAGTTGAAGAATGTATGAAATGTAATAAAATCTGGCATGTTTATATGAAATCCGACATTGTATGAATGAATTTATTTCAATTAGTTCGAATTCCTGTATCACTGGCATTGGATGAACATGCAAAACAATACGTACTAGCATTATTCCCAGGGAGATCACCTCGTTTGCAGCAGTTTCACATGTACTCCCTCCGGTCCTTTCTAGTCTGCATACAAGTTTTGTCTGCAGTCAAAGTATCTCTACTTTGACCAATCTTATACAAAAAAGTATGCACTTTCACAATGTGCGAAGTAAAAAGGAATAGAAGGAGTACAAAGAGTTTGAGCAGCTTTTTAGCGTTTCTGTACATTGCAATCAAACACACAGGCCTGGCAATTCATAGAGAACATTCAAAACAATCGATGATTATGCATGTCAGCGACTCACATGTCAGAGGCAATATTTACTTCACAACTAAAGAATAAAGAAAAAATTGATCGACGCTGCTGACAGCAAAGGGCGTCCCATTCGAAAATATCAAACGCATGTCTTGCTAAAATCAATGAGCAAAATTTGACAAGGTTGTCCCATTCCAAAATATCAAATGCCTACCATTGTGGAATGGTCAGGGTTTGCCATCAGTTCGGACATTGACATGGCACCTCGTGCTAAATAAACCAGCTATTCTTTTTGTGCAGTTCCACCAAAATCAACCAAATTCGCGCGTAGCTTGTATGATTTCGCCCTTATATGTTGCAACGCCTTGAACTTATCGGCACCTCCTTTCTTGTGGTGGAAATGAATGATTCAATGTATTCATGAACATTTTGTGCAGTTCCCATTGAAATCAAGCTGAGCACCCTTGTTTGCACAAATACAAAGAAGTGATTAGTATAAAGCAAACTGTACTATGAATTGACAGTTTCAACAGGCACATACATGCTCCATGTAGAGCACACTTTTAGAAAAATGGAACTCACCAGAAAGAATCCTAGAACAACATTGTACTCGCGCATCACAGCAAAAAAGGAGATTTGTCAGTCCTTCTGAGCTGAAGTTAGTTTGGTCTTGTGGGGAGTAATGTAACCATCCTTCAACTGCTCCTTCTGATGAGAAGATAGACATGGCTTCTTCAGCCTAGCATAATCGGAACTAGTCACTTCACGTACTCCATATTCTTCTTCAGAGGAAGATGATCCTGTTGTGCAAAGACAAGAGGACTACTAAATGCTAGCATCCCTGTTTGCTCGAAAAAAGGAAAGGAAATATTTAAAACAACACAGATGAAGCACTTCTCAAGGACAATACCACTTTTTCATGACAGTATATAAACAGTAGCACAACACCAATAGAGATGACAAAGCTCAATCATATGGATGAAATCAGTGGGCGAGTACCAACCTTTGTCGGGAGGCTTATTGTGTAGAGCATACAGATGAAGCACTTCTCCGGAACCATCTGTTGCTATCTACGATGGTGGCCATGCTTACTATATACTCCTCGATTAGTTTAATGTTTCCAACATCTTCTTATGCAGTTCCACTAAAATATATGGTATCTTCAAAGAAGATCCCTGTTTGCACAAGTAGAGATAATTACATATTACATTAAGAGTGGCATCAAATCAGTGGCAAAACAATTGCTCGTTCCAGCCATAGCAATAAATTAAGATGCAAAACTATATCATTACTTGTGTCATCACAGTTCCAGCGCTTCATTACAGCACCGGGAGTTGATTTTTGTTTTTCTTCCGCTTGTTCTTCCCCTTCATAACTTGGTTCAATAACAGACAAGCTTCACCTTCAATGTAAGATTTGGCATGTCAATTAGGGAGCACAAGTATAGTACTAAACTTAATTTTCTGATGAAAGTGGCAAAATACAAGCAAGCAGTTGTGAAATATCCTTATCTTACCTCAATGGGATATTAAGGTGCACATACAGATTGGAAGTCTTGTCTCCATTTGTGCAGTTCACTAAAATCAAGCAACATTATCATACAAGTAGCATAACATATGAAAGCACACTGCAGAATCATGTGAAAGAAGGCTAGTACTGACCTCTCGTGATGCAGAATTCAAACAACTCACAAGAAGAATATCTGAACCAAATTCACCTTAATGGATAGGAAGTAAGATCTCCTCTTGTGCAGTTCCACTAAGATCAAGCAATCAAGCAATGTTGTCGGTGTGACATTTTGGTTGAACTACACAAAACACTCTTAAAACAAAAGTGTTTTGTGCAGTGCAATAAAAGGTCACAATGGCAACAAGGTGAAGTAGATAACCCTGTTTACACAGAGGTGCGAAGGAAACAATTAGTGGTCAATAACGATGGATGACACAGAAGCCAACAAAAAGAAGCATCTACCTTATCTAAATGGGAAAGAAAGCAAGACAGTAGCATTTCTCAAACGGTGGCATTGATTAATATTAACATAGAGATTATATTAACAATAAAATTCGTTAAACATGTAATTTGCTTTTAACTGTGGCATTGCATCAATTTTCCAGCGGCATCATTAGAGGGTGTTTGTTTACAGGGATATTTTGGTGTAGGGACTAAAAAAACTCCGTGTCAGTCCCATCTAAATCGAACAGGAGGGACTTTTAGGGACTAAAAGTGGGCATTTGGGACTAAAGAAATAATGCCTCGAGGGAGTCTTTTTGGGACTTTTTCCAACAGTTGCCCCTGCCATGCATCGCACCTTGTCTCTATTAGTTCATTACTAGGGGTAACATGGTCTTTTAGCGTGTCATTTAATAACCTCTAGTCCATGTTTAGTCCTTGGAACCAAGCAGGTAGGGACTAAGGAGTTTTTAACCAAACAGGGCCTTAGATTAACAATAGCTAATGAGTTGCACGGGACAGTGGACGCACCAGCACCATGTGCATCTACCGTTGTACTGTGGTCATGCACAGTCTGTTGCAACAAATAACAAACAACGAAGGAGCATATTTGTGTTGGTCCCAGTTTTGTTATCTTCAGACACCTTTCCCTATGTGAGCGCAGCAAATCTAGTCCTGCTCAAACTCTACAGCCTTGTCCCTTCCTTTCCTTTTTGAACTAGTACTTTTGCCCCTTCGTTTCCTCTTTGAACCACGTCCTATATTTATGCGATACAACTTTCCCCACTACTTTCTCCCATTCCTTTCCTCTTTGAACCACGTCCTAGATTCATGCTATACAACTTTCCCCCTTCATTTCCTCTTTGAACCACGTCCTAGATTCATGCTATATACAACTTTTCCCACTACTTTCCCCCACTCCTTTCCTCTTTGAACCACGTCCTAGATTCATGGTATACATGCAGCTAGAGCAATGCATGTGGAGTAAGTAAATTATACCTTAAGGTTCTTGGGGCGTGGTTCGGTGGGCGACGGGACGGCCGCGAAGAAGAAGGGGCCGGAGGCCCTCCCGCGCCGCCACTAGGTGAAAAGTGAACATCTGCGCCGGTAGTCCCTCGCCGATGGCGACAACGTTAAGCCTCCTTCCCTTCCCGGTGGATGGATCCTGCCGGCTCTTTGAGCAGCAGTGAGGGGAGAGAGAGGCCAACGAAGTCTTGTTTAGATCTGGAGAGGGCGAGAGAGTGTGAAGAGAGCAACTACAGGCGCTGAGGCTCCAGCGGGAGAGGGCGAGAGAGTGTGAAGAGAGCAACTACAAGCGCTGAGGCTCCAGCGTGTATATATATACTGGAGAGAGAGTGTGAAGCGTGCAAACCCTAGAAAACATTTTGACCAGTCAAAGAATCCTCCTGGCACAAATTATGCTCAAGTTTGATGAGCGAACAGGCTAACCAGCTACACAACCCTCCCGTTATGTTCAATGAGAGGGAAATAACCTTTTATACATTCCTGCATTCGTGGTGACAAGCATGCCGTGTTTTTGTGTGTGTGTGTGGGAGTCATTGGGATTTCAATCATAATCGTGTCATGTGGCTTTGGTGGCAAGACTATCCACAGTGGTGCAGAAATAATGCAGCCTTAGTCACCTTACCTATCTCCATGTAGTACGTTGGGTCCCACCAGTCAAAGGGTGAAACAAACAAATTAATAAGAAAAATTAAAAGCGCCAGCGGTGTTTCTTACCTCACACATCTCGCTACTGCTCGGGAACACTGTCCAATTGATCCCTCTATTCGCTCACGTACTATTTTAAGTGAATCCTTATTATAACATGCACACAAATTTTGGGCACTTGTATTCGACTGAAGTCAGTGTGCCACCGTATCTCGTATACTTACTACTCCCTCCGTCTAGGTGTAATAAGTCACGTTAGAAGGTGCAACGGGACCAAGGTGTGTGCGTGCGTGCGTGTGTGCGTGTGTGTGTGTGTGTTTAACAGCATGTGTGTGTTAGAGAGAGTGACAGATTGACCTACTCCTACAGAGCGATGTTGTGTAGTGTACGATTTTAGCCACGAGAGTCGGTGCATCCTCTCGTTTTCGAGCGTGTCCGGTAGGGACATGCGGACAGTTGCCACGCCCGCTCCTGACCAGCCTGGCCCACCCAAAGCCCCTCCATCGCCTGCGCGTGCTTCCCGCCCGAAACGGACAGCGCCGCTCCAAAGAATCAGTTCCCCATTCATGCCCGGGCAGAGCGGACATGACCTCTCACTGGCGCAAGAGTGATGGTTGCTTCGTCCGTCCAACTTACTGTTGGGTCTATGTGATTTGATGCCTCATTGGTCTTTATTACTGAGGTGGTAGGACTGTTGGATGTCCCACACTTTAGGCGAAAGGAGGTACTACTACTAGATTACAATTTTCTCCATTCTTACAGCGGAGGCGTGCAAGAGCAGTGAAAACACACAGGCTCAGTGATTACATGGCCCACCTCACACTATCACCGTGTGACACCTAACTGCATGACAAATGTGGTAGCCAAACTAAATAAACTCCCATCATCATTTAGATCATCCCACGTAAGGAAAAAAGATCAGCCAACTCCTACTGCATAATGGGATTATATATTTCTTTTTGACATGTTAATGGGACTTAAAAGCTCACTTACATGCATGCTATCGGTGCATGCTTGCATGCAGACATGTTGATGTGATTTAAAACCCACTCACATGCATGTGCCACGGTATTTCTGCATGCTTGCATGTGGCTTAGTGCGGAGCCTCTCAACGTCTAGATCAGATGGCTATTATGGACTGGTTTACTTCATCTAACGGCTACATCAATTTTGATGATGTGGCTCAAGGAGAGGATAGAGAATTCCTAGTAGTGGGGGCTACCTATTACTAGTAGATAAGTCTTTGTAGAGATTCTACTACACACGGAACAAAATGAATGAATCTACACTTAAAATTCATCTATATACATCCACATGTGGTTCATGGTGAAATCTCTACAAAGACTTATATTTAGGAACGGGGGAGACGGCGTACTAAGCAAGCTTCTCCTCGTTCTGCGAGTTGATGGGACACATCAAAAGTACTCCGGTGTATAGAGACTTGCCTCTAAGGTAGGCCCCACATGGTTTGCCTCTTTTTTAACATAACACGTCAAGTCGCAATTTGTTTGTTC
Source organism: Triticum dicoccoides (assembly GCF_002162155.2). Taxonomy (NCBI): domain Eukaryota; kingdom Viridiplantae; phylum Streptophyta; class Magnoliopsida; order Poales; family Poaceae; genus Triticum; species Triticum dicoccoides. The sequence goes on from NC_041388.1 coordinate 266,817,633, forward strand.
ACCCGTGGTAGACAATCCTCCCTCCACAAAGTGGACAACCAGTACACGTGCCAAATTACCACGTGGGCTGCCTTTTTCGTATAGAAATGAGCTCCACCGTGTACCCGCGCGGGTGTGGTTGGGAAAGAGACGGGAGTACGTGCGCCGTGCATGCACCTCTTCTCTTCGTGCACGTCCCCCACCTACGTGGGTGTGTGTGAGAGATACAAACCGCGTTCGTGTGTGTTTTTTGTTTTGGGGTGGGGGGTTGATTTCATGAATTATTTGTGGGAATATGTGTCGATGACATCTCAAACAAAATTTTGCATGCAATGTGTGTGAAATGGAGGCCTATCCATATAATACATAGAGGGTCGGGCAATCCACGAGAAGAGAGGGAGGGGTCATAGCTATCGATGGAGTCAAAGAGAGGATCAAGTGGGTGGGTGCGAGATCGATGAAGAGAGCCATCGAAATTGTGTGTGTGTGCAAGTCAAAGATATAGGGCGATTGGCCTACCGAAACGTTAGATGGCACATGTCAAGTTTGTGTGTGGCAGGGAGATATGACTAGAGTGCTCGATGTATTGGTGTGTGGGGGGGAGGGGTGGGAGAGGGGTAGGAAGAGGCCTAACTATAGAGGTAGAATGACTCGTATATGTGTTGAGAAGGAGAGACCCAGCTATGTCTTGAGGGAGATCGGTTGACATCCATACATAACTGAAGGACGGGAAATATGATGGGACAGAGAGGGAGAGGAGAGAGAGGGAGGGAGAGGGAGGGAGAGGGGTAGAGTGCTGGATGGGTGATGGAGTTGCTTCTCGAAGATGGTGGGAGAGGCCTACTAGACAAACTGAGGGTGGAACTGCAATGTTATCAATAAGAGTGGGGATGTGTTTCTGTGTGTGCTTGTGCGTGATAGATCTGTCGGGACGCATCCATGGATGATGAAGGGGAACCATGTGTTTGGTAAGCAAACCTAACTAGATCGGTAGATTAATTGTTTTTTGTCGGAGGAAGGGAGAGACACAACTAATGAGGCAGATCAATTGACGTGTGGGTAAAAACGAGTTATAAAGACCTAGCTAGCTATATGTATAGCGAGAGATCAGTCGGTGTACGTCCATTTGTTAGAGGCAAATAAGGCCCAGCGAGACGGATAGACAGAGAGAATGGAGCTAGGAAGTGGTGCGAGAGGCCCAACTACTAGCTAGATAGGGGGTGGAGTGTGCGGTTGTGAGATCAATGAAAAGAGGGGCGAGAGTTTACACGTGTGTCTGACCGTATGAGAGACACGAGGCAAGGACACATAAAGGAGGAGATTGAAGGTGTGTGTGTATGTTGTAGGCAGGCATCGCTGGAGAGGTTTATCGATCGGTGTGTGTCGGAAAGGAGTTGTGGAGACTCTGGGAGAACGACCTAAAGAAAAAAATGAATGTGCCCGGTGTATAGAATGCCGAGAGAGGGGGAGGGCGAGGATGGCGTGAGCATGCACGAGAAAAATTTAGTGGTAGCTACAAAGGTTAGAGGATTGTGTGGGTGTAAGAGACTAACAAAGATCACAATTTGATATGAAAGCGGATTCATATATTTGAATAGGAGATCATAGTGTTTTAAACATTGCATGCATGAATATAGCGGTGATACACGTGTTGTGCACATGTTATACCATAATGTGATAATGCATGGCGTTTGCAACTCACAGCTAAATGCCGAACAATCTAAGCCATACTATACATCAAACAATCTCACATTTTATTTGAATTTGTGATAATGTGTGGCGTTTGCAGCTTACAACTAAATATCGAACAATCTAAACAATACTATATATCGAACATTCTCACATTTTATTTGAATTTGTGGTAATGTATGGTGTTTGCAACTCACATGTAAATACTTGTAGGCGTAGGGGGCGGGGCACCATACATAATGTGATAAACACATTATACATACAAGACATGGTTTAGATTATGAAGATCTAGCTAGATCTAGAAATGTAATGTGATTTGAAATCAAAATAAAGTGGATTAAAAAAATCTAGTTCGAGTTCATATAGTACACATAGTTCATATGTAACTCGAGACTAATCATGTGGTGTGCTGTGAAGATAATATACAAACGATGGTTTAACTTGACAATAATGATGATTGTAGATCTTAATAAAACAGAGAAACGAATTCAAATGCTTTGACTTCACAACAATCATTACTATAGATCTTATTCAAATAGAGAAACGAATTCAAATTTAGTTCATATTGAAGCGGTAGTATATACGTTTGGAATGCACTAAAACATTCATTTGAGTAGTAGGTTGCATGCATTATACACGTAGCGAAATATTTTAATTGAACATAACATGAATTCAAAGTTTTGAATGACATTTGTAGTGCGCGTTGATTTGGTACAGTACACGTTAGGCTTGTCCAGAAATTTCAACCCGCGCCTTGTTAGCCCGAAATATTTAAGATATATCTTTGTCTCGTTGTGCTCCGACAACTCCCTCTATCTCAACCCGCGCCTTGCTATTCTGAAATTACAACGCGCAAAAACTCCCACCTCCTGTGAAATCCCGACACACGAAATGCCCGTGGTACCCCTGAACCGAAAGAACCGCCTCAAATCGGTGGGGGTACTTTTGTAACTTACCCCACATTTCAGACAAGCGCGTCTCTAAGCCATGGTTCCCCACTGCCATCCCATCCACCCACCCATTCGTACACCGAGGCCGCGAAAACCCGCGATGAAACCCCACACCCTACTCCGTCCGCCACCCAGCCGGAGCCTCTTCCCCGACGACGTCGTCCACAGCAACACCTCGACGTCCCTCATCCACCGTACTGGATGAGGATCCATCATCGATCTCATTGTCCCGCCGGTTCAGCCACCCCGTCCTACACCTCCAAGGAGCTGCCCCAACGTTCCCCTCGTCTTTTACGCCACCTCCATTCCCACACCGCCGTCTTCACCTACACCATCGGAAGAGCATCATCATCACCATTTCCTCGGATGAAGCTGCGGCCTAATCGGCGCCACCAAATAGGTTGTACACTAAAAGCCGCATTTTCTTCTTGATTCGATCTCACGGTGCTGCCGGCGCTCGGTCCCGAGCCGACACGGCGCGGCTCCATCCACAGTGGCGTCGCCGGCCACTTCCTCCACGGCGTCGCTCCCTCGGCAGCGACATCCACATCAGTAGGAGCTGCTGCTGATTTAGCTCTCGCTCGCGCTGCTGCTCTGCTCTTGCTCTCGGTCCTCTGCCTGGTCTACTCTTGCTATTGCTCTTGCTCCCGCTGCTGCTCTCGCTCTTGCTCTTGCTTGCGATGCTGCTTCGCTTTAGCTACACTTCAGTCGATTGAATCGACTTTTGGGTCTGTCGATTTTCAGGGGGTGAGGGGAGGGGGCTCGCTGGGGTG